>NC_036238.1:22002273-22005055 GCF_002742605.1 Olea europaea var. sylvestris
ACCCGGGGTTGGTACTACCTGACGTCATGGGGTTCCCACACTCCATTTGTGATCGATCTGCCGAGCTCCATCAAGGAATGGAAGAGCTCTTGGTGCTGGGCAGCGGGGCGATGGGACACAATGGAGGGGGACCCCTTGGCGCCTCTTACAGTCCCGGCGAAGTTTTCAACACTTAGTGAGTATAGTAGTTGATATTTTGTTTCTCTTCGGTCGGGCTTGTGTTTAACAGATGTTTCCTTTCGCAGGTTCCCTCCCTCGGTGCGAGCTATCGACAGAGGACTTCGACACTATCTGTATTATTTATCAGCTGCCTCAGAAGAAGAGGTCATATCACAGGCTGATTCGGAAAAACATACATTTCATCACTCACGACTTAATGGCGTCCCAAGGTAATAGGACCGAAGCCCACACTTTTTTAAATCGAACTCCCTATACTTGTATTAATTTCTCATTCGTTTCTTTGCAGATAACTTCAACAAGAAGCTGCCAGTACGCCCTGACTTCAAAACTATTCAGAAAATGATGGCTGAAGCAAGCCGACTTTAAAACCATTCAGAAAATGATGGCTGAAGCAAGGGCGCTGAAGGCCTCCTCCTCTTCGTATAAGAAGCAAATGGAGGAGCTGGTGGAGGCCAGTAAGAGACTTCAGCCTCCGACGGAGGAGGAGGTTCAGGAGGATCCGGAGGCTGACCTCCGAAGGAAGGGCAAGAAGAGTGCTGCCCCTCCCAGACGCCCAACTGTGGCGAGGCCACCCCCAGTTATGCGGCAGACAACTATTCCCACGGGGGTGGCCCTCCCAGAGAGAAACCCCACTGCTACGGAGCCTGTCGCTGCCCCGGACACGACGCCCCTTGCGGCCGTACCTATTGAACACGTTCCGGGGCAGCATAGGAGAAAAAGGGCCCGCTCCAGAAAAGAAGTTGACTTCCTCGGCACCAGTTCAGAAGAGCCAGTAAGGGAGGTGCTGGAGGCTCTCCCTCCGGAAACAGCTGCAGTGGCGGTGGTCCACAGCAAGTATTGGACCGAAGAGTGGAGGGACCACACCGCCTCCTGCACTGCTGAAGACTTGGTGGCGGCGAACAGCGCCTGCGTGGCCCGGGCACTAAGCACAAGTATCCAACTCGAGGGCTTGGTGAAGGATCTAAACTCCAAGAGGGAGGACCTCGCCAAGCTCCTCGAGGAGGCGATGCACTACGGGGACGCTGTGCGAGCTGCCCAGGCCAAAGCCGCCAAAACAGAGGAGGGGAAGAGAGCTGCTGAGGTCCAGCTCGCTGCTTCGCAGGCGGAGGTGGAGCGGTTGAAAAAAGAGCTCTATGAGGTGGAGTGCCAGGTGGCTGTGGTGACTCGGCGGCTTGACCACGCTAACGAGCACGACAAGCTTGCCACCGATGCCCTGGAGGCCTCCAACAGAGAAAAAGCGGAGCTGAAGCAGCAAGCAGAGGCCCAGTCAGTGGAGATTGCCTCTCTCAGGGAGGAATTAAAGTTTGCGGGGGAGGTGGTGGTTCAAAATTTTATTGATCACTTCGAAGACCACCCCCTCTACGACGACTTTGCCAACTTCTGGGCCTCGTGGAGTGCCCAAAGCCTACTGGGTCGGCTGAAGGAGGTGCACCCTACACTGGACATCTCTCAACTAGAGGCAGAGTTCGAGGGACCCACTGGAGGTCGGCCTGACAAGGTTACTGAGGGGGTTCCAGAGGCCCAGGAGGCGGCCAGTGCTGAAATTCCTCCCACAGATTAGGGTTTCCTTTGTAATGGCTTCGGCCCTCCATGTACTTCAATTTCATGAATGGAAAATTTTGTTAAATTTCTGTAAAGTTCTTTTGCTTCTGCTTCTTTGTATCCCTTTTTGTTTTATACTTTTATGAATGACAAACATTAGGCCAACTGCCTCGTGATAACGACCAGTTAACAATCGTGAATCGGTCCCCTTAAGCGAACAAAAGTCTAAACACTTAAGTGAGTAGGAAGTGACCCCCTTACCTTAACTTCTTAATAATCTGAGGCCAGACCAATTGGGAAAACGTTAGGAAACATTTGTTCATCAACTAATAAGTGACGATCGAATCGCTCAAATGAACCTTTCGAAGAACTGAGGAAACCATTCCCTGGCTGATCCGGTTTGGAACTGAAAATTCATTACTGAAGATAAATTACACCACCCTTTACAAAGGTGATTCCATCACTTAATAATCTTTACAACCAACGTCGGATCAGGACAACTGATTTAGCTATGACAACCTAGGATCAAATCGGAACATTCTTGTCACTGATAGTATTTTCTCAAGTGCTCGATGTTCCACTTGTGAGGTAACACCCTTCCTGACATATCTTCGACCTCGAAAGTACCAGGTCGGGATTCTCCCTGAATGCGGTACGGGCCTTCCCAGTTCGGGCTAAAAACTCCTGACCCGGTTGGTTTCGAAGATTGGAACACTCTTTTGAGAACGAGGTCGCCCAAGCGGAGAGTCCTGTTTCTAACCTTGGAGTTGTAAAAGCGGGTCATCTTACGATGATATTTCGCTAAGGTCATCTGGGAAGCGTCTCTCTTTTCCTCAAGGAGGTGTAGTTCACTTATGCGCGCCTCATCGTTGCTGATCTCATTGAAATGTATCCGCCGACGTGATGGGACACCGACCTCGACCGGACTCATCGCTTCGGCTTCGTAGGTCATTGAGAATGGGGTCTCGCCCGTTGCGGTCCGGCAAGTCGTTCTGATGGCCCAGAGGACGTGGGGGAGTTCGTCAACCCAGGCGCCTTTTGAGGCATCCAGTTTCCTTTT
>NC_036238.1:22007233-22007465 GCF_002742605.1 Olea europaea var. sylvestris
CTGCGGGGCCTCGACCTACCTGCCTCTGTGGGGAGGGAGTCCCTGCGCGGCACGGTTACGATGATCAATCATTTCTTCACTAATTATTTCCATCCTCATCATCTCCACCAGCTCATCGTACGTGGAGGGATTCTTGCTCCGCACGTCCTTCCAAAACAAAGTGTTCATGTTGAGACCACCTTTCAGGGCCGAAAGGGCTTCCCTGTCAGTGACCTGTTCGCAGTAAGTAATC
>NC_036238.1:22007617-22018480 GCF_002742605.1 Olea europaea var. sylvestris
CGGCCAACTTCTGATGCTTAGGGGAGGAAGCCTGCTGTACCACACCTCGGCGGCTCCGCCTAGTGTTAAATGGAAGGCTCTGCACTTTAGAGCAGGTGAGGCTCCCCTAAGACTCATTTGCGTCATATACTTTGTGAGGTGCTTCTCCGGATCCCCTTTTCCCTCGTACTTGGGGATCTTTGGGGGCATGAAATTAGTTGGCATTGGGAAGCTTCGGATTTCCCTTGAGAAAGGGAGGTTATCGTCATCGTCGTCAATCTCGTAAGATCGGCAGGGCCCCTCTGATCCTTGGTCATCTTGGACGTCTTGGGATGGAGGAGGTGCTTTCCCCCGGCTCCCCCAATCGACTAAGTTTCTCCTCTCCTTCCTGTTTCTAGGAGGAGGGACATACTCCTCTTCGTTGTCTGATCGGGCCGACCCTCTTGAAGGGCGGATCCTATTGCTATGATCGTTCCCTATCCGGTCGAAGACGCTTACTGACCTCTGGTCATCATGTTCTTGAGGAAAGTTGTCCCCCAAGAGTGGTTCTGATGGGTGGCTCTCCTGCATATAAGATGTCGCTTCGGTGTTATCCTCTCTTTCGAGAGGACGTTCGGTGTGCCGGCTCATGTGGCCTCGAGAATGAGACAAAGGGATTTCCTGTACCGGATACGATCCTTGGGGCATCTGGTGTCCCTGAGCTTGCATGAGAAGTTCCCGCATCGCCATATTCTGAGCTGCTATGTCTCTCATGCCTGCAGCTATCTGGGCCATTCCTTCGGTGAGTACGACTGTTCTTTCACCTCGTCGACGCCGGTGATGCGGTCTCTGATGAGTAACATTGATATGAAGTACCTCCTCTTCAGAGGCCTCTCTGATGGGGTTGTCTTCACGGCTGTAGCTCATCCTCCCTCTTCTTTCAAGGATAGTAAGAACTTGGATTGTAACTCGACTTTTATTCTTTTTCAAGAATGCCTCCCTTTTCAGGGTCAGCCGCCGGTTTTCCGATGGCTTCTCCGACGGGGAATGTAGGACTTTGAATGGGGAATGACGTTTCCCACAGACGGCGCCAAACTGTTGACCTCTAAAAATGGCTCTTCCACGTGGCCAACTTGTAGCTACTCCACGTATTACTCTCTACGAAATGAACAAACTGTCAGGCGCACACGGCCGGAACCGACGGGGGTGGCGGCCGTATACACTCCGACGGTCAAGTCAGGTTTGGGTGGTCGGAACAGTGTACAGGGACTACACAAATCAATCAGTCAATAAAGGGAGAGGAGAATATATAAACTTGTTATGGAGTGCTATTTATTGAGAGTTTCATTACCTTTGCCTCTGGCCAATCTTTGGGTATTTATAGGTGGTATGAATCGTGGGATGTGGAACACGTGTATACATCTGACGGTATGAAGCGTCTGCTCATAGGCGTCAATCAGCCGCGCTTGTAGAGTGGGCGGACAGTTTGTTTCCCCCGAGTTGAATTGACATAAAGTTGATAAGTCACATCAAATAGCTTTATGGGGGACGTCAAATCAATTTAAGAGCAAATTTTAAATTGGCAGCGAATCTTCTAACGGGGGTCCACTTGAACCCGACCTCAGAGACAGGACACTTCGGCAGATCAGTGACAGGACTCGGTGTATCACTTTGGAGAAGCTTCGGGAGGTCGGAGTGGTCTATTTGATTTCACCGGCTTCGGAGTGGTGAGATGACACTTCGGTTACTTCGATACCGAGGCTCGTAAAATGAGACACTTCGGTACTTAGGTACCGAGGCTCGTAAAATGAGGCGTAACACTATATATATTCACACAATACATATTGTTAATAACACCATATTTTAATTGTAATAAACATTCCGAATCTTGCTCATCTTTACAATAATCTTCAGCATTTTTTATTGCATTCTTATCATCAATGTTCTATCAATTAGCAACTTTGATGATGATTCTCATCCCAAAAATTCCTATAAAAACATCCTTGTAGTGACCTGCACTTTTAGTTATCCAACTGGGCATCTGTTTGACTCACATTTTTTTTTTGGGCTAAGAAAGCATCTTGGAATAATATATTGATGGAGAATGTGTGATTGGTTTGAGTGTAATATTATTATTTTATTGAATAAAGTATGGTTGAAAAAAAAGAAAGAAAAATGTATGTTAAAAATAATGATGATCAAGGTATTATCGAGAAGTTAAACTTACTCTAGTACTGTCAATGTGATAAGATCCTGAGATCGTTGCTGCAGATCTGAATGTTACTGCTGAAATTTATAGTCTGCTGATGGCTTCGTAGCTGCTGGAAGGACTCTGAATCTGTCTACAAGCCAAGGATGCTGAATTGTTCTATAGGATAGTTATTCAGTAGGTAATTAGATTATAATGTTGTAAATATGGTGGCTGATGTATGTAATGGAACACAATTGTAATTGGATTGTAAACAAGGAATTGTACTCTTTATTCAATTGGAATGATGAACAAAATGTAAATGTAATGACAATGAACAAGGCAAGTTTCGAGAGTTGCCTCCTCTCCTAATGACCCAGATTTCCACTCTCTGAAAATGCCCCTCCCAGCTTTCCCCCCATTACATTTATAGAGAGTTTACTAATTGTTATTACAATTCTACCCTTTTTCTAACTAACTATGGAATTATCTAGAATAATGAATTAATAACAACTTGCATGGAATATTGGAGGTGGGGGTCTATCACAATGTTGCAGCTATCCGAAAGACTCCGCTTCGAATTTTGAAACTGAATTGACAACGATGGCAATATCATTGAGAAGCTAAACTATTCTCCTGTTTTTCAGTATTGCAGCCATCTGGAAGAATTGTACCACCAACTCTGGTCGGAGGCCAATATCGAAACACAGATCTTCCTAAAATATTCTTCGAGGGGAGGGGACCCCTAATCATATGACAAATTTCATGCATAAGAAAGTGTAAATCTATTCAGGTGATATTAAATTTTAAATGCAGGAAATATTACCAGACATGCGAGTCATAGCTGTTATTTCGATTATCGCCCATCACAAAAACAGAGTTCTCTGGTACACGCTGCACCGAAACACAAAAACAGATTATAAATTGTTTAGGGACAATTCCTTTTTGAACTCTTTGTGTATGGTGATCGGAGTACCATACAAGGCTTCGACTCAGAGATATTGAGATCATATGATTCAATTCCATTAATAGCTTATAAATCTTATTGACATCTTATCCTAATCTTAACACTCACACGAGGGAAAAAGACGATCTATAGAGCGTTAAATCTGAACACTTACAATTTGATTCATTTCATACTTGGGTACTTCAAGAATGTAATCTTCATTCCTTACAACCCCATTTACAACCAGTTTTCCATCATGAACCTGCACTAGAAAGAATAACACAAGAACAACAGGCATTACATGTCTAATTGCTAAAGATTCTTATAGATAGCTAGAGACAATGCAGAAATCACAAACTACGAAAAGAAATAAAAGTCAAGAACTTGGACCATGAATCAGTAGATGAAGGATCTAAGAATAATCTTGCATTCATGAGTAGAAGAACAGAAATCAATTAAAGATGATAGCTTCTGCCGTAATATGGTGCTGATGCTGGAGAGAGAATCTCATATGATGGCAGCAGACCATGTGCAGGATATACTCCCTCAAAGCGAATATACAACCTTGTGGACAATTTTCTTACTAAAGTTCTCTTAACAATGTTTATAGTTTTATCAAAATGACCCAAGAGTGTTAATGAATATCTGAACATCAGAAAGGGATTAGGTATCAATAAGAATTGACAGGTTCAACTTGCAGCAAGATAGTACAGTAAAACTCTGTTACAGATGATTCGTGACTCTCTCCAAGAAGATGAAAAGGCACGTATATCTTTTTGACATTCTATCCTTAAATTAGACAAGGTATAAAAATTCAGGTTATTTAAGCAAATGGAAATTGTGTTAGTTTCTAATGAATCGTTTTTGTTCACACTCTCTTGTTCTAGTCCATGTCCAGAGCATTGGTTCATACAAATTACTCATCCTGCTCTCCCATTTCTTCCTCGATCGACCTGGGTAATGGAATTACAAGAGTCGTGCATATTACTCCAAGCTTAATATATACCAAATATTGTATCCAGCTCATGCAAAATTAACAACATATCTCGTGACTCATCAAACCTTAAGATTGTCATTTTCCTACAGTATAATAATTGTAGAGGGACAGGCTTAGGGATGATACAGATAATAACAAACAAATGAATCCATTGTTTTGTATGTGGCTCATATGAAATGGAACGGCTTTGGCATCGGCCTTGCAGGTTTTAATTTATTATCTGTTTGCCAAGAACGCTAAATCGGTTGGAGTGCGGGGCAATACCCTCGTGGTATGGTGCAGGGTATTTTCTTATATGGGTCCTAAAGTTTTTATGGGCTTAGAGCTAGGGTTAGTATAAATACTGATGATGAAACCCTATTGTTCATACTGAGTAAAATTTTCATTTCGTTCCTTGTGGACGTAGGCACATCGCTGAACCACTATAAATACTTGCGCTGATTTCTCTCTTTCACTTCTCTATTATTTGCGTATAAAATTCAACATCCGTGATGACAATATTTTATCGATAATAGAGCACAAATAGGAGGGAAAATGTCTTAAAGTCTCACCTCCACCATATCACCTTCTTTGGCAACAATACGTTTAATAAATACATCTTCGTCTGTGTATCCAACTTCCTGAAGGGCTGGCGGGCTTTTAAAGATCACAATATCATTGGGACAGGGCTTCCTGAAATAATAGGAGACCTGTAAATTCCAAATAAAACATCAGCCACCAAACAACAATTCAATCAGTTACCAAAGATCTTCCAGTGAACTATAGACATTATAGCAGTTCAAATAGTAAATTCTGAACAAGGGGAGCACATCAACATACAATTTATCTGCAAGAGTTCAAGCTTTTAGTGTCATACTAATTGCAGTAGATAACTGAGATGTTATGCATACTCTATCGTAATTTAATGATGAAATAGTTTACATTTAGAATTAATAGCTAGACGAGATCTAGCTTAGGGCTGGGCATAGTCCAATTCGGTTCTAACAATATAATGATGAAATAGTTTACATTTAAAATTAATAGCTAGATGAGATCTAGCTTAGGGCTGTGCATGGTCCAATTCAGTTCTTTTTAGAGTCGAACCGGACCAAAAATTTTCGGATATTTAGTAAGTGGAGCCGTCAGGTTCGGTTCAGTTCTCAAGTTTTGTACTATAATTAATTTTTTTAACATTTACAAAACTACATTAATTCAACTAATGACATGTTCAATCTTAACTCTTACAAAATAACGTAGTCTAATCTTATGTTTCTTTTGTATTTCTCTTTGCTGAGTTCTTCATAGATTTGATTGTGAAAATCACAAAAAGATGACGATAGCGAGTTTACAATGATTAAGAGAGGCACAGTGGAGCTTCAATTATATTTCTCCATAATGGTAGAAACGGCACTACGGTAGAATAACAAATTTGGATAAAACTTAGGTCAACTTGATTAAGTTGGGCTTGGATTGAAAATTAGAAATAGGAAAATCATATTTTTGGGTTAGCAAATTTATTTAGAAAAAATAAAATAATTTCACTTATTTATAATAGATAAAATTAAAAATTAGAGAGATTCGATTCTTGATCTAGAACTGAGAACCAAATCGAACCTGTCCGTTCTTGATTCAGATAGTCGTTCGAATTTTTAACTTAACAAGAATAACTCGGTTCGTTTCGGGTCCGGTTCTATTTGGGAGTCTTGTCGAGCCCTAATCTAGTTCATGAAGCTTGGAGGGAGTGCATCACTTTTCACTCAGAAATGGTTGAGACTACGTATTATTGTAATTGTAATTTCTTACATGTTTCTTCGGTTTAGAAAAATTTTAGACTAGCTAGAACTATTCCATGAATGACAACCTTCAGCTCATAGTGTGTGAACAAATTTGAAAGCACCCATTTCCTCGATGCATGTACTTCAAATTTTATTCAATAAAGAAACCCTTGAACATCTTCCTTCCAAGCTGCCTGTCCAGTCATACTTCCAACTAATTTATGAATTTTCGCAATACACACATACCCGAGGTACAATCAAGATTGGAAAAATGAAAAGTAAACATGACAATATCAAGGAGAGAGATAAACCTGGGCGTGGTTCCCGCAGGAAGCAGCCAATATTATTATAATTTTGTTGAACAATGTGCGCGAACAATGGCACATGCACGTAACACATACAATTGCTCAAATATTAAAGCATGCCGACTTATCAATACTTGGGATAGAAAATAACATTCCTCAAATATTTGAATTTTGAGGCGAAACTGTCCTCCAGACTGTTGCCTGTAACAAAATACAAGTAATAACACCTTATCCTACCAGGCGGTGCCTAATCCACAAAAAAGATGATAAAAAGAACCAGAGATTGAGGAGTTGTTGGATGGAATAGAATTATTCAGGCATCACACAGGCACATATACATTTATTTCTGGGAGTTAAGATTTCTTTATGCATACATGGAACCGTTTTCGACTCAGTTCTACTATCAGAATTTAGTGATAATTTGAAAATGTTAATATGTACTATAAATATATAAACATTCTAGATAAGCGCTCCCCACAGTGAATGAGTTACCATTACCCTATAATATATGAATTTATCTCCAAGATGGAAGAGTAATACTTCAAAATATCAAAACTTCCCCTAGCATTTAGCAGTTAAGTCCCAAACTTTATCACCAAAATAAGAAAGAGAGAATTAAATACCTTTTCAGCTAAAATCATATCTCCAACATCAAATGTGGGATACATAGACAGTGAGGGAATAAATCTAGGCTCAGCTACAAAAGACCTAAAGGCAAGCGATATGGCCAACGCTGCAAAAACTGTCTTGGCGTCATCCGAAGTGAAATTCAGCCATTCCGGCGATGACACACTACTCTTCTCCACCTGTCCATCATCTCCATCACCGCCTCCGCCTCCTCCGCCGCCATCCCCTTCCTCCGGGTTCAAAGATGCTTTTACAGTCTCTTTGTTGGAGTCTTTGATTCTATCAGAACGAAGGGTCTGAAAGAGAGCATTTTTACTTTCTGAGTGGTTGAAAGGCAGGAAATTGGGACCCTTAAAGAAAAATTTGAAATGGGTGTGGCTGAATTGGAGGGTCCTTGACGAAATATTGAAGTTATTGGTGGGCGTGAAGCAGTAAACACATGGGAAGTTAGGGTTCTTCAGAGAAGGGAGTGGAGGGACGAGCCCCAGCGAAACCATCTGGTTGAAATCGAAATGGCAGATGAATTGGGCGGTGGACCTCCCTACAGTACACCGTGTAAACGGTGCGTGTGGTGGTTGTGCCGGTGGGAGTAATGGGCAGTAGGCGTTCTGCTTAATCTGTTAATATAGACCATGTTTCGTTGTACTTATAAGTTGGTCAAACGTACTTATAAGCACTTTAGTATAAGAAATATTTTTAACAAATGAAAAATGTCACTGAGGACTAATAGCTCCGCTCGCTAGAAATGTTTTATCATTTCATTCGTTTTGATTCAAGAACCGGCAAACCGGTCCATGGTCCGGTCCCATTGCCTTATTAACATCCGGATTGGTCTGATAATTATGATTCTAGCATTTCACATCAGCAAAGAGACCAGCAAAATAATTAATAATGTAAAATGAAGCAATAGAACTAGACTCATTAAACAAGTTGTAAATATTTAAGACGTGTTTGGCGTACAGTATTGGATATGATAGTACAACATTATAGATATTTACAATATATTAAATTTACTCCGCTTCGAATTTTGAAACTGAATTGACAACGATGGCAATATCATTGAGAAGCTAAACTATTCTCCTGTTTTTCAGTATTGCAGCCATCTGGAAGAATTGTACCACCAACTCTGGTCGGAGGCCAATATCGAAACACAGATCTTCCTAAAATATTCTTCGAGGGGAGGGGACCCCTAATCATATGACAAATTTCATGCATAAGAAAGTGTAAATCTATTCAGGTGATATTAAATTTTAAATGCAGGAAATATTACCAGACATGCGAGTCATAGCTGTTATTTCGATTATCGCCCATCACAAAAACAGAGTTCTCTGGTACACGCTGCACCGAAACACAAAAACAGATTATAAATTGTTTAGGGACAATTCCTTTTTGAACTCTTTGTGTATGGTGATCGGAGTACCATACAAGGCTTCGACTCAGAGATATTGAGATCATATGATTCAATTCCATTAATAGCTTATAAATCTTATTGACATCTTATCCTAATCTTAACACTCACACGAGGGAAAAAGACGATCTATAGAGCGTTAAATCTGAACACTTACAATTTGATTCATTTCATACTTGGGTACTTCAAGAATGTAATCTTCATTCCTTACAACCCCATTTACAACCAGTTTTCCATCATGAACCTGCACTAGAAAGAATAACACAAGAACAACAGGCATTACATGTCTAATTGCTAAAGATTCTTATAGATAGCTAGAGACAATGCAGAAATCACAAACTACAAAAAGAAATAAAAGTCAAGAACTTGGACCATGAATCAGTAGATGAAGGATCTAAGAATAATCTTGCATTCATGATTAGAAGAACAGAAATCAATTAAAGATGATAGCTTCTGCCGTAATATGGTGCTGATGCTGGAGAGAGAATCTCATATGATGGCAGCAGACCATGTGCAGGATATACTCCCTCAAAGCGAATATACAACCTTGTGGACAATTTTCTTACTAAAGTTCTCTTAACAATGTTTATAGTTTTATCAAAATGACCCAAGAGTGTTAAGGAATATCTGAACATCAGAAAGGGATGAGGTATCAATAAGAATTGACAGGTTCAACTTGCAGCAAGATAGTACAGTAAAACTCTGTTACAGATGATTTGTGACTCTCTCCAAGAAGATGAAAAGGCACGTATATCTTTTTGACATTCTATCCTTAAATTAGACAAGGTATAAAAATTCAGGTTATTTAAGCAAATGGAAATTGTGTTAGTTTCTAATGAATCGTTTTTGTTCACACTCTCTTGTTCTAGTCCATGTCCAGAGCATTGGTTCATACAAATTACTCATCCTGCTCTCCCATTTCTTCCTCGATCGACCTGGGTAATGGAATTACAAGAGTCGTGCATATTACTCCAAGCTTAATATATACCAAATATTGTATCCAGCTCATGCAAAATTAACAACATATCTCGTGACTCATCAAACCTTAAGATTGTCATTTTCCTACAGTATAATAATTGTAGAGGGACAGGCTTAGGGATGATACAGATAATAACAAACAAATGAATCCATTGTTTTGTATGTGGCTCATATGAAATGGAACGGCTTTGGCATCGGCCTTGCAGGTTTTAATTTATTATCTGTTTGCCAAGAACGCTAAATCGGTTGGAGTGCGGGGCAATACCCTCGTGGTATGGTGCAGGGTATTTTCTTATATGGGTCCTAAAGTTTTTATGGGCTTAGAGCTAGGGTTAGTATAAATACTGATGATGAAACCCTATTGTTCATACTGAGTAAAATTTTCATTTCGTTCCTTGTAGACGTAGGCACATCGCTGAACCACTATAAATACTTGCGCTGATTTCTCTCTTTCACTTCTCTATTATTTGCATATAAAATTCAACATCCGTGATGACAATTTTTTATCGATAATAGAGCACAAATAGGAGGGAAAATGTCTTAAAGTCTCACCTCCACCATATCACCTTCTTTGGCAACAATACGTTTAATAAATACATCTTCGTCTGTGTATCCAACTTCCTGAAGGGCTGGCGGGCTTTTAAAGATCACAATATCATTGGGACAGGGCTTCCTGAAATAATAGGAGACCTGTAAATTCCAAATAAAACATCAGCCACCAAACAACAATTCAATCAGTTACCAAAGATCTTCCAGTGAACTATAGACATTATAGCAGTTCAAATAGTAAATTCTGAACAAGGGGAGCACATCAACATACAATTTATCTGCAAGAGTTCAAGCTTTTAGTGTCATACTAATTGCAGTAGATAACTGAGATGTTATGCATACTCTATCGTAATTTAATGATGAAATAGTTTACATTTAGAATTAATAGCTAGACGAGATCTAGCTTAGGGCTGGGCATAGTCCAATTCGGTTCTAACAATATAATGATGAAATAGTTTACATTTAAAATTAATAGCTAGATGAGATCTAGCTTAGGGCTGTGCATGGTCCAATTCAGTTCTTTTTAGAGTCGAACCGGACCAAAAATTTTCGGATATTTAGTAAGTGGAGCCGTCAGGTTCGGTTCAGTTCTCAAGTTCTGTACTATAATTAATTTTTTTAACATTTACAAAACTACATTAATTCAACTAATGACATGTTCAATCTTAACTCTTACAAAATAACGTAGTCTAATCTTATGTGTCTTTTGTATTTCTCTTTGCTGAGTTCTTCATAGATTTGATTGTGAAAATCACAAAAAGATGACGATAGCGAGTTTACAATGATTAAGAGAGGCACAGTGGAGCTTCAATTATATTTCTCCATAATGGTAGAAACGGCACTACGGTAGAATAACAAATTTGGATAAAACTTAGGTCAATTTGATTAAGTTGGGCTTGGATTGAAAATTAGAAATAGGAAAATCATATTTTTGGGTTAGCAAATTTATTTAGAAAAAATTAAATAATTTCACTTATTTATAATAGATAAAATTAAAAATTAGAGAGATTCGATTCTTGATCTAGAACTGAGAACCAAATCGAACCTGTCCGTTCTTGATTCAGATAGTTGTTCGAATTTTTAACTTAACAAGAATAACTCGGTTCGTTTCGGGTCCGGTTCTATTTGGGAGTCTTGTCGAGCCCTAATCTAG
>NC_036238.1:22020955-22029955 GCF_002742605.1 Olea europaea var. sylvestris
TTCTACTTATTGGTGGAATCTAATTGGTATAGCGTGACCAGGACATGACTTCCTATGGATTTCCAATAATCTACCTTGGGTGGGCACGAGTCGATTTGGTTCAGTTCTCTTTGTGACCAGGACATGTCTTCCTATGGATTTCCAATAATCTAACTTGGGTGGGCACAATTCGGTTCGGTTCGGTTCTAAAGAGAACCGAACCGAATCAAAATTTTCGGGTATTTAGTAAATTGGACCGTTGGGTCCAAATATAATTATGGAATCGTTCGGGTTCGATTCTGTACTATAATTAAATTTTTTAACATTTATAACAACATTATATAAATACAATTAATGACACATTCAATGATTTTGAAATGTCAGAGATTAGTAGACTACCTTATTCAAATGATCGCTACGGTCAAAATTTCGGTTGGCGAAGGTCACAATTTCGATCGAAAGTCACAGCGTCAATCGATAATTGTATAGGTTTTGAAATGTCAGCGAGACTGTGAGAGTCGAGCCAACGTTATGTATTTTAATATAAGTGTTTAGAATTATTTAGTCGGTTGGATCTTGTAGGGCAAAAAAATGAGACAATAAAATGGATAATTGGATCAAAAATTAAAAAATTAGAAATGAAACAAATTATTGAGAAAAAATTTGAATTTAGAAATTGTTAATTTGTTTAGAAAAAATTAAAATTAAAATAATTTAATTTATTCAATATAAAAAAATTTTAGAAAGATTCGATTTTTATTCGAATTTTGAGTTCTTGATCTAAAATCGAGAACCGTACCATACCCGTCGATTTTCAATTCAGATATCCGTTCGAATATTTAATTTGACAAAAATCGTCGAATTAGGAAAGATTTGCCCAGCCCTACTCATACTAGTGCCTAGTGGAGATAGTACTTGTTTGACCGAGTTTATAGAACATTTGTAATTGGGATTTTAATTTATAGTTTTCAGTTTATGCAAAGAAGTCTTCGTGATTCACTGTGGATCTTGATATGTATAGGGATTTTAATATATGAAAGACACAAAACAGCTATAAACAATTCAAATTATATAACATAACAAGTTAATTCCACTTCCAGACCATTCGACATCCAATTTTTATGTTCTTTTTCCCTCTCTTATTCAAAATCAACACAACAGAGACCAGGAATTTCAACATTCAATTATAATCATCACTTATGTACAACTTTCCCTCTCAGCTTCACACCCAAGACTCTCTCCATTTTCGCCAACACAGCTTGGTTCGGCACAGCCTTTCCATTCTCATACTCTTGAACCACCTGTGGCCGCTCATTGATCTGCTTAGCCAACTCGGCTTGGCTCATCTTCTTTGTGATCCGAGCCTTCTGTATTGCCTGCCTTACCTCTACCGAAACTCGCTCCAGAGCTGCGGGCTCGGCCGCTTCATCCAGCTTTTTCACGTTCAGGTCCGTCGCTCCATGCTTCTTGTTCGAACCGGCGTCGAATTTTTTGATTGTTTGGACCTGAATTCCGGTTCGTAGAGCCTGGTTCACTGCCTTGGGGTCTCGGAGGTCCTGTGCTTTGGGCCTGGCCTTATGGAGAACTACCGGCTCCCAGTCCTGCGCCACCGCACCTGGATTTCTGCTCGGCATTTGCGATTGTTGTGAGAAGATATTAGAGAGCTGATAATTGTTAGAATGTAAATAAATGAAGCTCAAATTTAGAGACGGAGGATGATGGCGTTAACACTGGCAATGGTTGAATATATAATGGAAAAGGATTCGAGAAGGTTCGGATATTTTCATTTTTATTTGAGTCTGGAAAGTTCCAATCAATTTGAGTTTGGCTTGGTTCCCACGTCTTTTTGACTTTCTAGAAATCCATTTAATCCTGAAGAAATTGAGGTATCGGTAATTTTAGACCAAAAAGCAATTGGAAAATAATTAGGACATCGGATAAACTACATTAGGATTAAATTGAACTACAGTTAATGCCTGGGGACTTAATTGCAAAAAGGCTGAAAGTTAAGTTCAGGATACCAAAATGAAAAATAGAAACCCATTTCAGCTATGTTGCACAGTCAAGATCCTCGAAATGGTATTAAAGAGCATTTTCGAGTTTTTTCGGCCTCAAAATTAGGTGCTCAGACAACGATTTGAGTTTTAACGATAACATTGAATTTGTCTTTGAGAATTCTTTGAAGCGATATTAAAAACGTTGAACGTCGAACACTTAAAAAGTAGAAAAACTAGTAATATTTAAGACACTTTAGCACTTATAGCTACCTAAATCAATATTATATTAACAAGGCTACGTAACATTATTCTTTTTCTAAATGGGATGTCAAAATTGAACATTTTAGCAACTTTCACTTATTTATACGTGTTCTAACTTATAAGCCTTTGTCCCTGTTTGGTTCAACAACAAAAATTGGATTAAATTCTAAATCAAAGTCAACAATTAATTTTAATAATATGTTTGATGGATCTACAATTTTTCAATTACAAAATTCATCAACTTTTATCAAAATCTAACAAAGATTTGATTTTCATCTAAACTAAACAGGGACTTTGTAGTATCGATAGTTGTCCAGTTCAGAACAGAACAATGATTTTAGTGCCATCAATCCTTTTACAAAATCAGCCAAATGACCTTTAATTTGTCACAAGCCCTACTTGCTCAAAATAATCATACTTCTCATTTCCCAATTCCCATTTCAAGATTCTCCCTTGCATCCAATAAAATCTACCTCCCTAGTCCCACCACACTTCACAAGACAAACCAACACTCTTTTCCCACCAAAATTATCAGTGATACTTCTTTTTAACGATATATTCTCCATATCCTTCACTTGCGCACTCAACTACATCAAGAGATGTGAAGAACACTTCCAAAATAGTTATGGGTGCAACAATTATCATGGTGGTTGGCGTTGCCTGTGTGTTGGGCCTAGTTTTGATACTCTTAGCCAAGCTTTACTGTTCTCTCTTCTTGCGTAGACACTTCCGTAAGAACTCTTTTTCCATACACAAATCGCGATTTTCCCCAACAAACTATCCCTCGACTCCCCAACAGAATGGTGTAGCTTCTGCACCATCTTCTCTCAGTGGCTTTTATTCACGAGGGGTTCTTCAAGCTCCAAGAAATATGCTGTTCCCTCCAAATTCTAACGTGGATTTAGAGAAGCATATTTCACAAGAAATACAAGCAGAAGTACCCACTGATGCTCAAGTTGTTGGCCATCTATATTCTTCACAGAAACTTCAACACGAGGAAGAGTTTATATACATATCCAATCCAATTTATAATAATAGCAAGGTTGATACGCCATTTGTAACGCCGGACACGTCGCCATCACGGCTGGACGAAAGAATTGAGTTTTGTGGGGAAGATGAAGTTGAAGATGAAGAAGGAGATGAAACGCCTCCATTAACACCAATGAAGAAACTTCCAGCTGAGGGATGCTCAGTTTCTTTGAGAGATGCTCGTTCTCTATGCACTACTGGTAGTGATTCGAATAGTAACAATGAATGTATTTCAACGTCTTCATTAGGGTCTCCTTCTACTTCTCCTTCATGGTGAATAGTTTATTGTAGAAATTTTGGCTGGTTCAACTTTGTTCTTTTGCTTTCTTGTCGATTTTCAAGAAGTGGATATTTTGGATAAAACAAGATTGTGAATAGGAGTGATGCTAGACAACCAACTTCTTTTACGCGTGACTTTGGCTCTTGTACCAAGGAGTGGTGGACCAAAGTCAAGGCAAGAAAATCTTAGTTTTTAATAGATTTCTTTTTTTTTTTTTTTAATTATTTGGAAATTGCATATTGACTGTTGTATTAGAGAAAAACTTTGGTGGGATGGTCGCACGTCTCAAGTCAAAAAACTTTGGTGGGATGGTCGCACGTCTCAAGTCTCGAGGTGGCCTCATCTTATCGGGGTGAGGATGGGCCACCCGATGAGGTGGTGACTCCGCATTTGATGATTGCACAATAACAGCGTCCCACCAAAAATTTTCTTGTCATATTATAATAAATCATTTATGTAATAGTTACGTGGTAGTATAAAAGCAAAAACAGTAAAATAAGGGATATAGTACTTTTTTTTTTTAATTATTTGGAAATTGCATATTGACTGTTGTATTAGAGAAAAACTTTGGTGGGATGGTCGCACGTCTCAAGTCCCGAGGTGGCCTCATCTTATCGGGGTGAGGATGGGCCACCCGATGAGGTGGTGACTCCGCATTTCATGATTGCACAATAACAGCGTCCCACCAAAAATTTTCTTGTCATATTATAATAAATCATTTATGTAATAGTTACGTGGTAGTATAAAAGCAAAAACAGTAAAATAAGGGATATAGTAAGTTGGTATGTAACTTAACCATCACGTGGAAGATACGTGGAAAATGACTCTCCAATAGGAAATTGTCATCAATTTTAGAGGCGATAGGTGATAGAACGGTGAAATTTTAAACTAAATTGAAATTTAGTAACCCTATCGAAACTAAGTTGAAGTTCAATTACTCAACTGAGACAAATTAAATTTTGGCGACCCCATTAAAATTTCGTTGAAATTTATGTGAACACAAGTATAACTTTCCCATAACTCTCACAAACACTCGAGCTCCACATGAAATAAAAAATGCCAACATGTGGCCCCCACCCTCCCATTGTGAGGGTGAGTAAACTATTTTGTATGAGTGTATGTATATTTAGCACTTTCCAAATAAATTATGGTGGCTCTCAGGGACGACCATATTTTCTTGGCAAGATGGTCTGAAATGCCCAATTTAGGCTTTCAGTATGTTCGCCGAGGGTGAGTAAACTATTTTGTATGAGTGTATGTATATTTAGCACTTTCCAAATAAATTATGGCGGCTCTCAGGAACGACCATATTTTCTTGGCAAGATGGTCTGAAATGCCCAATTTAGGCTTTCAGTATGTTCGCCGTTTAATATAAAAATAGCCTTTCTATGCATTTGTCCACTAAGAAGAACTCAACTGAGACAAATTAAATTTTGGCGACCCCATTAAAATTTCGTTGAAATTTATGTGAACACAAGTATAACTTTCCCATAAGTTTATAAATTGGATAACGATATTTGTACAGACACATTTATACAAAATATTTTACTCACTCTCACAAACACTCGGGCTCCACATGAAATAAAAAATACCAACATGTGGCCCCCACCCTCCCATTGTGAGGGTGAGTAAACTATTTTGTATAAGTGTATGTATATTTAGCACTTTCCAAATAAATTATGGCGGCTCTCAGGGACGACCATATTTTCTTGGCAAGATGGTCTGAAATGCCCAATTTAGGCTTTCAGTATGTTCGCCGTTTAATATAAAAATAGCCTTTCTATGCATTTGTCCACTAAGAAGGGGACGTCCTCGGGCAGGTTTCTTAATGGGAGAATGAGCCCTTAAAAAGTTAAAACTAAAGGGACTTCAGTATCAGACATAATTTAAGTTTTTGGCATCCGATGATTTGACTACAACTACTTCTTGATGAGTTCATAAAGTACAAAAGCGTGACTATTTTGCTAATTTTGTTAAAAAGTTAAAACTAAAGGGACTTCAATATCAGACATAATTTAAGTTTTTGGCATCCGATGATTTGACCACAACTACTTTCTTGATGAGTTCATAAAGTACAAAAGCGTGACAATATTTTGCTAATTTTGATGATTTCTGATATGGTCTGGTAATTGTTCAAGGAGTCGCTTTGTAATATTTAGATTAGATCACTTTCAAGGCCCAATATCTTTTAGTGCTTGTTTGGCGGATTTCTATTTTTATTTTTACTTTTTCATACAAGAGTTTCATGAGAAGCTACTATAAACCAATTTTTTTTCTAAAATTTCTTATATCTAGACAAAGTACTTCTAAAACATTATTCAACTTTTGCCTTTTTAAAAATTATGTCAAATGGATCGTCAGAGGTTACAAATTGTTGTATGACCTACTTTGATGAAGATTTCTGGAGATCAGTGGACAAATTTTGTCGAGAACACATGTTTTTTTTTTTTTTTTGGTGTCCCAGCTTCGCCAGACTAAATCCTGGACCCCTAGCCCCCGGCCCTTCAGTGACTAGTGCAGGTAAATCGTGGTATATGCCCAAGTTGATCAGGGTCCGTGCATCCTTTATACTCCTGGCCCCAAGGGAGCCTTCCTCCATGATTATTACATCACCAAGCTGCTCCAACCAAGAATGGTTATTACATCACTTAACTGCTCCAACCAGGAATCGAACTCCCCACGCTGGGGTTGCGAGCCCCGCAATGCCCGTCCTTTGCCAACTTGGATGTGCCCCGAGGGGCTGTCGGGAACACATGTTCGTATTATATCTGGTTGTTTAAGGTTAACTCGAACGAATGACAAGGTAAGAGTGTAAATTGATGCACCTAAACTTGATAAATGAAAGCGGAAAAGTCTAGATCTTGCACTTTATTTTTATAAATTCTCTAGTTTAGCAATTGAGTTTCGGATGAAACATTTTCTGCTTTTTCTTTGGTTTATTTGAGTTAAAGAATAAATTCATCTTTTTACACGGCATTAGTCGAATTTTTTAGATGGAAAGGACAAAATGTGCCAACTCATGACAGAGTAACATTTCTAGATAATTTTTGCCCCAATAAAGCCCCTATTTGTCACTCATTATATTACATTCTATCACATTTTTTTTTTTCTAAAGTACTCATTTTTGTTGGACTTGGACTGGTGCTTCACTATTCATTGAGCTCTAGCCTTCGTTGTCGGTTATTTCTACTTGGGCCAAAGGGGAGCATTCTTACTTGGGCCTTGATCACCCGTTTCCAAAACGTGTTTTAGTAACACGAAATTGGCTGTTTTGTTATGTTTAATCCGAACCCTTCATTTGCTATTATTGTGGCAGTTTGATCTGTGGTTATGTTTGAATGGATCATGATACTTATATATTAATTTTTACATCATTCTTTACATTGTACCACCTGTCTTGACATTATTAGACAATTTTCAAACACAACACGCATTCCCGCCCATTTCAATTTGAAAATCAATGGAATGTCAAACATGATGTAAGGAAAACAATGTACAAATGGCTTTATCCATGTCTGAATATGTATAGCCTCCCTCTTCCACACGATGTTTGAGTTTTTTGAGTGTATGAAGTTTCTAAGGTTTTCTCGTCTTGTTATCTTTCTGTAGTCTTGATACTTGATAGTTTTATCTATAAATCTTCTGAGTGTTGATTTAGATTTTTTTTGGTAAACGGTATGTGAGAAAGGGTGTATAGATTACTTTCTCTTTGTGATTGAAAGAGAGGCGAGATAAATATCAGAGATTTCTTCATATATTTATACTATTTCTTGGTGATTTCTTAATAAAATTGAGCGTAATCTTCTTCTAGATACTCAACGAGTGAGTAGGCTCAAAACCTAAACATCCAGGCCTTGTGGTGATAATTCTTTTGTGTTCTCTTTACTTTTCTGCAAATTATTGTTAAATCTTTGTGAATACGATTCTGAAACCAACAATTTTCAATTATACATTCTTCATTAAAATAATATTACACACAAACCAATTTATATTTTTTTAAACACATTTTCCACCTATCTACTATTCCATAATACATTTTGAAAAATTAAAAGGGCTCAAACACACCATAAACATCTAATTTAGAGAGAATGAATAATTAGAAAAACCTAACATATTATTAAAAAAAGGAAAATAGCTTATTATAGTTATAAAAATAAGAAAAAATAACTCAATGATAATAACCTATGAAAAAAGGTAACAATAAAACAGAACCGTATCATTTTCTCATTGACTCTTTCTTGCAAATTGCAACGCATCCATTATTTCAGTTGAGAGAAATGAGAATGTCCCCTCTAAATGCAAGCCTACAGCCAAAACTTGCAGTCTCTGCTGCAAAACTGTTAAGAACTTGTATTGTATTTTCAACTAAGTTGTACAGAATATCAACCAGCAGAGACTCCAATTTTAAATCTAGCTTTATTTTAATTTTAATCAAAGGAAAATGGAAGGCTTCCGGGCTCCTATTTCTTGTTTTCTTCCCTTTTCAGGAGGGGATGGAAGAGATGTTTTCAATTTTGCCCAAGTATATCATCCGAAGATTTAATCACTTCTTCATAGAAGGTGCTCGATAATGATTTTTGTCGACCGCTGCACTGGCTGTGGATAGACTGTTCTGCAGCATGCAAACGTGGCAAGTCCCGAGGACATTCTTGGATGGGATGAGTGCAGGTTAATTTAGCTGCACCAAGTGCTACATGGAATTGCTCGTGATCAAATGACTTCATAAACATCAATTCACCATTTTCGGATTCAGGACATCCAGTGCATTGCAACAGCCTCTGCTGCACTTCATCCTTGACTCTCTAGAATTCGAAATCAAAGAATGTATAAGTGATATATAAAGATTTCAAATAGCAGTGTCAAGAAATCATGGGATAGCATGCCAAAGATGATCAGTTGGATTCCCACATTTCGTAGCTATGGTAAATTCTTTCCACCTCATGGATTTCTTCGATCCCCACATGGTGACTCCCCAACCTCCCATTCACACAATCACCGTACAAAAGTTCCCATACAAACAAAGACAACACAATCAGACAAATGGTAATGTGACTTAGAGGCCATGACAAGAATCACATAAAAACCTAGGTTTGAATCAAAATTTCTCTTGTTAAATCGTCTTGATATTGAAATAAAGCCGAACCACATCTTTCTTGTCCATTCCAAAGACACTCCGTGGGGCTGTCCTGCTAACAATAAAGTGCCTGTCCACTTTTCTGTAAAATCATCTCTACTAAATAAAAGCAAGGTGCATCACTCATCATCAAGTGATAAAATCTTTCAAGTTCTTAAAGTTAAAATGGCATGAAAATGTTAAACATACAGTGCAACTCCCCAAATTTGTGCTTGGCAAGGTAATACAACTTCAGAAAAAACATAAGCACAATCAAGTGATAAAATCTTTCAAGTTCTTAAAGTTAAAATGGCATGAAAATGTTAAACATACAGTGCAAC
>NC_036238.1:22040100-22067486 GCF_002742605.1 Olea europaea var. sylvestris
AAAAACTTTGGTGGGATGGTCGCACGTCTCAAGTCAAAAAACTTTGGTGGGATGGTCGCACGTCTCAAGTCAAAAAACTTTGGTGGGATGGTCGCACGTCTCAAGTCAAAAAACTTTGGTGGGATGGTCGCACGTCTCAAGTCAAAAAACTTTGGTGGGATGGTCGCACGTCTCAAGTCAAAAAACTTTGGTGGGATGGTCGCACGTCTCAAGTCCCGAGGTGGCCTCATCTTATCGGGGTGAGGATGGGCCACCCGATGAGGTGGTGACTCCGCATTTGATGATTGCACAATAACAGCGTCCCACCAAAAATTTTCTTGTCATATTATAATAAATCATTTATGTAATAGTTACGTGGTAGTATAAAAGCAAAAACAGTAAAATAAGGGATATAGTAAGTTGGTATGTAACTTAACCATCACGTGGAAGATACGTGGAAAATGACTCTCCAATAGGAAATTGTCATCAATTTTAGAGGCGATAGGTGATAGAACGGTGAAATTTTAAACTAAATTGAAATTTAGTAACCCTATCGAAACTAAGTTGAAGTTCAATTACTCAACTGAGACAAATTAAATTTTGGCGACCCCATTAAAATTTCGTTGAAATTTATGTGAACACAAGTATAACTTTCCCATAAGTTTATAAATTGGATAACGATATTTGTACAGACACATTTATACAAAATATTTTACTCACTCTCACAAACACTCGGGCTCCACATGAAATAAAAAATACCAACATGTGGCCCCCACCCTCCCATTGTGAGGGTGAGTAAACTATTTTGTATAAGTGTATGTATATTTAGCACTTTCCAAATAAATTATGGCGGCTCTCAGGGACGACCATATTTTCTTGGCAAGATGGTCTGAAATGCCCAATTTAGGCTTTCAGTATGTTCGCCGTTTAATATAAAAATAGCCTTTCTATGCATTTGTCCACTAAGAAGGGGACGTCCTCGGGCAGGTTTCTTAATGGGAGAATGAGCCCTTAAAAAGTTAAAACTAAAGGGACTTCAGTATCAGACATAATTTAAGTTTTTGGCATCCGATGATTTGACTACAACTACTTCTTGATGAGTTCATAAAGTACAAAAGCGTGACTATTTTGCTAATTTTGTTAAAAAGTTAAAACTAAAGGGACTTCAATATCAGACATAATTTAAGTTTTTGGCATCCGATGATTTGACCACAACTACTTTCTTGATGAGTTCATAAAGTACAAAAGCGTGACAATATTTTGCTAATTTTGATGATTTCTGATATGGCCTGGTAATTGTTCAAGGAGTCGCTTTGTAATATTTAGATTAGATCACTTTCAAGGCCCAATATCTTTTAGTGCTTGTTTGGTGGATTTCTATTTTTATTTTTACTTTTTCATACAAGAGTTTCATGAGAAGCTACTTTAAACCAATTTTTTTCTAAAATTTCTTATATCTAGACAAAGTACTTCTAAAATATTATTCAACTTTTGACTTTTTAAAAATTATGTCAAATGGATCGTCAGAGGTTACAAATTGTTATATGACCTACTTTGATGAAGATTTCTGGAGATCAGTGGACAAATTTTGTCGGGAACACATGTTCGTATTATATATGATTGTTTAAGGTTAACTCAAACGAATGACAAGGTAAGAGTGTAAATTGATGCACCTAAACTTGATAAATGAAAGCGGAAAATTCTAGAGCTTGCACTTTATTTTTATAAATTCTCTAGTTTAGCAATTGAGTTTCGGATGAAACATTTTCTGCTTTTTCTTTGGTTTATTTGAGTTAAAGAATAAATTCATCTTTTTACATGGCATTAGTCGAATTTTTTAGACGGAAAGGACAAAATGTGCCAACTAATGACAAAGAGTAACATTTTTAGATAATTTTTGCCCCAATAAAGCCCCTATTTGTCACTCATTATATTACATTCTATCACATTTTTTTTTTTCTAAAGTACTCATTTTTGTTGGACTTGGACTGGTGCTTCACTATTCATTGGGCTCTAGCCTTTGTTGTCGGTTATTTCTACTTGGGCCAAAGTGGAGCATTCTTACTTGGGCCTTGATCACCCGTTTCCAAAACGTGTTTTAGTAACACGAATTTGGCTGTTTTGTTATGTTTAATCCGAACCCTTCATTTGCTATTATTGTGGCAGTTTGATCATCTGTGGTTATGTTTGAATGGATCATGCTAATTGTACATTAATTTTTACATCATTCTTTAGATTGTACCACGTGTCTTGACATTATTAGACAATTTTCAAACACATCACACATTTCCGCCCATTTCAATTTGAAAATCAATGGAATGTCAAACATGATGTAAGAAAAACTATGTACAAATGGCTTTATCCATGTCTGAATATGTATAGCCTCCCTCTTCCACACGATGTTTGAGTTTTTTGAGTGTATGAAGCTTCTAAGGTTTTCTCGTCTTGTTATCTTTCCGTAGTCCTGATAGTTTTATCTATAAATCTTCTGAGTGTTGATTTAGATTTTTTTTGGTAAACGGTCTGTGAGAAAAGGTTGTGTAGATTACTTTCCCTTTGTGATTGAAAGAGAGGCGAGATAAATATCAGAGATTTCTTCATATATTTATACTATTTCTTGGTGATTTCTTAATAAAATTGAGCGTAATCTTCTTCTAGATACTCAACGTGTGAGTAGGCTCAAAACCTAAACATCCAGGCCTTGTGGTGAAAATTCTTTTGTGTTCTCTTTACTTTTCTGCAAGTTATTGTTAAATCTTTGTGAATACGATTCTGAAACCAACAATTTTCAATTATACATTCTTCATTAAAATAATATTACACACAAATCAATTTATATTTTTTTTAAACACATTTTCCACCTATCTACTATTCCATAATACATTTTGAAAAATTAAAAGGGCTCAAACACACCATAAACATCTAATTTACAGAGAATGAATAATTAGAAAAACCTAACATATTATTAAAAAAAGGAAAATAGCTTAATATAGTTATAAAAATAAGAAAAAATAACTCAATAATAATAACCTATGAAAAAAGGTAACAACAAAACAGAACCGTATCATTTTCTCATTGACTCTTTCTTGCAAATTGCAACGCATCCATTATTTCAGTTGAGAGAAATGAGATTGTCCCCTCTAAATGCAAGCCTACAGCCAAAACTTGCAGTCTCTGCTGCAAAACTGTTAAGAACTTGTATTGTATTTTCAACTAAGTTGTACAGAATATCAACCAGCAGAGACTCCGATTTTAAATCTAGCTTTATTTTAATTTTAATCAAAGGAAAATGGAAGGCTTCCGGGCTCCTATTTCTTGTTTTCTCCCCTTTTCAGGAAGGGATGGATGAGATGTTTTCAATTTTGCCCAAGTATATCATCCGAAGATTTAATCACTTCTTCATAGAAGGTGCTCGATAATGATTTTTGTCGACCGCTGCACTGGCTGTGGATAGACTGTTCTGCAGCATGCAAACGTGGCAAGTCCCGAGGA
This sequence comes from Olea europaea var. sylvestris, assembly GCF_002742605.1. Taxonomy (NCBI): domain Eukaryota; kingdom Viridiplantae; phylum Streptophyta; class Magnoliopsida; order Lamiales; family Oleaceae; genus Olea; species Olea europaea. The sequence continues at coordinate 22,043,572 of NC_036238.1, forward strand.
CATTCTTGGATGGGATGAGTGCAGGTTAATTTAGCTGCACCAAGTGCTACATGGAATTGCTCGTGATCAAATGACTTCATAAACATCAATTCACCATTTTCGGGTTCAGGACATCTAGTGCATTGCAACAGCCTCTGCTGCACTTCATCCTTGACTCTCTAGAATTCGAAATCAAAGAATGTATAAGCAATATATAAAGATTTCAAATAGCAGTGTCAAGAAATCATGGGATAGCATGCCAAAGATGATCAGTTGGATTCCCACATTTCGTAGCTATGGTAAATTCTTTCCACCTCATGGATTTCTTCGATCCCCACATGGTGACTCCCCAGCCTCCCATTCACACAATCCCCGTACAAAAGTTCCCATACAAACAAAGACAACACAATCAGAAAAATGGTAATGTGACTTAGAGGCCATGACAAGGATCACATAAAAACCTAGGTTTGAATCAAAATTTCTCTTGTTAAATCGTCTTGATATTGAAATAAAGCCGAACCACATCTTCCTTGTCCATTCCAAAGACACTCCGTGGGGCTGTCCTGCTAACAATAAAGTGCCTGTCCACTTTTCTGTAAAATCATCTCTACTAAATAAAAGCAAGGTGTATCACTCATCATCAAGTGATAAAATCTTTCAAGTTCTTAAAGTTAAAATGGCATGAAAATGTTAAACATACAGTGCAACTCCCCAAATTTGTGCTTGGCAAGGTAATACAACTTCAGAAAAAACATAAGCACAATCAAGTGATAAAATCTTTCAAGTTCTTAAAGTTAAAATGGCATGAAAATGTTAAACATACAGTGCAACCCCCCAAATTTGTGCTTGGCAAGGTAATACAACTTCAGAAAAAACATAAGCGCAGTACTCAATAGACACCTGTTAAATGTTAAGTGATCACATTGATGAAGATAAAAAATGAAAAGAATTTCATTATCATTCCAAGTGGATATAAAACGAATTGCCATGGAACAGCATTTTAGTTGCTAACATGCAACTACCGACTCCTATCCTTTTCATTTGATTTTGGTATCACCATTCCTAGCTTAGCCTTTGTCATTCACACTAAATCATAGCATCCAGCACCGAAAAGCCTCCTTAATGCCCAACAAATGATTCGACAAACTTCCAATGATACTAAGAACGTAAGCTAGTTGTTTCAAAAGCAAAAATTCCAATTATAGCAGGGAAAAAGTTCTATCGCAGTGCAAGTGAAAAGGGATTCCAGATCCAACACAATTAACGATATTTTCCATGTAATAGAAAGAAATACGACAAGTTTCTCAACTAACCTGCAATAACTTCAAATCGAACTTGGGGAGCCCGATATCCCCAACTGTAAGCGACCCCAAAAAGTTCCCCAACAATGCAGCCTCAGGCACTCCCAACCCCTGCACAAGCCCCGCAACAAGCCCTCCAAGGAAACTATCGCCAGCACCCGTGGGATCAACCTGAATAGTTGGAAAAGGAGCAATCTGCTGCGCCTTGTCCTTCTCATACAACGTGCACCCTTCCTTCCCATTGGTTACCACCACGCAACAATACTTCCTCACCTCCTCTATATCCACGTAAGGCGCCTCATCTGCCGACGCCTTCAAGAACCTAATCCGAGGGAGCAATCGATAGAACCCGGTTTCTCGCAAATCAACAAGCATCACAGTTCCATCGACCGAATCAAAAACCCGAATCAAAGCCTGGATGTCCACAAATAATGCAGGTTAATTTAGCTGCACCAAGTGCTACATGGAATTGCTCGTGATCAAATGACTTCATAAACATCAATTCACCATTTTCGGATTCAGGACATCCAGTGCATTGCAACAGCCTCTGCTGCACTTCATCCTTGACTCTCTAGAATTCGAAATCAAAGAATGTATAAGTGATATATAAAGATTTCAAATAGCAGTGTCAAGAAATCATGGGATAGCATGCCAAAGATGATCAGTTGGATTCCCACATTTCGTAGCTATGGTAAATTCTTTCCACCTCATGGATTTCTTCGATCCCCACATGGTGACTCCCCAACCTCCCATTCACACAATCACCGTACAAAAGTTCCCATACAAACAAAGACAACACAATCAGACAAATGGTAATGTGACTTAGAGGCCATGACAAGAATCACATAAAAACCTAGGTTTGAATCAAAATTTCTCTTGTTAAATCGTCTTGATATTGAAATAAAGCCGAACCACATCTTTCTTGTCCATTCCAAAGACACTCCGTGGGGCTGTCCTGCTAACAATAAAGTGCCTGTCCACTTTTCTGTAAAATCATCTCTACTAAATAAAAGCAAGGTGCATCACTCATCATCAAGTGATAAAATCTTTCAAGTTCTTAAAGTTAAAATGGCATGAAAATGTTGAACATACAGTGCAACTCCCCAAAGTTGTGCTTGGCAAGATAATATAACTTCAGAAAAAACATAAGCGCAGTACTCAATAGACACCTGTTAAATGTTAAGTGATCACATTGATGAAGATAAAAACTGAAAAGAATTTCATTATCATTCCAAGTGGATATAAAACGAATTGCCATGGAACAGCATTTTAGTTGCTAACATGCAACTAACGACTCCTATCCTTCTCATTTGATTTTGGTATTACCATTCCTAGCTTAGTCATTGTCATTCACAAATGCTTCCTTAACGCCCAACGAATGCTTCGACAAACATCCAATGATACTAAGAATATAAGCTAGTTGTTTCAAAAGCAAAAATTCCAATTATAGCAGGGAAACAAATTCGATCACAGTGCAAGTAAAAGGGATTCCAAATCCAACACAATTAACGATATTTTCCATATAATAGAAAGAAGTACCACAAGTTTCTCAACTAACCTGCAATAACTTCAAATCGAAGTTGGGGAGCCCGATTTCCCCAACTGTAAGCGACCCCAAAAAGTTCCCCAACAATGCAGCCTCAGGCACTCCCAACCCCTGCACAAGCCCCGCAGCAAGCCCTCCAAGGAAACTATCGCCAGCGCCCGTGGGATCAACCTGAACAGTTGGAAAAGGAGCAATCTGCTGCGCCTTGTCCTTCTCATACAACGTGCACCCTTCCTTCCCATTGGTTACCACCACGCAACAATACTTCCTCACCTCCTCTATATCCACGTAAGGCGACTCATCTGCCGACGCTTTCAAGAACCTGATCCGAGGGAGCAATCGATAGAACCCGGTTTCTCGCAAATCAACAAGCATCACAGTTCCATCGACCGAATCAAAAACCCGAATCAAAGCCTGGATGTCCACAAATACTATATCACAAATACCAAGCATTTTTTCTAATGTTTCCGGCAAGATTTCCCCGCCCACACCGACGGCCAACCCGAAGCTGAAATGTGAGTTTGGGAGATCATCAGGAGTTATCGGGTCGCAGGTACAGACCCGTTTCAGGACCCGATCCTTCCGCTTGATTTCAGAGGAAAAATGGGCATGAAAAATGGTGGTTTTTGATGAGGGACAAATTAATGGCTGGTGGATGACAGGGTAGGAAAAATCGATACCCACCTTAGAGACGTAAGTGGAGGAGATGGAAAACCCATCAAGGACACCGGAGATAAAGGAGGCGGCGCCACCCAGTGACTTTCCTATCACGGTGCCGTCTTTAATCAAAACGTCGTGGCAATAATTACCCACAATTAGGCATGACAGGCCTCTATTTTCTATCATATTGTCAAAGGGACGCAGCTGTATAGTTTTCCTCTTATGGTTAGTCTAGGAATGAAATGGTTTAAAGATGGGAAGAAAGACAAAATGGGGGTTTTGGTAACAATTGAATTCGTGTATGCTGAGCGTGAAAGGAATAGGAACGCGCGGCAGCACAGGAATTATCTGTATATGTAATGGCACAGACGTGTCTGTTACTCAGAGGGGAATCTGTGCTTTCGAAAAGAACGGAAGAAGAAAATGTTTTGCTGTTCGTCCATACATTCAACTGCGATTATGAGGACAGCGATTTGATTCTGAGGGATATAAAGACTCGCCAAATTTAAAATGTCTCAATCAAATCGTCACAATTTTAATACCAGTCAACTCACTTTGTTATATCAATGAACTAATGACATTGGAAAATTTTAATTATGATTCTTTGAGTCAGCAATGAAATTTTTTTGAAAAATAAAGGTTGAACCCCAACTTTGAGGCCTCGTCCCGTCCCTAAAATTTTGTGAGGGAGGTAAATCGCGTGATATGCCCTATCAGGCCAGGGAATAAGAGTTGTCTGTACACTGCGCCTATAAGGAGTCCAATTCCATGTCTTAGGAATCAAAAGAACGGAAGAAGAAAATGTTTTGCTGTTCGTCCATACATTCAACTGCGATTATGAGGACAGCGATTTGATTCTGAGGGATGTAAAGACTCGCCAAATTTAAAATGTCTCAATCAAATCGTCACAATTTTAATACCAGTCAACTCACTTTGTTATATCAATGAACTAATTGTTGGGAATCTACTTATATGACAGAAGCTCATGCTAACGTCCATTGCCAATTTATATTTTTATTTTACACGCTGCATATATGCATTTCGGAAAGCAAGCAACGCAAAATTCAACATAGGTTATAAATAAATAATGGGTTTTAATCTTTTGTATTGAATCTAAAATTAAAACAAAAACTGCAAAATTAAAAGAAAACTGAAACGGAAAACTTGAAATTAAAAAATGAAAACTGAATTTTTAAGATTCTATTGAAAATTTTATAACTTATTTTCCAACAATCCCCTACAAGTTTTAAAACTTTCAAAATAATTAAAATATATATAAAAGTGGCAATATAATACTGTGTAATATGTGTATGTGTCTTTTGGACTTGAACCCCACTTAGTGATAATAATTTTCATTTGAATGAATCATAATGGACTAAGCTTTGAATTGGATGCCTTCGGCCAAACTTCGATTATTCCACACACAGTATCGATTTAGACTCAGTTCATAGTAGGTAGCGCTGCTAATGGCCAGGTGCTCTAAGCTTGATTCTATGAAGAATCTTTAGAGAAAAGCTCAATCTCATAGTCATGATCTCATGGCAACTCTTACATAGGTGAGTCCTCCAAGGGTGTATGTGATCCACATCTCGCGAGAATTCTCGTCTCGGTACTCATTCATAATTTAACCCCCATTCAAAGTTAAACACTTCCTAACATTACATTATTATTAGCATTATATCACCATAGGGATGAGCACAAATAAGATATTGTTATACAAGTCACGTAGTGCGGGTCATTTCTACTACATTGAACTTTTTTCATGGAATCTCTAATCATAAAGGTTGGGTTACTCTCGGAGGTGACTCTCTTATAGGCTTAAACTCATCCCCCTCAATGATTTATGTATATAACTATGAACTTCAACATATTCATGTCCCTCTTGAACAATAATTTGGTACCATAATATTTGCAAACTTTTATTTTCTGCTTGCACATCAGTACATTTGTAAAATCTTCTAAAACATTTCAAAATATCAAAGTCACGTTAAGTATAATAAGATAAAAAGTGAAACTTAAAATTGACTTCTAGTCACATGTTTGAACATGTGCATCCATTCAACTCTTGTATCTGACTTCCATATTCTGAAGATATCCATCGTGTGGAGCTTCTTTGAAAATGTTCCATGCCTAGAAACACTTCTAAACATTTCACAAAATATTAGTGTCACAATATATGAGAATAACTTAGATAGACTTAAACAAAAGTCAATATTCATCCAATTTTTCTTCGACCACTTACCAAAGAAATGAAAACTATATTAAATAGTTTAATACCCCCACATTTCAAGGATATCCAACTTGAATAGTGTGAGTATACGATCTTACAATTTATCTATTTTGATATGATCCAACATCGCGTGGAGATGGTTATGCACATGATTCCCACACTTTTATGATTTTCATTCACTAATCAATCCACAAATTCTTATTAAACACATTAGCAAAATATTATTTTCATCATCAAGTGTTTCTTTTCCAAATAAAGTAAAACCTAAAAAGTCCACATCTAATGCTTAAGGGCAATTAACTGGAATATGCTAAGAGACAGTATTAAATATTCTTATAATTTCAAGTACCCATACATTACACTTATGACCAAAGTAAAAATATATGCCAATTTTGACACTTCAGTACATGTGCGCAGGGGATCACATCTTAATATATTTCTTCATTGAAAGCAATAGCCACTTGAAAAAAAAAAAAAAAAAAAAAAAAAAAAAAAAAACCCCACAATAATGAAAATTAATCCATACATAACCTACATCCTATTGTTTAAGTTTTGTATTAAATATGTATTTTAAAAATTGAAACTGAAATTTTAAGGAATAAAAACTATAATTTCGAAGTCGAAACTTTTTATAAGTTACAAATTTCAATAAAATCACTATTAATCACATGGATTAGTCTTGGCTATAAATAAAATTATGCAGATTAATTATGAAATTGATGCTAGCAACATATGAAATTGATGCTAGCAACATATATAACCATATATCTGGTACCATGTGATTATCCTTCTTTCTCATTTCTCAATTTTAATTTTTTATGCATACCAAGATGGCCATAGGACTCATATTTTGTACCCTCTTTGACCTTCAATCCATTACCAATAGAAAACAATTTTACACCAAATATATTACATATAAATGTCATATTTCAATGTAAAAGATAGTCACATTCCATTACTCAGAATTGATTTGGCCAAACCTTCTTCCTCATAAACAAGATTCGGTTCTTTAAATCAGTATTATCAAAAGGACGGTTAATGAAAATCTTAGCATTCAGAACTTGTCCACTATCTGTTTAATTTGCTGGGCATAATCTTCAAATATTTTCAACTTACACTAGAAGTTACCATCAATCAAATGTTCCCATTGAATTAAAAAAGAAATATAAGTACTAAGTACATAGAAGGAAATAAGGGGATAATTCTAATTATAATTAGCACAAGATCATTTCTCATGGGTAAATCAAGTCATTCATTTTATCATCTATTCTAAATTCACGACTCCTTTGCTGTACCAGTTTTTATTTATTAAACAATGTAAAATTTTTTTCCATATGACCATTTTCATTTCAGAAAGTCAGATATGAAATATTGTGTGTGTGTGTGTGTGTGTGTACATGTTTTTTCCCTTAAACATACAATTTTTTTTAACCACTACGGCATGTCATATTATTGATTGGAGAGTTAAATTAGAGTTCACAAGTTTTCCAGAATTTCTGCCCATTTCTATAGATGCAAATTGCATCTGCCTTATGTAATAAACAACCTGAGTACTTGTATAATATCTCCATAGCATACAAGTTAAGATGTCAATTTGTTTGGAATTTAAACAATATTTTGAACTGTTAAATGCTATTATCATTCTCTTTTCCTATAAATAATTTCACAAAATTTATATTTGATCTTATGTTATCTAATCAGAACTCCAATGAACAAAGAGAAATTAACCAATAGCCAAATAAACTTAACTAATTAACTGTACCATTTATTTTACCTGGGCAGATGACCATGTGTGAGGTAGCAGACCACAATGGCGGCCGTCGTTAAGGTTTTATTCTCAACAGCAAGTCAATAACCTCCAATAATCATCTTATAAATACAGAAGCAAGCGCTTCCAATTATCTGTAAAACGGCGAAGAAATCCAACTAACTAATAGAGAAATAACTTGAGGGTCTCGTGGTGGATGGAGGACATGAAAGAAAACAAATAATTGCAATCATCCTTTTCAGCCAAGACATAGCTCAAATGATATTTGGTAATTATCCTTTTGTCATATTTTTGTGAAACAGTGATGAGCTACTGTACAGACATCGTTGGAAAAAATAAGTGAGTGGCTCACTTTTGGCACAATTTTCGGCGGAACCCGTTGGTCCAATTTGGAATATGAAAGTTGATATGTGTTCTCCTCCGCGAGAACATCGAAGTCATGTATTTTGCGAAAAACGAAGCTCGGGTGAATGAGAAATTGGAATTTAAAGTGGACCATCGAAAATGATTTATGTTGGTGGGAAAACTATAGTTAACTTTGTCACACATAGGAAAAATATAGAAACCAAAACCACTTTATATATGGCTATGCATTGGAATTGTGTGATCATGTGTAGCATAAAGGCTCTCTCCACGTGTGCGTACAGGGGGGGTGAAAACCACGAACAAAAATAGCTTTCGGACCTTGAACTTGAGTGCAAACGCGACCTGTGCACACGAATGTCGGAACAAAAACTGGTTAGTTTGGATTGTACGCGTTTTACAATTTTTTTGTGGTTTTTCCAAATGACTTTGAACTTGGGTGCGAACACGAATGTCGGATCGAACGGAGCAAAAACTGGCCAATTTGGATTATCTACGTTTTGCAATTTTTTGTGATTTTTCCAAATGAATTTTGAGTGTTTGAAACTCCTAAAACTCCAATGGTCGAAATCGAAGTGTAACTCCGAAAACTACAATGGTTAATGCAGAAACTAATGGTCAGATTCAGTCTGTATAATTTCACTCAATTTCCAGCAGTTTATAAACTGCAATTTTCGTCTGCTTCGTACAGTTCTAGTTTTCTGTTTTTGTTCTGTCTCCTCCTGTGTCCATTCCAGTAAGGTCATATTGTTCGAACACTCGCACAGTTCATCGAAGTAGAACCGCGGTGCTCGAATTCTGCTGGTTACCGTTGTATCTTGGGAGACAAGTGCTCAAACTAAACCTCTAACACTACGATGAGGTGGCGAATTTATCTTAAGGAAACTGTGTTTGCACAGGCCTCGAGGTTAAAAGTTTATTTCTAAAAATATATGCTTCCAGTTTAAGTATCTGTACTTTAATTATTTGCAAATTTATACGCTTTCAGATTTTATTTAGTTTTCTGAAATGTGTACTGCTTTTATGTTTCTGCAAATAATATAATTTGTCTTTCTTATTCAAGTAATGATTTAGATAATAGTCTGTATCTAAGTAATTTGTGAAAAATAAAATTAAGAAAAAAATTATCTGATTTTCTTTTTTCGAAGTTGTGTTTGTGCAAATTATATGAAAATAAACACCAAATTCTATATTATCTAAAGTCATTGTATGAAAACAAATAGTTGTGAAAATTCTGTGTTTAATTCTCTGCCAAATACGGTGAGTTCCACTGCCAAATACGGTAAGCAGCTGTCAAATACGCTAAGCTATTGCCAAATACGATAAGTGTGAATCCGGTGTCCAAACTACAAATACGTTATATGAGAACCCGATTCCACTCCATACACTACCGATTAAATATAACAACAGACAAAAATTCAGATTATTCTAATACCTCGACTTTTAGAGTACGTTTGAATGTCTAAACTATTTCACCTTCACAAGGACTTCATTACTTCAATATTATTTAGGAACATTTAGATTGAACATCAAAGCTCTAACTACCTCTAACAGTTGTTGATTTTCTGTGTCAGTCATTGCAATTTATTGGGGTGCATCACTACATGAACAATGGTGATTTTGAGAAAACATTACTCAATACTTTGCTAAAAATTCAAATGAATGTAAAATGTGAGCCCATGGAGAGCATGTAATATGTTTGCTAATAATTTTAGCAAACATATAATGTAGTAACAAGCACAGAATAAAAAAAAAAAAATGCATTTTAAATTTGATGATGACCCCATATTTAATTTACAAGCAAATCATCTCACTCGATTTTAGATTGTTGAGAAAATTGGTGATTTGTGTGTAGACTTTTTTTTTATCAATTAACATAAACAATTAGACAACACAAACATAATTTAACAATAATAAAATATAAATTGAGAATATAAATCAAGTTTTGGGAGTCACGTCGAGGACGCTATACTAAAGTCGTGTTGTCTCCCCTTCGTGCGGGTCCTTTGGACACTACACGGCTCAAAAATAAAATATACGTGGCTTTCCTTCTATGGACACGATCATATGAAGATAAAGAACAAGCCTCACATCAAGTTATCACAAATCATAGAAATATAGTATAAAATGATTAGAAAGTAGTATAAAAACACTAGAGATTATCTTTTGTGTTTGATTTGTTGTGTCAAAGAATGTGAAATCCAGCCCTTTTTATAGTAGAAAATTCAATCATCTCATTAATAAAATTCAACGTAGGTTACAAATATAATAATGGGTTTTAATCTTTTGTATTGAATCTAAAATTAAAACAAAAACTGAAAAATTATAAGAAAACTAAAACTGAAAACTTGAAATTGAAGAATGAAAACAGGATTTTTAAGATTCTATTGAAAGTTTCCTAATTTATTTTCCAACAGTTAAAACATTTCTTGGTACAGTCTAAATTAACAGAAAGTAAACATAGTTGTTTCGTAATTCAATTATCAGTTTATATTGTTCTCCTTTCTTCATCTAACTTAGTACTGTTGGAAAAATAATTAGTTGCAGCAGTGATCAGAACAATATAATGCAGAAATATAAAACTTATCGTCCGATCGAGTCTCGTGACAGCACGATGTCCTAAAGTGAAATTGCCCGTCAATAATTGCTGTGACCTCCGTAGACAATCACTCCCAGGAAACAACGATCGTAAACCACTTATGCAACAATCACGAATGGTTTTTCTAGAACTCTCAATTGTACTCCAAAATAGGTATAAAAATCCGAATATAAGAAATTCACAATATGAAAAGAGTGATTGATTCTATTTTTTTTTTTTTGTGTGTCTTTTCCCAAAGCAAGATATGGGTTTATATAGGCAAGATGGTAGTAACAGTCTTCACCATGTTAATGCAGAATTTTAATGACTGAGTAGTGGGTGTTTTAATGGCAGTTAGTGGGTTGTTACAAAAACAAACAGTCATAAAATACTGGCTAGTTTTACCCATTAAATAATGAAGAAAAAAAATATTTATTTTCCCCAAGGCCCAAATCAAGACATTTTAATATTTGCGTGGGGAGTGATTCGAACCCCTGACGTCCCACACAAATGTCACATTTCCCACCACTTTGGCACTTTATCTAATTTGATTATTTCTTTCATATTTTATATTTATACCATAAATATATAACAAGTACTTCACCGCATTTTTCAGCAATGCATTTTTGCCTTCTAAGGCTTCGATCTGGATTTGACATAACATAATAACAAGACACGAGCAATAAAAAATAAAAAATTCTTGTTCCGAAAATACATCATACGATTTGAAAGATATTAGCCAGTAAAATACATGCTTATGGGTGCATGTGTCCCGCGTATTTGTGCTCGAATAGTTTACCTTCTTTTCGCTTTCCTCAATCTCTTGTTCCAAACGTTCGATCTAAATGCAGAAACGTCACCAGAAAACATCAGGTTCCATTAAATTCATCCCTAAAGACACTAAATAGTTGAAGACTGAGGGGTTGTGTGACAAATTATATTCTCAATTACAAATTCGAGTTGCAAAATTTCTGAAGATGTCAACAATTCAAGATAACTTACATTGACTCCGGGTCCAAAACCTTTTGCTGAAACAAGATGCCCCGGCATAAAGAAAAATGAAACACAACATGGAAGGGTAATTGTCAATGTGGAATCATACATTCATGAACCAATACAATAATGCAAATAAATTCATGAAAAATCAGAAAAACGTTCATAGTAATCTTAGTTGCTACTCTTGGTCATTTGTTTGCCGTTGAAGGAAGTTTATCACTTTGATTATCATCTCCTCCATCGAAATAATTGCACAACGTGAGTTTCGTATTTGTTATTTAAATACTATCTTTAACAAGTTCAACGTGGTACTAGAGTAGTCGAAAGTCACGAGTTTAAATCTTGCCTGTTACAACAAACTATCAGTACAAAACCACAGAAAATGAACAAGAAAGATTACAAGAAAAGAGGCAGAAAATTAAATCCTCCAGTCATTCACAGAGAACTCAAACCACACGGCATCAAGATGAAGTTCCTTTCTAGAATAGGGCTCAGACTCAAGAAAATACAGGATTGTACCCTTCTGTATGACCCACACCAATCGCCCCAAACCCTAAGGGTTTCCTCTATCAGTTAAAGGAAACCACAAGGGGTAAAATCACACACCAAACTCTCCAATACACACAGTATTAAGGATCACAAAGACGGAATCACACAGAAACCAGATCCAATCAGAGATTGGATTCTCACGAAGAAGAAGAGAGAGTATGGAAGACTCTGGAACCTCAGCCGCAGCTGGAGAGAAGAAAATGACGGTCCAAGTGAATTAGGGCAAAAAGGGGCCAAGTATATATATACCACAAAAACCACCCTTAGATCAAATTTAATCCGACGGTCAGGAGGCATCCATTTAACTGAAGAAAGGCGTGTTTGGCTGCATTAAAATATGCCACGCCAAAACACGTTTTATCTACCATTTAGGTCGAGGCGGATCGGGTCATGTTATTGGGCAAGAGCCTAAATTGATAAAACAGTTATTGGGCTTTAGCCCATTTGTCATCACAGCCCAGAAAAGGTCATTGGTAATCACAGCCCAACAACCTCCACCTTGATGCCAATGGGATTTCTGAGCACTTGCAGCCCTCCTATTGACACCAAGTTGTACCTGCATTTAAAGAATTAACCTGTATCAATATTCAAAAGTGCCAAACATGATTTAAACTTAGAAAGAGGCAATACCTGTGTCCCCATGTCTGATGGATTGTACTGTGTAGGAATTTTTTCAAGAAGAACAGATTCATTTGAGACAACATCTCTAATAAAGTGTAACTTTACATCTATGTGTTTGGTTCTTTCATGAAAAACAGGATTCTTACAAAGTGTATTGCACTTTGGCTATCTGAATAAACAATTACAGGTTCATTTAACATCCTAATTTCAGATAATAGTCCCTTAAGCCACATAGCTTCCTTCACAGCTTCTGTGGCAGCTACATACTCAGCCTCTGTGGTTGATAAAGCAACTATAGGCTGTAATTGGGACTTCCAACTCATACAGGTACCACAAAGTGTGAACATATAGGCAGAAGTGGACTTTCTATGGTCCCTATCACCAGCAAAATCAGCATCCACAAAGCCTTTAAGTATCATTCATTCATTTCCCTTTTTATATACTAATCCTATACTAGATGTGCCTTTTAAGTACCTAAGTAACCACTTAAGTGCTTCCCAATGTTCGGGACCAGGATTAGCCATAAATCTACTTAAAGTGCTGATTGCATGAGCCACATCAGGTCTGGTACATACCATGGTATACATTATAGACCCTACAGCATTAGCATATGGAATCTTTTCCATGTACCTTATATCAGATTCATCAATTGGGCATTGCTCTTTACTTAATTTGAAATGACTAGCTAAAGGCAAAGACACAGATTTTGATTCATGCATTGAAAACTTGGATAAAACTTTTTCTATATAAGCTGATTGTTTCAAAATCAAAATAGATTGTGCTCTTTTTCTAAGTATATCCATTCCCAATATCCTTTTAGCATGCCCCAAATTTTTCATTTCAAATTCAGCACCAAAGATATCCTTAATATCATTTATCTGTTTTAAATCAGGCCCAATCAAAAGCATCTCATCAACATAGAGTAACAGAAAAATTGATATTGAAGAATCTGAATCTTTTTTAAAGTAAAGGCAATAATCATAAGAGCTTCTTACAAAACCAACAGTCATGACAAAAGTGTCAAACCTTTTATACCATTGTCTAGGGGACTGTTTTAAACCATATAAGAATTTCTTAAGCAAGCACACAAAGTCAGATTTAGATTTATTCACAAAACCTTCAGGTTGTGACATATGAATTGTCTCATCTAAATCACCATGTAAGAAGGCTATTTTTACATCCATTTGTTCTAATTCCCAATTGTGATGTGCAACTAATGCTAGTAGGACTTTTATAGTTGTGTATTTTACAACGGGTGAAAATATCTCATTGTAATCTACACCCTGTTTTTGTGTAAATCCTTTAGCAACTAATCGCTTTAAATCTCACAGGCTCATTTTCTGAACTGCCTTCTTTCACCTTATAAATCCATTTACAATCAACTATGGATTTATTTTTGGGTCTAGGCACAAGATCCCAAGTTTTATTCTTCATTAGAGAACTCATCTCTTCTCTCATGGCAACTTCCCACTTGCCAAACTGGTTACAACTCATGGCTTCATTATAGGTCTTGGGTTCCTTATAGGCTAGGTCATTATAAGACATGACAGAATAGGATAGATAGTCTTCATATCTTGTAGGTTCTCTTATGTTCTTTCTAGGCCTATCCCTAGTCAATTGATAGTTACTAAGATCACTTTGTTGACTGGGATCATCCATTTCAGTTTGTTCATGTTCCTCTACACCTGAATTTTCTAATTCAGTTTGAGCTGAGGTAGTGTAGGTTCATCCATATTATTAAGAACAGAATCAGTTTGAGATCCCAACTCCACCTGAAACCTTGTCACATTTGGATTTTCAGGGTCTGCAGACTTTTGTTTTTCTAAACAGGGCATCTCTTCTTCATTGAAGGTAACATCTCTACTAGTTATCATTTTATACCCCCCTTGACCTCTAGCCCATAACTTATAGCCTTTAATTCTTTCAGGATAACCTAAGAACACACATTTCTGAGCCCCTGGCTCCAATTTTCCCAAATTCTGGTGACAATAAGCTGTACACCCGAATATTCTAAGGTGAGAATGGTCTGGTATTTTCCCAGACCACTTCTCTTCAGGTGTCTTACCTTCCAAAGCACTTGAAGGGGTTCTATTCACTATATATGTGGCTGTCATAACAGCCTCCCCCCACAGCACCTTAGGAACTCCAGATCCCACCATCATACATCTAACCTTATCCAACAAGGTCCTATTCATTCTCTCAGCCACCCCATTCTGTTGAGGTGTGTATGGGACAGTTTTGTGTCTTAGGATTCCATTTGATTCACAAAGTTTATCAAATTCTGAGTTGCAAAATTCAAGTCCATTATCAGTTCTCAAAATTTTAATCTTTGTAGACATTTGATTTTCAATAAGGACTTTCCAGCTTTTAAACTTTTCAAAGGTTTCAGATTTGTGCTTTAATAGAAACACCCACACCTTTCTTGAAAAGTCATCTATTATTGAGAGGAAATTCTTATTCCCCCCTGGAGTAGTTGTGGAGGCTGGACCCCACAAGTCAAAGTGGACATAATCCAATGGAGAGGTAGTTTTATGTTTTCCAGAATTAAAATGGAGTTTGTGATGTTTGCCAAAGGTGCAACTTTCACAGAAAGGTATTTTTGATATTTGGTCCTTACCAAATACCCCCCCTTTTTGTAGAATTGTGAGGCCTTTTTCACCTACATGTGCAAGCCTCTTATGCCATTTTAAGGTGGAATCAGATTTAGTATTAGAGATAGTTGCATTATGTTCAAGTATTATTTCAGCTCTAACTACATAGATTCCATTTTTCTTAACACCCTTAAAGATGACAAGAGATCCCTTGATCACTTTCATCAATCCATCTCCAATCCTACCACACAACCCTAGGTCATCTGATTCTCCCATAGATATCAGATTTCTTTTGAGTTCAGGGACATACCTCACTCTCTCTAGGGTATACATGTATCCATTTTCAAATTTTAGGGTCACCTTTCCTAAGCCTTCAACTCTGCAGGCTATATTATTTCCCATGACTACTTCACCACCAGCTAGCCTTTTAAAATCTTGAAGCCAAGCCCTTTCATGTGTAATATGAAAGGTGCAGCCTGAGTCCAAAATCCACTCATATACATATCTGTTGTGGGCATAATTTGCCACCTCCAGATCAGGTTGCTGAGCCACCACATATACATCAACTGTATTAGGCTCAGCAGGCTCAACTACATTCCCCTCATCAACATTCTTCTCTTTAGGTTCAATTTTCTTGTTATAGCAGTCTTTTATGTAATGACCAAGCTTACCACAGCCATAGCACTTTCTGTTATTCCTAGATTTTGATTTAGATCTTGATTTACTCCTGAACTTCTTCCTATTACTGTTTCCAGAATTGTTTTGGTTTGGATAGTTATTATTTTGCCTATTTGGTTGCCTTCCCCTCATGTACAAACTCTCATGTTCCTTCTCATGTTTTTCAGTTTTAAGTTCCAATTCTTTACTTCTTATGGAATTTATAACAACTTCTGGAGTCAAAGTATCTCTGCCATACTTAATGGCAGATTTGACATCCCTATATGCCTCGGGTATAGCATTAAGAAGTATTATTGTTTTATATTCTTCAGAAATTTTATCCCCTGCATTGGTGATATCTTGTACCAATTTATTAAAGATATCAAGATTATCATCCAGGTCTTTGGTTGGATCAATCTTAAAACTAAAGAACCTTTCTAGAAGGAAGAGTTTATTAGGTAAGGATTTCACTAAGTATAATTCCTCTAATTTCTCCCATAAGGCCTTAGCATTCTCTAATTTCCCTACTTTCCTTAGAACTTGGTCAGATAGGTGGAGAATTATTGAGGTATAGGCTAAATCATCTGATTTAGTTTTCTGATCTTGTGTCATTGTTTCAGGAAACTCTCCTGTTATTGCCTTAGAGATTTTCTGTTGTACTAAAACCCCTCTCATTTTTTGCTGCCATATAGGAAAATCTCCCTTCCCATTAAAGACCCCAAGTTCAAAACTATTGGAAGTCATTTTCTAGATCAAACAGGTCACACTCAGTAATTTCTGATTTGATCACAACATACAGATGAGAAACAGAGATTCTTCATAACACAGGCAAAGCAACCTAATGTGTGTAAGTGCGGAAATAACAATTTAAAATACACACTGTCTCCAATACCAAGTTAAAGAAATCAACTACCCTGCCCTACCAGGATTCCTTGAGACTCAAGATCTCAGGTCAAGTCTTGGGTGAAGGGTAGATGTTTTATTTGATACAATAAAAAATTAGGAGAGATATTAGTACAGAATATAAGAACAGAACAAACTGCTACAATATTCAAGTACATCAAGGATCAGTAGCTAAAGAACTCAACTATACTTTTACCATATGAATATAGGCAGATTTCAGGCTAAGTACACAAGCACACTGTATTACTCTTAACAAAAACAAGTATAGACAGTTTATTGCTTAAGTACGAAATTCCAAATTCACAAAACAATTAACAGAGAATATCAGTCAACTAAGACATGTAAACGAAGAAATAAGGCAATAAAGATTTAAGTTCAAGAATTAAAACCACAATGGTGGTCGTTACACTTGACCACACACGGTTCCACGAAGAGGCAGTCAAGTATTACCCAAGTTCGAACAACTCACATCACCGAAGCAGTGTTTCATCAAGAAATAGAGATTTATCACAAAGAACTCAAGATCTAGGGTTTTGAGTCTAAAACGATTTTACCAGATCCACTGCAACAGGTAAGGATGTGGTTCGATTCACCCACACGAGCCAGACGAAAGCTCTGATACCACTGTTACAACAAACTATCAGTACAAAACCACAGAAAATGAACAAGAAAGATTACAAGAAAAGAGGCAGAAAATTAAATCCTCCAGTCATTCACAGAGAACTCAAACCACACGGCATCAAGATGAAGTTCCTTTCTAGAATAGGGCTCAGACTCAAGAAAATACAGGATTGTACCCTTCTGTATGACCCACACCAATCGCCCCAAACCCTAAGGGTTTCCTCTATCAGTTAAAGGAAACCACAAGGGGTAAAATCACACACCAAACTCTCCAATACACACAGTATTAAGGATCACAAAGACGGAATCACACAGAAACCAGATCCAATCAGAGATTGGATTCTCACGAAGAAGAAGAGAGAGTATGGAAGACTCTGGAACCTCAGCCGCAGCTGGAGAGAAGAAAATGACGGTCCAAGTGAATTAGGGCAAAAAGGGGCCAAGTATATATATACCACAAAAACCACCCTTAGATCAAATTTAATCCGACGGTCAGGAGGCATCCATTTAACTGAAGAAAGGCGTGTTTGGCTGCATTAAAATATGCCACGCCAAAACACGTTTTATCTACCATTTAGGCCGAGGCGGATCGGGTCATGTTATTGGGCAAGAGCCTAAATTGATAAAACAGTTATTGGGCTTTAGCCCATTTGTCATCACAGCCCAAAAAAGGTCATTGGTCATGACAGCCCAACATTGCCTATACTTGTTCATCAATATTTTGCATATTTCAAGCTATTCATGATAATAATAAATCCAATAGACATACAAGGGACAAGTTGAAAACTAAATCTTAATAAATAAATCGTGTCTTGTTAAACTTTTAGATGACGTGGTTCAATATAGATCACCAACAATACCTGTCTTTTCCAAATCTTGCTCATACTTTCCTCCACCGTTTGTTGCAGCTGATGTAGTTCTTCATACGCGTATGATTCCAAAATTTCCCGCATGTTTGAGTCTATTAGCTTGAATATCTTTGATACGAGGTTTCAAAGTAGGATGAAATTTGTTAGGAAATGTAAATGATCGTCTTGCAAATTAAAATATATAGCGTATATATTAACATTAAGAGACAATCATGTCATTGATTTCAAACACATGTTAAAATATTTTAGAATTATGTTTATAATATAACTCCAAATAAAATTTAATGAACTCTATTTTTTTGTCAATAAAAAATATATGCAATGAGAGTTCATGACACAGTACTTTATTGAGCCTGGAACGAAGAGATGTCAAATTTCTCTCTTTACCCATCTAATTTTCCGAAGTTCGCAGAATTTCGTGACACATTTAAAATAATTCATCATCAATACAAAAACATTAATGAAAAAATTAGAGATCAATGGAAAACTTATTGATACAGGACTACCACAAAGTTTATAGAGACTTTCCTAGAAGTTGTTCCTTTTTTCTTTTTAATTTAAACCAAGTGAACATGTTGTTAGTTATTATTGGTATTTCGATTAAATTTATTTATATTCACGATATTTTAAATAAGATATTAATTTGTCTTTTTTATAAAATTGATGATATTATTTTGAGCTTGCATTTATTGGTAGATCGTTTTAATATTATGAATAGAGTGCTTAAGTTTTTAAGTAGGAAAATATTCAATTTATAATTTGATATAAATTTTATAGTCCATGGTCAATAAATAAAGAGAGACATTTATTTGTATTTATGAAAAAATTTGAGATTCTATTGCAATTTTTGTATTTAGTTGCTTTGTCATTTTTTGTTTATTTAAAGGGTTGAACAAATTTGCGACGAGAAATGGACGAAGGGACGAAAGTTGCGAGTAAGTGAAACCAAATTATATAAGTAAAAAATTATTCTTCTAAAGTAACTCTATATTATACTGTCAAATTAAGAAACTTACTTTTAATTCGATTGATAAAAAAATTTATTTATTTTAAAAACTCACTGACATAATGTCATTTCTTAAGCAAATGAATGAGTTTTCAAAATAAGTAAGTTTACTCATTCATAAGTGATTTTTATCGTCAGACATTATTTGCATGGTGCTGCTTTTAGAAATCTGGTGCTCTAAATATCCAGAATCACGTCGTTGGTACACCCAAAATAGTTTGTAACATGTTACCAAATTAATTTTTGTAACACGAAAGCGTATTATTTCAATCTAGTATAACTAAGATTGTAGAGGCGCTTTGAATTAATTTATTCTAGTAAACATTACCAGTGATAGTGCCATATCAGCTTTTCAAAACGAGGTCTCAAATTCAATGGAATAGAGATAATACAATCCCAATCTAAAATATTTTATTATTCACCTACAATAGAATACGATTTTGTTCAAAGCTAGAATACTTGTATGAAAAAAATTATAAACATTCCGATTGGACAGCTTTCAAAGGCTAGAATGCAAGAGCTCGTAATATTTTTAATATTAGCATTATTATCCATTATGAAACATTTTTCCTAGCTACATCTTATCCCTACTAAGGGTTTGTTTGGTAAGGATTTTGAGAATTGATTTTTTGACCGTTAGAAGAAAAGTGAGAGCCACCTGTGAGAGAAGAAGTCAAAAATAACGATTGAAATAGTTAAATAATAGCCAAAATATCAATTTTTTTGGTGAAAAATCACTCCTAAACAGGCTCTAAATTTGATCACTGACTCCGCCACTGATAATTTGTACATTATTAAGTGCATGACTCGCCAAAATGTGAAATGACAGGTCTTGTCCGGGCAAGGACTACACAAAGTTGGTCCAGTCCGATGTTTGATAAAAACATTTCCTCACTAATTCCATAATTTGGCAATTATTAGTAAGCAAATATATCTGATTTCTACATATATATCTATAATTAGGCAATTAAGAGTAAGCTCAATACAAGGAACTTGTATCTCTATATATAGACATGGATACCACAGTACCAGAACATATTCGGAACCATTTAAGAGATTAACAATGCTGAAGAAATGCAATTAATATTGGTGAACAAGAAACCACATCTACTAGTTTCTTGACACCAAAATAGTAAGAACTATAAAATAGCTCTACACTACAGAATACGCTTTAAGATTTAAGGTTATAGTACTTGTCGAGCAGCTTTTCTGTGTACTCTCCGAAGGAAAGAGATCCATTAGGCTGGAGAAACTGTAGGAAAAATTAGGAAAACAAAAGGCATTAGGATAAACTTTTATTCTCTCTGTAGAAAAAAGCGAGAACATAAATGATTTTGCAATATCAGACACTGGAGGGCAAGATACTGAATAAGAACTCAAAGATATATGAGGCCAAAAATGACAGAAAATTTCTTCTTTGGTGTGCAACAAATCCTTGTCTCTTCTTTTTTTGGTTGGTTAGCACTTGTGGATTCTTGGAAAGCAAGCAAACAGTGCAGTATTTTTCGAGAATCACATCTCTATCATAGTAGTTAAGTATTCTAAAGACTCACCTCCTGGTGAATATTCACCACATCTGGAAAATTGAGGTTTTCATCCCTGAAACAGAATTAACAACAACAAATCATATGCATTTAAGACATGAACTTGATATAAGATGGAGATCAACTGATATGTAGATGCTAAAAACAGGTGTAGACAATAGCAACTTAAAAGTATGAAAGTGACTCAGTTACAATCAAATCAAATTCGAAATTTGCAGTCTAGATATCCTACTTTACTAGAGAACGTTCTGAGCTTCTGATCACAGGAAAAATTTCGGGTGGTGTTTGCATGCATTTACTAGTTTATCCATTCCATATGTCACTTGAACCAAAGTTCCCTTTCACTTCTCTGATGGGTATTTGATCTGATTAGAATGCTTATGACTATTAAAGTACCCATAAGATGTTAATCATTTCAATCCCAACTTCTATCAAAGGAGGAAGTACCCAAGATTCAAACAAGAAGAGGTGCACTTTTATTTACTTGTTTTAAATGTGTATATAATCTCCAAAGTAGTGAATGACTAGCAGAAACAATGTCACTGTTGGGATTAAAAAAAAAAAAAAAAAGGATGGGCGAGATAGCAACAAAACTATGCAACCAACAAATGGTTCATAGAAATCCCAAACAGTTAACGGAGTGGTCGTCACCAGAGACGCAGTGACCACCATCAACTGCCCAATGCATACCACCAACAAATAAACCACCCAACATCACTAGTGTAGAATACCAACAACCAAAAAAGTAACAGACCCAAACTTCTGAGGAAGGCAACTTAGATAGGGGAAACGAAGAAGGCAACAATTGTTGCATGATGAGACTGAGGAGATTGACAGCAGAAGATAGGCAATGGTATGAAGAAAACAGTAGACCCAATGAAGGCCCAACAGCTAGGGCTCAAAGGAACAATCAAACAGCCACAGCAAACCTGCAGGCTGCAACTGCAACAACCAAGGACAAAGGCAATACTAACAGGTGAAAAATATACATATATTGGCCAGTCAAGCGTCAAAAGGCCACTTGCTGAACAACAGAAGGCAGCATTGAAACTTACTTCGGTAGCATTTTAACTGTATACAAAATATGATTGTGACAGAAAAACTAATAATAATTATTTCAAAGTGAAACAGTATTTATCGGTTTACCACCATTCAGAGAATGAATCATTTTAGTTCAATTATGCAATCAAACTATTAGGAAATAGCCAAGCAAGATCAGAAAATTCAGAGCAAAGAAATATATCTCCATTTTGTTAACAGTTATTAATACTAGTTAAAGCATAAAAGTTATTTTCCATGTAAAATGTTTAAGAGCTTAACATAATGCTTGCAACTAACTATTTTTTTAATTCCCACACCCTGATTGCTCTGATGACTGCCGCTTGTTTATCAAATGTCTCAAAACTGAGCTTCAAATTGGCAAATATTTAGAACACTTTTGATGACAAGAAACCCACTTGAAATGAACAGCTATGTATGTAAACAGATTTATGTCCGCAGAAGTACCAATCAGGCTGCATGAATAATGCAAATGTCGAACGGTCAACTCCAGATGCTGTCTCCCCTTTTGGTGCCTAACAATTAACCACCATATAAATCAATCGTCTAAATTATACAGCCATAAGTAGCACAGAAAGAGGAAAAGGCAAGGGATTCAAGTGTCTTACACAATATGGAAACATGGTAAGCCCTAATACATACGAAAAACAAATTGTAATTATTATAAAAATTGGATTATGGATTATTGACATTCTTGATTATGTGTGGCCCGTGCATATGCATAAAATTCTTTCACTTCACTTCGTCATATGCATCGCTTTAAGTTCCAGCATGTATCAAAACATCAATTTAGAAGATGTGGAAAAACGTAAGGGTGATTTTGGAATCACACAAATTATGTTAAAACCCTTATTATTTTGAACTTTGCTTATAGTAGAGACACATTTTCACCTAAATATTTGGAATCACTCTCAATTTAAATAATCATTTATATTAAATATTTTCTAGTTCTTCATGAGGTGCGCACTATTAACTAGCTTCAGCTTGTACACATAAATAAGAGAGGATAGGATATGGAAGCGAAAAAAGTTTATGGCTTCTGCAGACAATTTCAACAACTGGGATATATTTTCTGTGATAGAACTTGCAAGGTCTTGCCTAGAAATGTGATTGTTTGATAGCAGGGATTATTGAAATTAAAACAAGGGTAGAAATTTACTCATTACTAGATTGACTTCAGGGGAGGGGGGAATATCAATTCACGCATACTGCAAAAGCATCAACCAACAAAAAGGCAATCAACACAATGGTTTCATTGGTTGTGATATAACATCATAGATCAAACTTCAATCCTTAGAAACCCATATTCCTGAGAATCATCGAAGAGCCAATGAGCTACATATCTAGTATACTTTTATAAGAAAAAGATGTTAAAAGACTCAAATACAAGTAGAATGACAGAAAAAATTACTGACACTGTTGTTCCAGCTACAAGAACACCCACATGAATTTAATTTTATCCTTCATCATCTGGGAAACAATCTTTCCTTCCCGGCTTAGTCAGTTTAAAGAGTCATCAGCTATCAAGCCCCAAATATTAAGCTGGATTACTAATATTTACCGCTATAAGCAGAGTCTATTTGATACTGCAATCTGTGGCCTGGGCAGAACTCCATGCATGCACACCACTGTTGACTGAAATATGCCCTCAAAAGGCAGTCATAACAGAGTATGTTTACCTGTTCTCAAGTCGTGCCGTTTCGACACTCTTGATGACTAATTCGACAAAGAGGACGGAAAATTTCAGAGACAGGATACTGGTATATTTTTCATAGGGAGACGGACAGGTAGTAGGAAGACCAAATTATGAACACGGCAAAAAGTCAGAAAGCATAATGTAGATTGTAGAAAAAGATTGCCCACAGACTACAGAGAGCTTAGTCGAGTATCACTTGGGACATGCATATCCAATATTTGATGAGCGATGAGCAAAAATTTGTTGCCTGTACTTTTAAGTTTTAGTTGCAACCATAATGCATATTAATATCCTATAATATCCTATCTAAATGTCTTTCCCAAAAGTAAAATAGGGATCAGTATTTCAAGTTGTAAATTGACAACTACGAATCAGTAA
>NC_036238.1:22072522-22093026 GCF_002742605.1 Olea europaea var. sylvestris
TATTATCATGTCGATCAGTTTACTAGTAAAAGGAAAGAACATCGAATTCGTCAATTTCCATTTGTATCATATTGCTCATCTTCTTTTTGGGATTGTAGGCCCGTTGGTTTGAGCCTCGGACCAGCAGGGCCTGGGTTCCCATGGGTCAAGCCAAGGAGCAGGATTTTCATGAGTCAGGCCACCCTGGGCCTGAGAGGCCAACCCTATTTACACCACTGTGCATCAACATGCTTAGTTACTAAAAAAGTATAAAATAATTTTGATGCTATGAACTGATATACAAACTGCAGAAAAATTATAGTCAAGGAAAAGAACTTAAAATATTATAAAAGCAAAAGAGTAAACAGAAAAAGTACCTTTGAAGGGCAGGAAAATAATAAAGCAGGCGACCTTTATGACATCGGGACCGAAGAAGAATTCGTTGAAGACCTTCATCGTCGTGCTTCAGCCCTTCGGATACTGTATAAGTCCAAATAATTGTTAGTAGTAAGCCCAAGGCCAATCAGGCAACATTAGGTTAAGACATCATATACGTTCATTAGATCTTATTAACAAGAATACATTCTCATTTATGTTTCATTTGGTCGTGGTCAAGAGATACACAAACTTAGTACTTACAAAAAAAAAAAAGAAAAAGTGAAGTCATATACATTTCATAATTTCTATGAAATGGTATGATGTTTCATGAAAGGATTATAAGAACACACTGGCTAACATAATAAATGAGAATATATGGTGCCAAGTAGGGGTAGTACCTATCTACAATAAAAGGAATAACAACTTACGTAACCTGGTGTGTGTCTCTTGCGTAGAGCAACTAAGTCGGTGTGCATAGTGTAGAGCTAAAGAAGCTCTCAATCAAAAAAAACCTTTGTGGTGCCAGTAGAACAGATCAGAAGAGAAGAAGAAGAGACAGACCAAAAGCACGTGAGATGATTTTGTTAGAAAGGATTTGATTGCATAATATATTTGTGTATGTGTAGCAATGGACCAAATACAGTGGAATAAAAGGATTATTAAAGCCGGCCTCTATTTGAAAAAACACTCGGTTTGTTTTTAGTATAAATAAATCCATGGAAAACAAGTTAATGAAGTATGTTAAGAATATTAAATATGCACTCCTTGGAATTGGATTCTTAAAATTTCCTATAAAAGCAGATAACATAAACTGCTGGACAATAAGAGAAGTCATTTCAAAGACATAACAAAAAAGACAATTCTTAAACATGTACTTACCGTAACCATCACAGTGATACGCCAACAGCAATCCAACATCCAGAATCAGTTTTCCCAGAGCTTTAAAAGCTACCAGAATGTAAGGAACAATGTTAAGTATCCACATTTCCAAAACCAAAAAAATTATAGAGGTAAAAGAGAAACCCTACTCAACTGACATTTCCTCAAACTATAACAATTATAATAATTAAGAAGATCGGTGTCATGGCTAGCCAAAAGAAGTGCTTTGGTTTAGGTGCCAATGACTCTAATGCACAAAATTTAAGCTGAGGATGCCTTACAAATTCACGAAAAATTAATATGCAAACAGATAGAGTAACAGCACTGGTTTAAAAGGAACTGACAGACCAAATAAATCTAGCAATTATTGGATGTCATCTAAAACCAACACAACCCAACGAGCCAGGTTGAGTTGCAGCATGACTGGAACAGTGAGAAATTACAATTTAGCTCAATATAGTCGAAAGTTGGAATCATAGACATCATATACTTTAATTGATACCCAAATATAATCAAAGACAATTAACTAGAAACTTGGTTTCAGAACAGTTTTTACTGAATCCGTTGCCAACTAGTAATTTTATTAGACCAAACACATTAGTTTTCTGATAAACCCGCCAAACTTTATCTACACCAAACACACACCTAAAGAACAGTCAAAATTTCAGAGGAGAAAACAAAAGAAAAATGAAACTGGAGGCACCAAATTTAAGGGAATGACAGCACATTAGTTTTTCTGATACACCAGCAAAGTTTATCTACACAAAAACATAAACCTAGTAACCTATAAATCAGTACACGTTTCAAGGAGAAAGAACTAAGAAAACTTGAGGCACCATTTATATGGGAGCTTTGGTACAGGATATCGAGACATCCTGAAAAAATGGTTATCAGTGCATACCCAACTCAAGTTCTGGTAAAGCATCCTGAGGCCATATATTTCGTCCACAGTAGGAAGGGTACCTAACAAAAAAGAACACTGGAAAATCTTTAGAAAGACCACCAATAATGGCTTATGCATTCAACTCCATAAGGGAAAAATGCACAGCTTAAACTAATGAACGTCTAAAGTGATATGTCATTAAGTGAATCACGGACTTCTCTATCGGTCAATTCAACAAATTACTGTAGGAATATCCCTTCCAAAGCATCAATTACACTAAATATATAAAACAAGAACTTAACTGAAAAGGTAACTATACAAACTTACAACTGGTAAAATCCCATGGACACTGGAAATCAAATTTCATTACTAAAAAAGGAAATCTCATTTTCTGGCATTCGCTTTTGCCCCATTCCCCTTTGAACTGGTTCGAAAGTATCCGCAATAAGTATTAAGTGCAATTTTGATAGTATATATAGAGGTTCATAGGATTAGTGGTATCAATCTTCGTTTCTGATAATAGATTTGGTTAACTCACAAATCCCTAGCACTATAGCCCTCAGTTCCTTTTTTGAACTTCGAAAGTGCTATAAGCAGAAGTTAACCTTCTGTCAATGATGGAGCCAGAATGTTTATGTTGCTACATTCCACATTTAAGTGATTATTCTTGACGAAAAACAATTTTTTATTGGAGAGCTTTCTAGTGACTGAAAATCTTGTTATTACACGCTCCATATGCTCTTCACAGGTAAAGTGCATAAATTGACTAACTGTTACTGCAAGAGTAATATCTAGTCCAGTGAGAGAAATAAATAAGCTGCCCACAAGCTTTTGATCAGTTTCATTTCCAATTGACTCCTTTTCTAATGTATCCCCAAGTTTCTAATGCATATTGATGAGGACATCTATTTTGCACTATTTAGTTAGTATTTTATTTGGGCTTATATTATGTTTTTTGTATTGGCCCAGGCCTTTTTATTTTGCTTTGGGCTTGTATAGTGTTTTGGGCTGGCCCAAGCCCGACCTTTTTGTTTGTATATTATATATAGGCATGCAGCCTGTTGCATGGGCAGAACTGATGAAAAATGAATATGAGTTGAAAGCCACAGGCTTTTCCACCGCCCCTCTTCTTCCCCTTCTCTTCTCTCCTTCTTCATCTTTCCTCCCTGGTTTCTACTTCTCTCCTTTCCTCCTATGTGACTGGTTATTTGTTTGTGTTTATATAATCCTACATCACATATCCTTTGAAGTCTTGTGGGCTTGCAACCCAACATACCTACATATTTCAAAATATCCAAAGTGTAGTTTTGAGGAGCATAGATAGGACTTTATTAGTTCTAGCAAATAAAACACCTACAAAATACCTTGGGTACTATCTTTAATTTCAAATTCACATGCAAGAACTTTTCATATTTCCAATTTCCTTCACGTAATCATGAGACAATACAAATGGACATGGTCCGATTCGATTTGATTCGATTCTAAAGAAAGCCTAATCGACACGAATTTCAGGTATTTAGTAAGTGGAACCTTAAGGTCAAATTTAATGGAACCGTTCGGATTTGATTCCATTCAGTTCGATTTTCAGATTCCATATTATAATTAATTTTTTTAATATTTACAAAGCTACATTAATTCAACTAACGACATATTTAATCTTATCTCTTACAAAATAACGTAATTCAATCTTATATATCTTTTGCGTCTCTTTTTGCTGAGTTTTTTTTATAAATTTGATTGTTAAAATCACATGAAGAAAGGCGCAACCGAGTTTCACTTCGATTTCTCTGGATAATAAAAATGATACAATGGTAGATTAACAAATTGGGGTAAAACATAGGTCAATTTGATTGAGTTGGGCTTGGATTGGAAATTAGAAATAGAAAAATGATATTTTTGGTTTTGGACTAAATTAATTAGTTAGTAAATTTATTTTTAAAAAAATAATGTGGCTTACTTAAGATAAATAAATTAAAAAAATCAATAAGTTTCGGTTCTTCGATTCTTGATCTAAAACCAAAAATCAAACTAAGCCCATCGGTTCTCAATACACATACCCATTCGATTCAATTCAGTTTGGGTCGGGTTCGGTCCGGTTCAAAAGTTTTGTCCAGTCCTACGAGACACAATAATAATAATTTACACATATGAAGAGCAACTTCATCTTTAACGTGCATGAAGAACAATGTATGATAACGTCACCTCAGCGTGTGACCATGGAAACAAATTTTATAAATCTTTCAAACTCCGCTCAGCGATAATTTCAAACGATAGAGAGATTATTTCAATTTTTTTAAATATTTGACGCCTTTTTTTCTTAATAACCATCAATGATGGTATATGTTATGCAAAACACTTGAAAATGGAGATATCTAAAACTTTTCAAATGAGAGAGGGTGTCACTACGACAATGAATTGCCTGGGGTGCCAGGTGGAATTTCTCTTAGTTATTACAAGAAATTCAATTATCTACTTAATCAAATTTACATTTAAAGTAAGTGCTTATTTTTTAATTGGAATATCCCTTGATAGTAATGCAATCTCCATCACTATGGAAGCAATCTCTATTACTTGATCTCATGTAAACACCATGATAAATATGCAGGATAAAAAATGAATGATATCTTAAAAATTTTAAATGTTCGCCAATCTTTTTACCTGGTTTTCCAGACTCGAGCTTCTCTTTGCCATGACTCCATCCAAAGTTGTACCTACAAGTTCTCTCCATGATTTAGACAAATATGAATAGAAAGAAGTAAGCTAGGAGCTCTCTCTTTTCCGCCCCCAAGGCGGGCTGATTGTTAAACATCATTCCAAGAAGTTTCAAGCAAGTATACTTGAAGAATATCAATACAAATTGGAAGAAAGTATTCAAAACTGTTACATAATCAGTAATATAGCTTGAATGCAGCAGTGCGTTAGNGAAGAATATCAATACAAATTGGAAGAAAGTATTCAAAACTGTTACATAATCAGTAATATAGCTTGAATGCAGCAGTGCGTTAGACCAAGAAGTGAAAAATAGTTTTGGAAGAAATAATCAAGAGATAATTTATGTACCTACTATTAGGGTCTTCTAACCCTCTCTTCACCTCTTCTGGAAGGCTTGCTAATCTGATAAAAAAGAAAGTGATGTGTAGTAGAAAGAGGAAGAAAGGCAAGACATAATCTGAATACCTATGGAATTAAGAAAAAAATCAAGTTCATGTAAAATAGACAAAAATAATAGGAGTAGCTCATGAAGGCTGTACCTGGGTGCAAGATGAAGAAGATTCCGGCGCAAGGAAGCATACCCAGGTACCTTTAATGAAATGAGTCAAATGCAAACATTGAATTTATAAAAAGTAGAAGTGGTAAAAAAATAATAATGATAATAACTAGTATAGCCATGATAAACTAAGCTCAAAGTAGTTCCCATGTATAACCAAAGTCAAACATTGCATGTGTAGCTTATATAGGCATGCAAATGAAAAATGAAAAATGCAACATAATAGGTACTCAGAAACTTTTTCGCATAGACTGCTCCAGTGAAATAGTCCCGGTTATAGCTAGAATATGAAGATAACATACCCAGATGAAAACGGAAAAATAAAATAAGTAAAATATACAATTAATAACTTCAATTTATTTTTATGCTTAATTTTTTAACATCAAATAATAGACGTTCCGATGCATGTCCTATAAATGTGTTTTCGGTTTCCATGAAAAGTGAATTACCTTGAAACTTACTAGCTGTATAAAATAAAAGGATTAATAAATTAATACTGAATTGATCATCAAAGAAACATGCCTATAAGATATAAAANCGTCGGGAACAGTACAGTTTTGAAGCAGAGGGGAGTTGAGTTTTCTCGAGAGAATTTGAAAATTTAAAGAGGAGACGTCATTTTATTTGGAATTTATGCTTACACGCCAAAGGTCGCTTACACGCCAATAGAATTTATGCCAAAGGGAAACACCTTTTAAAGTCCATGTTTGACAGCGATTGTTCGAAATGGATATTCTCTTCGTGTTTCAATTTTATAGTTTTAAGTTTCGAATTCATTTTGAATTTTGTATTTTGAATGCCTGTTTTGAAATTGCTGAAAATACGTTATCTTTGTTATTTTGAAAAAAGGGTAATTAGCACAAAATGTCCCTACCTTTCAAGTCTATTGTGGAAAACATCCCTACCTTTCATTTTTTGGCATTTTTGCCCTCATTTCAACCTTTCTTTGTGCTGGACGTCCTTCCGTCCATATTCCGTCAGTTTTTCCGTTAATTAAATACAAAAATACCTTTTTCTTTCCATAAACAAGGGTAAAATTGTCCACACCCACTTCACCCATTTTTCCCGCCATCAACTTAGTTCATAAGTAACAGTAGCAGCAACATGAATCTGAAAATACTTTAAATGACTAAGTTAAATAAAGAAAAAATATCGTGAACACATTATATTTCACAATTCCACAACTACTGTTGCTGTCATTTTGTGTCACTGGAAAAATTTAGAAAGACATATTAAATGGGTAGTCAATTTATAATGAGTCAATTTATAATGAGTCAATTTAAAAATTTAGAAAGACATATAATGTGTTCTACACATTATATTTCACAATTCCACAACTACTGTTGCTGTGGTGAATGGCTCAATGGAGAAGATGAATGGCTCATTTTAAATTAACTCATTATAAATTGACTACCCATTTAATATGTCTTTCTAAATTTTTCCAGTGACACAAAATGACAGCAACAGTAGTTGTGGAATTGTGAAATATAATGTGTTCACGATATTTTTTCTTTATTTAACTTAGTCATTTAAAGTATTTTCAGATTCATGTTGCTGCTACTGTTACTTATGGACTAAGTTGATGGCGGGAAAAATGGGTGAAGTGGGTGTGGACAATTTTACCCTTGTTTATGGAAAGAAAAAGGTATTTTTGTATTTAATTAACGGAAAAAATGACGGAATATGGACGGAAGGACGTCCAGCACAAAGAAAGGTTGAAATGAGGGCAAAAATGTCAAAAAATGAAAGGTGAGGACGTTTTCCACAATAGACTTGAAAGGTAGGGATGTTTTGTGCCAATTACCCTTTAATTAACGGAAAAACTGACGAAATATAGACGGAAGGACGTCCAACGCAAAGAAAGGTTGAAATGAGGGCAAAAATGCCAAAAAATGAAATGTAGGGACGTTTTCCACAATAGACTTGAAAGGTAGGGACGTTTTGTGCCAATTACCCTTTGAAAAAATTGTTTCTCAAGACATAAAATTGAAAAACACATTTGGTTTGAAATTTTGAGAATAATTTTTTTATAATATTTTATTCAAGAAATCCGATTATTCAATAAATTTCAATAGTTTAATTTTAATATAGTATTAAACATATTATTAGTTGAACTTTATAGAATTATTTCATTTTAGCTGCCGGATTTTATTTTAATTTCAAACTAGTATCTAACTTCAATTTTTGTTCCAATTTGACCATTATGCACGTCTCCATGATTAAAACTAATGAATCGTCCATATCTTACGAATTGTTTGAAGTTCTTAAAACCAATTCCATTTATAATTATTTTTCATTTTCATCACTACGTAAGCCATGAAAAATATACAATAATGAGTGGTTTCTATTGTAATATTCTAAACTAATATATACATATATGGTTGAGAGAGAATCAAATAAAGCAAATCCATGCTAGTGCACCTCTATATTTTTTTTATTAATTTCATTCGTAAACAATATTTTTATATCAAGTTATTGCGAAGCAATTACAAAATGTTACAAGTTTTTGAACAGATGAATTTGATAATAGCCAAATTGAGATTGAGTTTAAATAGGATTGTTGCCTATTTATGAAAATCTTGAATGTCTTTCATTTGATGAAAAAAGTAGATATGATCTCATCTCAGAGTAAATTAAGCAAATCCCTCGAACAACATTTTATCTTTATTCAAACATCTTCTCACTATGGGTGTAAATTATGTCTCACAATATCAAGTATTATCCAACAAATTCTGTAAAAATATGAACGTTTTTTGATAGATTTGTACATAGAATTATGTAGCAGTAAAAACTAACTATAGAGCAAGAGTAAACTTTTTAACTATACTGACAAGATAGAAATGTGAAGGGGTTAAATGCTTTATTGATCATCCAATTCGTCTTCTTTTTGGTGCAATCAATACACCCATCTTATGTTATTGTTTTGTAAAAATCATATAAATTAAAAGCATGTTTTTACAGGTCAACTATTCATTTAATTAAAAAGAACTACGGATAAGTGGCCAAAATTGCAAGCAAATCTATGTTGAGTGAGTCAGTACTTCATCCACCCAACCACAGTCGAAATTGAAGTCAAAATCAGGCAATGGAGGTTGATCACAATCTTCCAACCCACAAATCAGAAGATCTTGAAAACCATTGAGAAAGTCATCATCAATTGGTATCCCGGAATCACCTTCCAATGGTAGCGATTCAAGTTCCGAATCTAAGTCCATTCCTTCTACAAATTGCAGCAGCGATGATTCTTCGTCTATTAATCCCCAATTAGCCTCGTTTTGCTCAGAGGCATTAACGTTATGGATCTTCTGATTACCATGATTTTGTATACACTCACAAACCAGATTGGAAACAATCATGGTACCATTATTTCTGTCATTACAATCTGAACTTTTCTCTAAGGACTCCATGCTATTAGCCTTAGCCAAAGACTCAAGTTCTAGTCTTTTCATTTCATATGCTCTAGATGCTTCTTCAGCGGCATCACAAGTACCCAACCAAATCCATCTTCCTTTATATGGATCACGAATTTCTGCAACCCATTTGCCCCACTTACGCTGACGAACACCTATGCATTTCCCTGGAATGGAGCTCGAATCACATGCATTTATGACCAAAATCCAATATATGTGATAGGTAACAATCTGTATTCTAGCCCACAACAAGCCCTTGGGGGCAACAACATAGGGCCTGACTTTCGGTATTACCAAACCTCCATATGGGATCATATAATCAGTAGTGCAAAATTTTCTGATGCAGAGGATCCTCAAAGAAGCAACTGCAGAGCATACTTTTGATACTACTTAGATCTTGTTCTTACTTATTCATTCTGAAATTTTCACAGTTGTCAAGACTATAGAAGAACAAAGAAAGAATTTTAGAAGAACATTATTAAGAGGAACAAACTTTTTATTAAGAAGAGTTGAGCTCGAGATGATCCTCAATGAAAGATAAGAGCTCCTTATATAGAGGAGGAGCATCATCATACAACCGACACAAAACTAATAATACTATCAATGACTCATCATTTTTAGTACAATACTTATTATATAAGGACATGACTCACAACTTAAAAGGACATGACTCATCACTTTACTAATATGACTCACTACTTTTAGTACAACTACTTTTTAAAAGGGATTTTATTGCAAACGACAAAATGATTATTTCACACGAGCTGCTGAGTCATCAAGGTGTTCCAAGATTTGCTTCTCGTCCAGGCTCATTTGAATCAGAGGGGAGTCCATGTTGCTTTCACCAAGGCCAAGTTGTAGTATCAAATTTTTCTTCCAATTTTTCAAGATTGTCTGGGTCTGTTGGATCAAAATCATACGACTGCGTTCCATAATCATATGGATCTTGAGAGTCCTGGAAAACACTGTCATTATAATTTATTTCCGTGTCCAAATATCTTGAGTTTTGTTTGTCTGGATTGTTTGATCCTGGTTTGTCCACGTCCATTTTATTAATTTTTATTTTTTCTTGAAATTCATTCCAGAGATTGTTACGCAGTTGTTGTCCTTCTGGTGTGGTTTCTGGATATTCAGGTTTTTCTCTAAGGCATTGATGTGGCCTTCCCAAGTAAAACTGGTTCCAATGGATTTTGTCACTTTCCCAAGTAGCAGATGGATAGTGTCCAAATACTTGTCCAAAAATTTGGCACTGTCCTTCTCTGTGTTTCTGAACGTCTTGCTAAATCTTTGCTGCATAGTCTAGAGGTAGAATCTCCCATGGAGCATCATCTTCTATGTCTGGCCAAATTTATGGAGGAATTGTCTGGTTGATTTCAGCCATTTTTCTTTGAAATTCTTGAAACTCCTTTGGATACCTTTCCCAATCTTAATGGAAATTGAAAGGTTGGACTGCATACTCCTTGATATAAGAGAAGTGTTCATAAGAACCTGTTTCTGTAAAATATCCTTGCCGTTGGAAAATCAAAATTACAAAAACATTGTTTTGGGAAGTTCTCAAATCTTTAAAAATCATTCAAAGAATTTCTTTGCCTCAAAATGTGCTTCTTGAAATGGATCATTTTTGTTAAAACTTAGAAAAGTGATTTCTTTGAACCATTCAAGAGATTAACAAACATTAAAAGAAACTCCAATTTGGAAAAGTTCCAATAAGTACCACAAAAAACAAGGTAATTCCTTTGAAAATTTTGAAACTGCTTGGTGTGGGATTATATGGAACAAATTAAAAAATGGATAATTTGGATGAAATCCAAAACCACCAAGAGTTTCAATTCCTGTTTGCCTGATAACAATGGACTAGTATTTTAACATGAACTCTTTGGCTCGAGAATTGAGGGTTTTGTCTCTGATAAGAGTATTAAGTTCTGGGGGAATTTATTCATTTTGAGAAAGCAAATGAAAGGGAAGGTTCATCATACAGATTACAAAGATAGGTTGGGAGTAAAAAGCTTTTGGTCTGGTGAGTAGGTCTGGAAGGAGGTTGGTTTTTCCCTTTATATGTTTGACATCGAAGTCAAAGTTTGAAAACCATTCTGCCCATCTGAGTAGTTGAGAATTTGGAATTTGTTTTTGTTTGAATGAAAGCATTTTAGGGAATGCTAACATGTCCATTTCAATAAGAAATTTGTGTCCAATGAGATGAAGTTAAAATTTCTCAATACCACGTTTTACCGCCAAGATTTCTTTGAAAGTGGAATGATAATGGTTTTCTGCTTCTGAGAATGCTCCACTTTTGTATCCACAAATGTTTCTTTTTCCATTTTTCTCCTCCAATAGAACTGCTGCCCAATATAGATCACTTGCATCAGTTTGTAAGATCATTTTCCCGTTAATAGGGATAAATAGAGCTGGAAGTTCTTGCACCTTTTGTTTGATTTTTCGGACTGCTTCTGTTTGTTTTGAAGGCCATGGTAGTGCATCTTTTTTCAGCATGTTCTGCAATGGTCTGATAATAGGAGTTAAATGATCAACAAAGTCGGCCATGTAATTTACAATCCCAAGGAACTGTTGAACTTCTCGTCTAGAAGATCTGTGTCTGCAAACTTTAACAATTCCTGACCAACATGTGGTTGTAACGAATATTGACCATCTTTAATATGCATGCCCAAGAAATCAATTTCAGAAACTCCAATAACCATCTTTTTCTGAGAAAGCATTACTCCAAATTGTTTTGTCAGATCAGCGAATTGAGACAACAGTTGAGAATGAAAATCGACATCTTTTGAAAACAAGAGAATATCATCAATATAGATTAATGCTGACTCTAATATTGGATGATAAATTCTTGTGATAGCCTTTTGGAACAATGAAGAGGCCGTCTTAAGACCGAATGGCATAACCGTCCACTGATAGTGGTAGTTTGGGATACAGAAACCTGTCTTATGCCTTTCATCTTTCTTAATTCCCAATTGCCAAAATCCCGCTTTTAGATCAAACTTTGAAAATATCTGCGCCTTGGACAGACTGGCAAATAAAGTTCTTTTGTTTGGAAGAGGGAACTTGTCATCAGCAAGGAAGTGATTCAATGGTTTATAATCAATCACAAGTCTCATTTTCCCACGAAGTTGTTCACTTCTTTTGTTGACATAAAATGCTTGGCATGCCCACTGAGAAGTAGTAGGTTCAATGAGACCTTCATCTTGCAATGGCTTAACTCTTTGGTTGCTAACTGGAGGTGTTCAGGGCTCATTCCAATATGGCTGGCTTTAGTAGGGTTAAAGTCTTCATTTCTTTTGAAAGGTAGGGCTATGAAAAAATCTGGATTTTTCCATATAGGGTGAGTGCATTTGGTGAGAAAATCTGTGTGAGAATCTGCACAACATTCTCGGATTAATAGACAGTGCCAAATTTTTGGACAAGTATTTGAACACTATCCATCTGCTACTTGGGAAAGTGACAAAACCCATTGGAACCAGCTTTACTTGGGAAGGCCACATCAATGCCTTAGAGAAACATCTAAATATCTAGAAACCACACCAGAAGGACAACAACTGTGTAACAATCTCTGGAATAAATTTCAAGAAAAAATGAAAATTGATAAAATCGATGTGGACAAACCAGGATCAAACAATCCAGACAAACAAAACTCAAGATATTTGGACACAGAAATAAATTATAATGAAAGTGTTTTCCAGAACTCTCAAGATCCATATGATTATGGAACGCAGTCGTATGATTTTGATCCAACAGACCCAGACAATCTTGAAAAATTGGAAGAAAAATTTGATATTACAACTTGGCCTTGGTGAAAGCAACATGGACTCCCCTCTAATTCAGATGATTCAAATGAGCCTGGACGAGAAGCAAATCTTGGAACACCTTGATGACTCAGCAGCTCGTGTTAAATAATCATTTTGTCGTTTGCAATAAAATCCCTTTTAAAAAGTAGATTCTTTACTTTTTAAAAGATGGGTGAAATTATTGTACTAAAAGTAGTGAGTCATACTAGTAAAGTGATGAGTCATGTCCTTTTAAGTTGTGAGTCATGTCCTTATGTAATAAGTATTGTACTAAAAGTGATGAGTCATTGGTAGTATTATTAGTTTTGTGTCGGTTGTATGATGAGGCTCCTCCTCTATATAAGGAGCTCTTATCTTTCATTGAGGATCATCTCGAGCTCAACTCTTCTTAATAAAAAATTTGTTCCTCTTAATAATGTTCTTCTAAAATCCTTTCTTTGTTCTTCCATAGTCTTGACAACTGTGAAAATTCCAGAATGAATAAGTAAGAACAAGATCTAAGTAGTATCAAAAGTATGCTCTGCAGTTGCCTCTTTGAGGATTCTCTGCATCAGAAAATTTGACACTACTGATTATATGATCTCATATGGAGGTTTGGTAATAGCGAAAATCAGGCCCTATGTTGTTGCCCAAAGGGCTTGTTGTGGGCTAGAATATAGAGTGTTACCTATCACATATGTTCGCAACATTGTTTCTATTTATCAATTTTGTTATATATCTTATCATATATACTACAAGCTTCATCCACTCTACCCAGTTTACAAAACCAGGATATCATATTATTGTAAGCGAACACATTGGCAATACCAACCTCAACAGCCTTATCTAACTGCTTGGTTGCCACCTCCGCCTTCACTATCCTTTTTATGAAAGGAAACTCAAGTATTATTACGCTACCTTCATTACAGAAATGATACTTACGTTCCTAGTAAATGAGAGAAAAGTAATATTGACTAATCTTATTTCAAGAATGCACAACAATTAACATATTAGATAAATGCCATCTGCAATGAATAAGTTCCCCATAATAAAGGCTTCAATTGACAACTACAAAGCTTAATCTATCCACATTGCTGTCAAATATTAGATAAATCCATGTTTCTTATATCCTCCCATGTATCATATCCAAAAACTGGTCATTACCCTGTCCCACTTGTATAGAGCTTTTACTAGACAATCCAAGATAGATCCCAACATTTACTCATATTTACTTTCAATCCTCCAAAATTTAAAATTAGCTTTCCTCATAACGCAGCCCCAGAGGAGAAGGCATCATTTGATTAAGGAGTCATGTTCTTTAAACAAAGCATAAGACAAGCTACAAAATAATTAACTGCATAAACTTTAGAACAATAATTCACAGAGCTAGAGAATTTTTTGGGCAACCTGAGCTTGTTGGTACTCCTCGCAACTGAAGCAAGAGTTTGAATTATATTTCTTGCAAGCTTGTCAATTTATAAAGACATGTGCAGTAAACTGAGGTGATAAACAGATTTCTGAAGTGCTAATATTGTTGCCTTCCCAGTTCATTTCACTCTTTTGTCATGATTTATTCGCTTCCAAGTCTTGTCCTTCGCACCACACAGCCCAAAAAATTGCTTCCAAATATTCTAACAAACTTAATAGCAAGCCTTTCAACAGAATGGCTACCAAGCCAATTCCAGTCTTCTATAATCTAACTCCCACACGTCATCATGGATCTTCAATAGCCCTTCTAATATGAATGATGTCTTACACCAAGTTCTTTAACAATTATTACTTCAATAAAAAATGCAGATGGGGGCTCAGTAAAGCATCTTTACCAATTTCTGTCGAAGAAGAGCTTCATCTGTATAATGATCCAAATCATTTTCCTAAAGTCCTCTGCCATTTGGGGAGCTGCCATTCCGAAAGCAAAGCTCATTAAGAAATTTTTAAATACAACATAAGACACTTGCAAACTCAATCTAGAAAAAACAAAGGTGAAATTAAAAGACAATTTTTCACAAATCTTACGGAGTGCTCCAGCAAACTGAGCCGATTCCGGACGAAATTAAGGGTGACCCATGGTAGAACTAGATGCGCCTGGTTGAAAGGAATTTTTGGTGGTACTCCACGATCGAGAGGGTGGCCGGATGTGGAAGTAACTGGGAAAAATCGTGACGGCGCTCGCGGTTTTGGATGAGAATTGGTGCTGTTTTCAGTAGTCTAGTGGGAAGAAGACGGTCGGAGGTTGTAGAGGGAGGTAAGGAGGTGCCGGTGGTGCTTACGTGGCGGGTGGTGGTTGTTATCAATGGAAGGAGAAGATGGATTGCTAGCTTAAGAGAGAGGAAGAATTTTGGACAAATGAAACCGTTTTAAGTGTTTTCAATTTATTTGGAGTTTGTACCCAAAACGCCCAAAACGACGGAAATATCTTTTCGTGTTTTCTTCACAAATTTTTTTCGTTTTCGAAATTTTGCTTTTGAAAATGAGAAAGAAAACACGTTTTCACCGTTTTAAAAAATCGAAAATAGAAAATGGCCCCAAAACAACACGGTCTGTTTGAGCTCTACACTTAAAAGAATTTTTAAAAAAAATAACATTTCAAAACAGTATTTTGACATCATTTCAATCACACTTTCTTCAATAAAATAAATATTATCCACAAATCCAAAACTTTTTCCTTATTTTTTAACCACACATTTCTCATCAATACACTATTCAAAAATTCATTTTTATAAAAAAGAATGGGACTCAAACAAGGGCTAAATAGAGAATTTTTGAAAAATGTATGATTAAAAAATTTTAAAAAAAAATTTGAATTTATGTGAAAAATATTTATTGTGAGAATGTTGGATTAAAAATGAATATGAAAAAAAATTGAAAGAATGTTCGTCAAACAGGAGCTAAATTTAAACTTCAGTGCATAAAAATTTATTAAAATTTTTTCAACCCAATAAATTTTATCACAGAGACATTAAAGGTATATTCAACAATTTTCTTATTTTTTATTCTTCATTTTACATTTTCAATATAGCTCCCATTTGAGCCCCATTATCGCAAAATACTTTTTTCTAAATCTCATTTTCAATCACACCTTTCAATAACATAATATAAATATAAACTCCAAACTTTCTTTCTATTTTTTAATCACACAATCTTAAAAAATCACTATTATAATATTCATTATTTGTTAAAAATGGGGCTCAAATGAAATAATAACCTATTTTTTAAATAAAAAATAAAAATAAAGAATGAATTTAGCTTTCAACATCTTCAAAAAACTCTTTAAATTTAAAATTTTCTCAATTTTAAAGAGCAACCCTCAAAATTTGAATGAAAGAGACTTTTTAAATTAACATTTTTAATTTAAAAAGTGGGATTCTCTATTGTTAAATGCATTCAAAGTATTTCAATTGTGAAAAATAATATAATAATTCGGATGGAAGTTAGTAAAAATAAAAGTATGAAAAATAATAAATATTTTTTAAGAGTAATAAAAATAAGTGTTAAATATAAAGAGACTGTTATAGTATTTAAAAAATTTTACTCTTTAAATTATAGATGTTCTTTAAATTGTAGAATACACTCTTTAAAAATAGAATACTTTGAATATGCTCTAAGACGAGAAAACTATTTGTAATTTATATTGAATATCTTTTAATGAATTTTAAATTTCATTACTCCCTTTCTATGATTATTTATATAATACTTCAATATTTTGGGAGCCATTTGATTTGTTGTTTTCAATTTTTCAAAACGCATATTGTGTTAAATTTCTAAAAATGCATTTTCAAATACAAGATTAAATTTATAGCCTCCGTTTGATTCCCAATCTTTGGCAACAAAAATGAAAAAATGACTGTTATCCATTACATTAAGTCGGCATATTTGACTTTCTATCTCCTGCGTAGATCTCTTAACAGCTATATTTTTCATTCTTACAAAAATGGGTACAAAATGGGGTCATAATATAAAACTCAAAATGTATTCTTAACTTTTGAGTGTTTTCAGTGGAAGAAATAAGAGTTAAAAAAAAATTTATTTAAAAAAAATTTTAAAAATTAAAAAGTCTAGAAAAATAAAATTCTAAAAAAACTAAAATTTTTGACAAATAAATTCTAAAATTCAAACAACAATCGAAATAAAAT
Source organism: Olea europaea var. sylvestris (assembly GCF_002742605.1). Taxonomy (NCBI): domain Eukaryota; kingdom Viridiplantae; phylum Streptophyta; class Magnoliopsida; order Lamiales; family Oleaceae; genus Olea; species Olea europaea. The sequence continues at coordinate 22,089,229 of NC_036238.1, forward strand.
CTAAAATAAAAAAAAAAAAACTCTAAAAAACATAATTCAAAAAAATCTTAAAATTTTTAAAAAATAAAAACAGTTCAAGATTTTTATTAAAACTCTTAAAATATATATTAAATGAACATGGATAAAAATTATCAGTTCACGTCATTAATTTTTTGTTTCTACATTTTGTGATACGTGTTTAGAATTTACAAAGCTCAGCCATGCAACCAAGCCATGCAACTGATTTCAATATTTTATTTGTTGTTATCATGTGAAGTGGACACGTGGGGTGGACTTAGTCTAATTTATTCTGTTTGTCAGTTCCAATTAATAAGCCATGCATTGCTTTATTTTAGTTTCAGTAGGATAAGCCGTTTCCTCATTATCAGCATGATTTGTTATTCTAAGACTACTATATATAGTTGTAATTGTCGTCATTAAAGAGGCAAGTTTAACAGTTCCATTACTCTCTTCCTCCTTCTCTACTTCTCTGTTAGCTTCTTCTCTGTAGAAAGAAAATAAATTCAAACTCATCATTTTGCCAATTCAATTTATCTGTTTTTGTTTTACTTTGTAGCGGAAAAAAGTATTACAAGATTTATCAACATGAAAAAATATATATAATGTTATAAAACAATCTCTCAAAATTTCAAACCAAATGTATTTTTCAATTTTTTATTTGAAAGAATAAAATAAAATTAGAATAACAAACCAAATGCTATTAAATTATGTCTCTGTTTGCACAAGAGCTTGAGAAAAGGAGTTAACAAGAAGTCTATTGGGACTTCAGAAGGATGTCTACGTTTTGCACACTAACTTTGCTTTGCCATTGACACTTTAGAGTGGTCGATGAGAGTATTGTCAACACTAATCATACCAAGTTCTATACAAAGAGAAACATATCTTTAGAGTATTGTTAACTACTTGGAATGTTGAATTGAAGCAACCAGGGAATCTATAGAATCCTACATTCATTGTAAATATATACTCCATCTTCGCTTGTGAATACAACAGACCACAAATGTACAAAATGATCGTGTTATCCTTTCGGCATCTATGCTATAACCTCAGAACAGCCAATTTTCCATTCAGATCAATTGCGGAACATCAACTAAGCGTTCCATTGTTTGCAGCTGATCATAAGGAGCAATCTGCAATAAAAACAACGTATGGAAATATCATCAGCACAAAGCTGAATACTGAAGTTTGCTCCGAGTTTTAAGTTACCATAGAGATTATTTTGCTTGTAGCCGCAATTTATTTGCAATAACCAAATTTCTGATATTTCATATTGTTAAACAGAAAACTATGCACAATAATGTGCCAAAATATTTCCAAGTAGCTAGAATCTCCTAGCACAAATTTCCATTTAACAATTAGTTTTTTGAAATATTGATCATTTACCAGCAGAAACTCAGGTTAGATTAACTTACCTAACAAAATCCATCTGCCCATGTAATCGATACAGCATAATTTCCCATGGGCCAAATTTCTTCTGGTTCAATGTCCTCTGGAACATCAGCATACTGCAGTTTCTGCTCACCAGTCCATTCATCCTGATTTGACCAAAATGAAATTATCATTAGTAAGGATTAATAGCTTGCACGTGAAATGATAAGATTTGATAGTTCAACACAAAAAAAATCACTACAAGAAGATAAAAATGGTACTTTGTCAAGGGTTCTCATTTCAGAAAGTAACTTTTCATTTACTTTGGTTCCAAGATCCAAATTCTAGCTACTTATTTCCTAGAAAATAACTCTTCATTTACTTTGGATCCAAAATCCAAATTCTAGCTGCTTATTTCCTAGAAAGTAACTCTTCGTTTACTTTGGTTCCAAAATCCAAATTCTAGCTACTTATTTCCTGCAAGAACTATACGCTGTGCCACATTACTCAATTTTATGAATTCCAGCTCGGGCTTGACCATTAGCATTCTACTCTGTTCAAACGAATCTAACATGTGGTGATGATAACTCTAGATGTTTTGTTCATGGTACGGACATAAGAATACATGGAATAGCTATGTCGGCTGTTATTAAACTGTAAAGCCAGTAAACACATTTTCCAGCCTTTCTCAGTCCCTGTACAAATATATTTTATTTCGCAAATCCTTGCGAACTAAATTTAGTCCAACAGCTTCGAGAGCATCTATGATCTTTCCCTTGTCATGAAAATCTAGACTTCATGTAGGTTTCACTTCATAGTTTCAAATAGAGCTATTTTTCACTAATGACTTAACATTTGAAGTAACATAGACAAATCAATGGCTATTTCGCAAATAGGATATCCAAGTCATCGTTGTCTCTGACTGAGAATTAACCATACAAAGTGGCACCATAGAGGAGTGCTGTATGACACTTTTAATGTTTTCCATAACAAATCTTATTTTAATGTCTATACCATATTTTTTCTTACCAGTTACAGTTTATTGATATATAACTAGCTGTCGAACTTATAAATAACTCAATGACTGAACTGCAAAAGACTATTCCACTTACCACACTTTGAGCAGATCGATCATTTCGTCTAACGGTTGAGGGGTGCAAATAAAACTCTTCATCTGAATCGGGTGTTGGAAATTTATGCCATCGGGAAAAATGGAGATGAAAATTAAGAAATAGAAATTCAAGAAGATGGAAATTAACAAGGAAAACAAACCAATATGGAAGGCTCAAACACGAAAATGATTCGTTGTCCTCAAACGATATTTGCCCCTTCTCGTATACAAATTTGGTGCTTAAAAGGTTTTATGGCAAATAGTTCGTAGGATTGATCAAGCCTTGTTGTAGAAAGTCACAAAAGCACAAATGATTTTTCCACCCGAATTTTGAAGAACATGAATATGGAGGGAAGAAAGTTTAATTCTTTCATGTGGATTTGTTTATATGTTTTTCACATACTTGTAATTATTTTTTAATGTCCATTAATCACTTATTTATAGACATGAAATATTGCCACACGAAATGGTGCCAAAATGAAATGAAAAGCCGCCAAAATTCAAACCAAAAAATTGTCCAACGGTCCCTAATTTACAACCATGCGACCGCATGGTTTTAACCTATGCGGCCGCATGGTTTATCCAGTCCGAGGCCATGTGGCCTCGGTACATCACCGTGCGACCGCATGGATATTTGTCCATGCAGTCGCATGGGCCAAATTTTGGCCCTGTTCAGTTTTCAATTCCGTTTTCATTTTGGTCCGTTTTCATTTTGATTTCAATTCCGTTTTCATCCTATACACCGTTTATTGATTGTGAACAATATTTTCCATCAATCCCCCACTTGTTCAAAAATCAATAAACTCTCATATTCAAAGTAAACAATACTCATGCCTAAGGATTAGATATCTTTCGATTTGAATCTAACCATAGTGTAATTCAAACAAAGTAAAGTCGAAATCAAAGGTAGCGTGAAACTTTGAACCATTTGTTCCATGTGACAATACCGGTAAGAATACACACACGAGCATTACGTGTTCTCAAGTTCCTCAACTCGCTTAGCGCTAATATGGCCTTGCGCTCATCCTATTCAACAAACTTTTAAGAGAGAAACTCAACTCTCTATTGAGGTGGCACCACCTCGAAGTTTGTTTAGGTAAAGTTCTTCCAGTACCTTTGTTACTTTTAGAGGTACTTGTATTTTAGTACTAAACTTCATTAAGAGCTTCAATGCTCAACCCTCATTTCAGTAACAACCAGCATTATTTTACTTAGGATAGGGTTATTGCAGATTTTAATAATGCTGAAACCATCCCACATATCAAATGACTTGTTTGTTACCCTTTGAACCCATGGATTACCCCTTTGAGTAAGCGATG
>NC_036238.1:22093055-22154127 GCF_002742605.1 Olea europaea var. sylvestris
TCATCTCTAAGACTTATATGTCTTTTACTTCTCATTTTACGTGACTTAGTATCTTATCAAAATATAGCTAGCCAACGATCGATTTATTTGATAGATACAACTTGTCACCACCAAGAAATCATTTTATGAAGTTACAAGCTTCTCCCAAACTTATTTAAAATTTCATACTTGGGTATTCACTTGTCATCATTGAATCATTTCAATGATCTTCAATGAATATTCTTTAAATATTCCATTGGTTTTGCAAGTGCCACAGTCGGCCTTTACCCTTTTAATCCATTTAGACTTAGCGTGTTTCATCCATACAAGGCCTTCTCTACCTTTCTCCATCATAGATGTATTTCTATGATTAAAAGTAAAGGATATAGTAACTTTTAAATTAAGTTACCCCCACAATTCCTTAATTAGGAATTTTTATGCAATCTCGTAATGTTGCATCGATATATTTTTGAACTTCTTATATAAATTCATAATATTAATGTTAACCCCCACATTTCGGGTTATTCTCGAACTTAAGAGTTCCTTAATATGTTAACCCCCACATTCGGGATTAAACTTGAACTTAGAGTTTATTAACTCTTTTGTAGTTCAATTTCTTATCACTTCAATAATGATCGTGAAAGTCTACATACTTTCAGATAATTATCATTACAATGTACTTCAATCCACTATTTAATTTTGATCACACAATTTGATCAAGGTCATCTCATATACCTACCATGCTTTTCAAGCATAAACCAACTCAATTGGTTCCATAATTGAAGTCAAGTTCATTAATGAATAAGACTAATCATCTTGATTCACAAGAGTTACTACTTCTCCAAACATAAGCGACTCATCGCTTTTTGTGACATAAGATAATATTATATCATGTCAAACCATAAAGTATATGTTCACCTTATTCATATTTGGACAAAACACAATTTTGTCACAATCATATGGAAAGAAAAAAAATAAATAAGAGGCACAAACTGTGCTCTATAAGATGTTCTATGTCTCAATAATTTCACAAGCACTTTCTACTAGAATAAGTCACAATTTTCATACTTTATGCAAATATAATTGACATAAATTCATCTCACTTAATACCATATGATTAAATGAGGCTATCAACATTAACTCAAGTTAATATGAGTTTAACAAGACATGAAATCGACCATCTAATTTATCATGTCACTTTCAGTTTTCCAGTAGAAGAAATAATCATGGAAATTCATACATTTTCAACAAGTAACTGGCATGCTTCCAACAATTTTCGCTTGTACAATGTTAATGAAAATGTGCCAAAGAACCATTTCTAGTTTCCATGAGAATAATCAATTTATTGCATTTCTACATGCAGCAACATTCGTCTTCAATTTTCAGATTCAAGTAAGCGTCTAGTCTGGAATATATATATAACATGCATGTGGGCATATAAAGCAGAATTATAAACATAAATTGATTTATCTCCATGTGCTGATATGGTGTTCATATATTTATCATATGTGCATGTAATAAACTAATAATTCCAGCCATGTATATTTAATTCCAGCCATGCAAATATACAATTGGTTCATAAAATCATTTATAACTAGTAGCAATAATTTTGTTCGAACAGACGGTTTTTTGTACAAAAAACTCAATTCGATGTTTCCGAAGGAACACAATGATTGGCAATTCAGATTCAAATTCACAACAAATGTATTACCATTCGACGGGATTTAGAATGGCAATTTAATTCTTCACAAATTGAACCCGGGAAATACATCCAAACAGCCTAAATAGAAGGAAGGTTTTTGAAAATAGACTAAGAAATAAAAACATTTGAAAAATAGTCTTCAAACAACCATATTTCCAAAAATACCCCTTATAGAAAAATTGCAACCAAAGCCACTACAATGTATAAAAACCTTCAAATAGGTCCTCAAGAAAATATAGACCAAAAATCTTTAATTAATTTAAATCCAAATATTATAGAAAATTTTATTGATCTAAGAAATGCAACAGAAAATGAATTAAAATATTTAGAAGAAGAACTAAAAGGATTCTTTATAGAATATTTAGATCCAAAATTAAAAAATAAAAATGTTTCTATAGATAATAATACAATCAAAACAGAAAATGATATATATAAACTAATTCTTAATTTGAGAAGAAGAATCAAAAAATTAAATAAAATCATTAAAGAAAAAGTATTAATAAAAAATAGTGAATTTTATAAATTTTATTGTGACATTTTAGATACTTATAAAGATTTTAATTGGCTTAAAAATATTAACCCCTCCACTGCACACTCTGGTGAAATGGTATCAGAGCCAAGTTACGAACCAAAAATTATGATGAATATAGTAGATGAAGAAAATATAATTGAAGAATTTCTGAAAAAAATTGAAAAACATAAAAAACCTAGTTATCCTTATTTGCCTAAAAACACCACCAATGAAAATTTTGGAGATATACATAAAAGATTAGAAAACCTAGAACATAATCTACAAGTAGGAAATACTCTTTTAGATAAAAGTCTTAAATGAAAAGATAGGATCATAATTAATCCACCTCAAGATTTTAGGATAACACAAAAAGAAAATAATAAAGAGAAAAAACATGAAGAAAAATAATATATGATAACAGACGTAGAAGAAATAGAACAAAAATTCTTAGATTCTACAGGAGAAGAGTATGAAGAATATAAAAAACAGTTAGAAGAATTAACTGAAAAAATGGAAAATATAAAGATGAATACTAATCCATCTTCAAGTCAGAATATAAAAGTAGAATTTAGTAGTGATGAAGAGCAAGATTTTCCTTATGGTACCCCAATACCTGATAAGGCTGATACTAATCAATATAGAAAAACACAGAAAAGATATACTGAAAATGTAAGAAAACAATCTATAAAAGAAATAAATCCAATGAAATCCTATAATGAACCAATCCACACAACAGGAGTATGGTTAGATTTAGATTGTGTAGATAAAAATAAAGCTATTGAAACATGGATGAAAAGTACAGATTTGGCAATACAATTTAATAAATGGGAAACATATACAGCTTTCGAATTTATAGAACATACATTCAGAGGAATTGTTTCTGAATGGTGAAGAAAGTTACCAGAAATTATCAAAAGAAGGATAAAATATGGTGCAAATAGAACTAAGGTATTAGATAATAGAAATACTTTAAATGAACAAAATATACAGGAAATATTAAAAAGATTTGAAAAAATTCTAAGAACAGAATTTTTAGGAGATAGGCATACTTCTAATGAAGAAGAAAGAAAACAAGATGAATATAATCAAAGAATGATTGCAATGGAAAACTTGAAGATATGTGATATGTGTGAGTTAGAAAGATATACACGTAAATTTGAAGAATTATATTATATACTTAATCAAGGAGATTATCAGGAAAATAAACATATATTAAGGTCTTACTTTACAAAATTACTATTCCCATGGGGAATTAAGTTATTAAAAGAATATGAGAAATTATTACCTCTAGGAAAAGAGGAAGGAGTTGAAATAGATAGTTTTGGAAGTAGAATTGAATTCACAAGAAGAATGATAGGTATGTGGTGTAGAGAAGCACTAGAAAATAAGAAAGCTTATAAAATAAGAAAGAATTCATTATGTTGTTATAAAGATAATGGCCAAATTGAACAATTTGGATGTCATAAGAAGAAATATAAACCATATAAGAAATATAAAAGAAAATTCAAGAATTATAAAAAATTCAATAAAAGGAATTTTAAACCACATAAAAAATATTTCAAGAAAAGAAATTGGAATAAGAAATTTAAACCAAGAAATATTAAAAAATGTAGATGTTTTATTTGCAATGAAGAATGACACATTGCCCCTCAATGTCCGAAAAAGAAAGATAGACAAAATATAAAAACTCTTAGGATTTATGAAAAAATTCAAGAAGATAGTGACATAGAACCAATTGAATATTTCGAAGATTTAAGTAGTGAATGCAGTAGCATTTATGAATTAGATACATCCTCATCAGAAGAAGATTATGAGGAGATAGTATATATGAATCAGGAGATACAACAATCAAAAATAGAAATTGAAACAACTGAGGAAGTTGAAGATTCTATAGAAGGTATTAACCAGGAAATTACTTTTGATATTAAAAAATATGCAGGAATCACTAAAAAGATATTAGATCTACAAGAAAAAGATGTATTTCATCAAAGATTCTTAGAAATTTTACCAAGAGTAAATAAAACAATTGTAAGTATGAATTATAAAGAAATGTCTATCAATATAGAAGATACTATAGGAAGAACAAGAATTCCTATAATTACAAAAGAATGGGTAAAACAAAAATTATCTAAAATCCAAGAGAATGTAAGAAATAAACTAAAATGTATTGAATTAGGAGGAGTCCAGATAATGATAAAAGGATTCTTTAGAGAAGGTATGAATATACCAATAGAAATCTACTGTATGGACAATAGAATCTTACAAGATCCTATAGATGCTCTATTAGGAACGGTTGTAGGAAACTTAGTTTATCAGAAGATAATATTTACAGTAAAACCAAATTATGCAATATCATTAAATGATGAAAATATTGATCAAAGTTTCAATCTATACTATAGAATTGGAAATTTGAAAATGTTACGAAGAAGTAAGGCTATTAGTATAAGCATAAAATAAATTTTTGCGTTTAGTACTAGCCATCATAATAATCTAAGAAAGATAACTGATAATATTATCATACATAAAGATTTTGAGGAATTAGCAGAATATATACCTCCTAGAAAATATCAAGAACATGAAGTAACGATACCAGAACAAATAATGCTTGATTTTCATAAACAAGCAAAAGAAATTAATTCTGAAGGAAAATTAATAAGAAGAAATAGTGTAAGCTTAGAAGGAGACAATCTTATTGCAAGATTTCCCTCTAGACAAGACTTTAAGATAAGCAGACTTAAGAATTTAAGTATTGCTGAACCATCAAGTTCACAATATTATATTAAGACAAGATATGTAAATCAAGAAGGATTTAAGAAGAATCTTCTTGTCCTCATAGATACTGAAACAGATAAAAGCCATGTAAATGCCAAGTTTGTTAATCACTTAATAGACTTTGAAATACCAGAACCATATATATTTAAAGATTATTTGGGAAATAATCTTGAAATAAGAAAATATGTTAAATTCCCTCTTATACTTGTAGGAGAGGATCAGAAAGAATATATTAAAGAAATAATTCTATATAAAGATGAGTTATATGGAGTAGATCGTTCACCTATTCTACTAGGAATGAACTTTCTTGAGAAATATAGTCCATATAAAATCTGTCAAGGATATTTGAAAATAACAGTTGACAATAATCCAATTATCATTCCAAGAATAGATGAAAATATGAAATCATTGTTATCATGGAAAGAATAATAAGTACTAATCCCATGAGTCCATATATTGAAATTATACTCAATATAAAAAGCTATTGTAGGATTAAATTCCATGCTTACTTAGATACAGGAAGTACAATAAGTTTATGCTTACCAAATGTACTACCATCTGAATACTGGAAATACAATTCAAAGAAGATAGTCACTGCTACAACAGCAGGTGGAAATAAGGTAATATATAGCAAGTATGCTACTTAAGTACCTTTTCTAATTTCTTTTAGAGAAGTATTTGTTGATACAATATATATGTCAACCACAATAGGATGTGATATTTTATTAGGACAAAATTTCCTATTAAAATATGCACCATTTACACAATATATTAATAAGTATACGTTCACAACACCTTGTGCACATAAAATATTTACACCAAAAATAAATAAAGCTGTTACAATTGCATATAGAGATATAAATCATCAGAGTTTCTCAACCCAGCGTGGTGATGTTGGAGTACAGAAAAATTTAAACCAGTTACAGTTTTAAAAATGACAACAGAAAATAAATTAGAAAAATTGAAAAAAGAAATTTATAAAACATATTCTGAAAATTCTTTAGAAAAATGGAATACAGACAAAGTAAAGGCAAAGATAGAATTAATCAATCCAGACACTATAGTAAGAGTCAAGCCTATGAAATATAGTGTTGATGATCAAAAAGAATTTAATAACCAGATAAAAGAATTACTAGAAGCTAGATTAATTAGGCCTAGTAAAAGCTCACATAGCAGCCCAGCCTTTATGGTTAGAAAACATGGTGAGATAAAAAGAGGAAAAGCCAGAATGGTGATAAACTACAAAAAATTAAATGAAGTTACTAAGTTTGATGGATATTACTTACCAAATAAGGACACCCTTATTAAACAAATACAAAACAAAAAGATATTTTCAAAATTCGATTGTAAGTCAGGGTTTTGACAAATCATGCTTACAGAAGAAAGTAAACCATTAACTGCATTTAGTACCCCCAATCTTTTAGGACAATACGAATGGAATGTAATGCCATTTGGGTTGAAAAATGCACCACAGATATTCCAAAGAAGAATGGATGAGGTAATCAAACCTATTACTCATTTCTGTATTGCATATGTAGATGATTTACTTATTCATTTAAATAATATTGATGAACATATTGAATATCTTGAGAAATTTTGTTATATTATGAAAAAACATGGTATTACACTTTCTCAAAAGAAAGTTGAGATAGCTAGAACAGAGATAGAATTTTTAGGATTATTTATAAAAGAAGGAGAATTGCAATTGCAATCTCACATTGGAGAAAAACTCCAAGAATTTTCTGAAGAAATCAAAGATAAAAAATAATTACAAAGTTTCCTTGGTATATTAAATTATACTGAAGGATTCATTGAAAATTGTGCCAAATTAAAAAATTATTTTCTTCCAAAGTTGAGAAAAAATATTATGTGGTCTTGGGAAGAACAAGACTGTGAAAATATAAGAAAAGTTAAAGAAGAGTTAAAGGTATTGCCCAAACTTGTAATACCACAAGAAGAAGACTTCTTTATCCTTGAAACTGATGCTTCAGATCATTACTGGGGAGCAGTGTTAAAGGTGAAAAAGAATCATAAAGAATATAAATGTGAAAAAGATTGTTCTTGTCCTGAAATACTTGCAGGTTATACATCAGGAACATTTAAAGATGTTGAAACAAGATATGAGACGAATAGAAAAGAACTGATTGCTGTGAAAAGAGGAGTTCAGAAATATGAGGATTATCTATTACCAAAGAAGTTTTTGATCAGAACTGATAATACTCAAGTTAAAGCATTTTTGAAAAATAATGTTGATCTATCTGTTACCAATAGATATATTATCAGGATACAAATTTGGTTCTCATATTTCAAATTTGATATTGAATATATAAAAGGTAAAACTAACTTTCTTCCTGATTATCTTAGCAGGAATGGAGTTGGAACAATTAAGGACTAAAGTCCAAATACTTGAGATAAAAGTTTCCTATTTGGAAACCCAAATTCAAAATATCCAAGATAGCCTTCGAGGCAAAAATATAGCCCTTGAGGCAGAAGACACTTGTACCAAGACTAGTATCCCTTCGCAGGGACTTGTGAATACTAGCGCTCTCCCCGAGGATAAAGGAAAAGAAAAGAAGGTAATAGGAACTCCTTCACAGGGAATACATAAACCTATTACTGGTAATAAAGATATTCAAGATATCAAAAGAGAAGATAGCTCTTCACAGAGCCAAACTCAATCTAAACTTTCTATTGAAAGGATAGATCCAAAAGATATTGTCAAGATATGCCATGAAGCAAAAATTCCCAGAAAAAATAACCATGAAGAAGTAACACTTTTTATTGTTATCTTCAATATTTTATCAGATTGGTATCTGGAGATAGGAAAGTGGATGAAGACTCTCCACTATTCAAAATACAACAAGATAAATTTTTATCCAGGAGCACTAGCCAACTGGATTCGAAATTGCTTTGAGATAGGAAATATACTCTGTATATATCCTAGCAAAGATCTCAAAGAGATAGCTCAACTTCCAGCCAACATCAGGAAAGCTGTTAAAAGATATACTGAAGTTGTTAAAACAACAAGTATATATATCAGATTTCATTCAGCAACCATGGAATGGGATCCTATTCTTGAATATATGCATCCATCTTTCCATGTGATCAAAATGGGAATCACAAATCAACATTTTTTACCAACCAATCAAAAGGTTGTTAAAAATGGATATCAAGATATTCTAAATATGATGCCCTACAGACGAGCAAAAGGGTATAAAGAGATATTTGAACATGTAACTCAGATAATTATTGAGAAAGAGAAAATATGGGTTTATCCATCTGAAGATCATATTATCTATTCCAATGCAAGGATGGATACCAAAGAAGAAGATATTTGTTATCTCGATCATTTATTATCTGCAATTATATCCAACCAAGTGCACAGATCAGAGGATATGGCTAAAGAATTATGCAAATTACTTTGGAATTACAGTGATCACCATTGTGAATACTGTGTAGTTGAAGATATGAGCCAAACATCCCTTAATGATGAAGAATTCTCTGAAGAATTCTTTAATTCAAAAATGGAAAAGTGATGGTGACTAAAGTAGCCCTTTATCACTACTTTAATAAAGAAATTTATTAAAAAAAAACTATGACTACTAGAAGACAGAAGATAATACAAGAAAAGTCTCTATAATTGTAACTACTCCCTACCAATGGTTACAAGTGGCAGACAAACTCAAAAGATAAGGCATCTAATTTCAAGAGGAGAGGTCCACCCAACAAGAAGACAATGAAGAATTCGGTGGAGATAAGATGGCCTAGCTACCCAACAAAGCAAGGTGGAAAACACCTGTCCAAGATAAGATTCCAAAATCTCCTATAAAAGGAAGCATGAAGGAAGGAGGAGGATATCTCGAAATAGCTTATCTCTTAAACATATTGAAGAAAAATCTTTTGTAATCTGTATACACCACTTGTATTCAGAAAAATATTAGATAGCTTGAAGATAGGAAAGCGTGTAATAAGGTAATCACTTATGGAGTTCTAAACTTCATAAGGTGAGTACCAAATGTATGTAAATATAGTTTGTAAGCATGTACAATTTTAATTTATGAATATCAAAGTAAAGTTTGTTATGTTTAACAAAGCTTACATAAAAGGATTTCGTTAAGTTTCTCATGATTCCTCGGCAGTACAGATAGAGATTTTAAAAGATTTTCAAAAATGTTGATTTTGAATGGATGTTAGCCATGCCAAAATACCCGTCTTTGATGAATGGTTTAGGGGAAAAAAGGCAGATTTCTAACAAAATTTGTAGCACCTTGTGTGTGAGTTATCTTTTAAAATTTCGTTCCAAGTAAGAACTTGATTCTGAAAAGAGTTTGGATAGAGGTGAAAACAGAGACTTTGGATACTGTGAGATAGTGTCTGTGGAAACACGGCTAGTTCTCTAGAATGAGAAATGCAACCTTAATTGAAAAGCCTTTTGCGGAAGCAGTTGTGGACCCAAATGATTTCAAAACATTTTAAATCTTTACTTGATTCAGAAGATTGATTAAGTACATGCAAAGCAGCTATAAGAGTATACTGGAGGGAAAGCCTATTTATTTTTACTTGATTACTGTAAGTTATTTACTTATTTTTACATGTTTATACTTTAATTATTTTCATGAACAATTCACAAGCATCCACTTTCACTACTAATGATGATTATAATCTTATTTTATTTTTAAATGAAAAACATGTTTCGTTCTTACTTAAATTATATAAAAAATCTGATAATATATTTCCTATTGGTAAAGAAAAAATTGAAGAAATATATAAAGATATAGACTATAATTGTAAAAATAACATAGGATTTGATTCTGTAGGAACTAGTAGAGAAATAAGAAAAGTAGAAGATATTATAACTAAACATATAAATATACAAGAAGAAATCTCAGAAGGATTATTTAAAAGATACATAACCAAGAAAGGTCAACCAATAATCTTTAAAGAACTATTAACATATAGAGAATATTTAAAGGTGTTCAAAAGATTGAAAAATATAGATATAAGACCGATTGATAAATTCTTAAAGATATAAGATAGATCTTACAAATAATCTAATTAAGGGTAAAGTAGTACTTTTAATAGGAAAGGCTATTGTGGAAAAAAGGAAGAATTCTCCAGCCATTCTCAAAGTTATCCCAATTGAACCCAGATACAGAACTGGTGTTTTCAAGTAGGATTTCAGATTCAAAGTAGAATATGAAAGCACCAAAAGAACCATTCAAATTAATTAAACATCTGGTTTCTGGCCTTTTCCAGATTTCACATATGCATATTATCAATTAATGAATCTGAATCATCTGATCCACATGAATTTTTGACTACCAACGGGGAGACATTGGCAGCATTTTCAATCATTCGACTGCAGCATCATCACATGCCAAAAGTATCACACCAACACCGACTGTGTGCACATTACCATTTAATAAATTGAATCACATGTAGTTGTCCAAAAAATTAGACCAACTAGTGGCAGGCATGCATTCAATACATATCCATATAAAATATGCCTTTTATTTCAAAATTGGCATTTTTTCCAATAACATCTGGAGTTACTAGTGACCGTCTATATTGCACTAATTTAGATTACTCAAGGAATTGCATGAATAGTCATCATTTAATTGAACCATATGATACGGGGTCTGTCAGCCATGCATTTTGATCATCATCTACTATTCTGAGTTTATAAAAATCGCATAAATTGAAATCAACCAGATTTCTATACCAAGAAAGTTAATTCCCAAAACAATTTTCTTCTTTGATGACAATATAAACTTCACTAATTATGGTTTCTTTAAAGTTTATTTCAGTTCTTCAATACAGAAATTGCATGCAACCCATGATAATTACTTGTATTGCAGGTTGTTTCAATAACAGAATTATTGGCATTTAATTTTTCTCTTTGTGTAGTACCTTTTTTACATATGGGAAATGTATGTGCATCTATATAATCATACAACATTATTATCACATAACCTTTGGCCTCCCAGACATTGTTATCATATGAATTGAAAAGGTGCCAGAAAATAACTGCAAATGAAACTGCCAATATTTACAGCAGAATTCGAAAGATGCAGTATAATGTATACAATTAACATGAGCACACTAACCAATTTTAAATTCACAAATTTACGTGCTTGCACAATTTTCCAGAATGTCAATTGTTGCGTGTTGTCACACCTGGCCAACCTACCTGGGACAATGGCCCACTCATGACGACCCACGTGGCATTCCTATCGAGGTGGCACACAATGCCGAGGTGGGCTACATCTGAACTGCTTCGAGCCGAAGTCCATCTGCCGAGGCTCCTTTTTGTCCGAGGCCCGTTGACCGAGGCCTACGAACCGAAGCCAGGCTCTGCTGTAACCTATTGAGAGCAACTGAGGCCCTCAAGTGAAAGTATCATGACAAATGGCCGAAACTCCCAAGCTGATGCGCGAGCCTCTGAACCACAAGGAAACATCCTCCACAGTCACTTCTCCCAAGAGATCACCTGCACAGATCTTATTCGAATGACTGATGGAACGTTTGTCACAAGCATAAAGGTCAAGTCTTGTCACTAGCATGGAGGCCCTGCACAAGCAATAAATACGCCGTAAGCTAGCAAGTCAAGTCCCATGCCTAAGAACAGACATTTGAACTAAGGAGATAAGGCCACGTGCCACTTCATCCAAGGGCTCCCATTCCATATATATCACTATAAATACCCCCAGTGTATAATGTAAAAGGCGAATGCAAGAATCAATACAAAAGACTACATTTACTCAACTCTCTCTGTTACTTGCAATACATAAATCGAATTTATACACTTTTACTTATACATTTACGAGCACCGGTTGGTAATTATTGCACAATCGGATTACGAACAACCCGTCGGATCCCGAACGTTACCGTCCCGCGTCGTTGGGCTACTCCCACGCCCCCTTAAATAGCTTGTTTTAGACCGTCCACGTGTCTTAGCGTGTTGGACATTCGCCCACGCAAGCACGGGTGGGACCGGCATCTGTTGGCGCACTTTTTGGGGTCAACAGATTGGCGCCGTCTGTAGGAAATCATACCATAACCACGAGCAACCTTGTAGTAGAAGCTTACTGAAAAAACATTTGGGCAACCCCCCTTGAAAAAGGATTTGTTCTTGAAAAAGAACAAGAGGAACCCCTATCACTTAGAGAAATCTAAGTTTAATAAAGGAAAAATGAGTTCTAACGAAGATACTCCCCCAAGGAGGATAAGAGAAAATACAAATGTGCCTCCCCAGCCTGCTGCCCCAGCAGCTCGGCAGAGGCTCCACCACCACCAAAGGAGAGGTGGGATGCGTGCGACGGCAAGACTATCAAGAGAAATGGCTACTATGGCAGCCAACATGAGGGATATAGCCAACCAAAACTTGGCCATGAGGGAGCTCATGTCCCAGATGCAAGGCTAAGGAGGTTTCCCCATTCCTCCATATGCCCCCCATGGGCACTATCAGCAAGAGGACGAGGTCCAAAGTCATAGGGCTACCTCGCCAGACTATGGCCGAGGTGAAAGTCCATTCGAAAGGGAAGTGGGAGTTGACATTTCCTCCAATTATGCATCTGGCCGACCATTCGAGGTCCAAATGAACCATGATAACTTTCCACCTCCGTATGAGCAAGACCCAAGGCAGAGGAGAGCAGGAAGTGTTTTTGACAGAATCAGTCCTGCCGAACCAAGGCCCAGTCAACAGCAGGCTCAACAGCCTCGGACGAGGCCACAGCCTCCACCTCCGATGCCCCAACAGCTGGAGAGAAGGCATGAAAATGCCCCCCGCGCTGTCCCGCCTAGAAGTAGGCCGCAAAGGAGGGAGGAAGAGGCTAGGAACCGGCCAGGACCCTCTCACCAACAACCTAGGTACGAGGCCGAAGATTACGATTCTGATGAGCAACAGAGGTCCTGTGACTTGGACGATGATGATGAGAACCTGCCATTCTCAAGGGAACTAAGAGATGCCCAGGTCCCGAGCCACTATGTCATGCCGAAAATACCAAAGTATGACGGGAGAGGTGACCCAGAAAAGCACCTCAACGCCTACAAAACTCACATGAGCCTGAGGGGCGCCACCCCAGCTGTGAAGTGCAGAGCATTCCATTTATCCCTCAGCGGAGCGGCTGAGATCTGGTATAGTAGGCTACCATCTGGGAGCATCCGAAGCTGGCCCTAGTTCAAAACTACCTTCTTGAAGAGGTTCGCAGTGAGCAAGGAAGGAGAGGCCCCCATTCAGCGTCTTCAAGACATGAGACAGGCGCATGGCAAGTCCTTGAAAAGCTTCCTATCCCGCTTCACCGACGAGATGACCTACTGTGTACAAGTCACCGACAGGAAAGCACTATCTGCATTAAGAGGAGGATTGAACATGAACACCCTATTCTGGAGGGATGTGCAGAATCAAAACCCAACCACTTATGACGCCCTACTAGAAATGATGAGAAGAGAGATAATCAATGAAGAATTGATTGAGCATAGAAACAGGGCAAGCAGGGGCCTCCCACCTCCATAGAGACAGCGAGGTAGGGGGCCGACCTCCCACCTCATGGACTACCAGATGAACCGATCTGGAAATGAGAACTCCGGCCAAGCCCTGGCCACCACAACTCTGAACGCGGTACCAACCTTGGCGTATGAGGATGTCAACCCAACCCCTGACCCACATCAGCTACAGGCGCATCAGGGACCACGTAGGGGGAGAGGCCAAGGTCGAGGTCGAGGTTTTGCACCTAGAAATAGGTCCAATCCGAACCTCCCTGGATACTGTTTGCACCATAGGTCCTACGGGCACGACACCGCGGATTGCAGAAATTATGCACACCGCTCGCGGCAGGAACCCGCCAGGGAAAGACATAACTCGCCCCAAGCCAACAGGCCCCCGCCCAGGCAAGACAACCGACATGGGCGTGAGGCGGCCGCTCCTCGCCAAAGGGATGTCTCCCCAAGGCGAAGAGAGCAAGACACGGAGAGGCCCAGGGAAGGGCGTAGACACCGAAGAAACATGCAAGCTCAAGATGAGGCCCCCATCCACGAGATAGATACCATATTTGGAGGCCCTTACGTTGGCGGTGAAACACGGAACGCCAAAAGAAACTATGCTAGGGAGGCTAAGCACCCCCCTCTGACAAGTTACATTGTGCATAATAGCTCCCGAAGAAACCAAGCACCACCCAGGAAGACGCCGAAGGAGTTCATTACCCCCACTGCGATGCGCTGGTAGTGAGGGCGGTCATAGCCCGAAATGGGCTCAAACGAATGCTAGTCGACAATGGCAGCTCCGTCAACATCTTATTCGGGTCCGCCTTTGATAAGATGATATTGGAGCATCAGTTGACACCCACCACCACTCCATTGTACGGATTTACCGGAGATAGCATTACTCCGAAAGGAAAGATAACACTGGCACTGGAGATGGGAGAATCTCCTCAAACTACAATGAACTTTATGGAGTTCCTCGTAGTCGACAGTCGGTCGGCCTACCACGGAGTCTTGGGCAGACCGGCCTTAAAGGAATTGGGAGCAGTCACCTCCATCCACCACCTATGCATGAAATTCCCAACAGAAAATGGGGTGGCAACGGTGAGAGGCAACCAGAGAGGTTCGCGAGAGTGTTATCTGAGCTCCATTAAGAAGGTAGAGCCCCGGGACGTCCACATGATCATGGCTGATGTGGTCATGGCGGATGTCCCAGGTGACGTTCCCACTGACCAGAAAGATGTTGATATGATCGACGCACCCCTTATTCAGGAGGCGCCGATCATTGATGAGATCAACCCCCGCATAATGGAACATGAGCCTCAAGCCTCCCCTGTAGAGGAACTTGAGAGCTTCTCAGCCGACCCTCGAGATCCGTCCAAGATGCTGAAAGTAGGCAGGGGCTTATCCGACATTTTGAGAAAAAAGATTAAGGATTTCCTAGGCAAGAATCTGGACGTCTTCGCCTGGAGGCATGAGGACATGGTGGGCATAGACCGCAAGGTCAGCTGTCACCACTTGAAAATCGATCCTAATTTTGCCCCGCATAGACAAAAAAGGAGAGCCATCAATCCCGAGAGGTATGAGGCCCTGAAGGAAGAGGTTCAGAAGCTGATCCAAAATGGCTTCATCAGGGAGGCCACCTATCTGAAGTGGGTCTCCAACCCGGTCTTGGTTAAGAAACACAACGGTAAATGGCGAGTATGCATCGACTTCACCAACCTTAATAGAGCTTGCCCGAAAGATAGTTTTCCGCTTCCAAGAATTGACCAATTGGGGGACTCCACGGCTGGGCATGAGTTATTGAGCTTCATGGATGCATACTCCGGATACAACCAGATCCCCATGCACCCGGCCGATGAGGAGCACACCTCTTTCATCACGGATCGAGGCCTCTATTGCTATAGAATGATGCCTTTCGGGTTGAAGAACGCCGGAGCAACTTACCAAAGACTTGTGAACAAAATGTTTACCGACCTCATCGGCAAGACAATGGAGGTCTACGTGGATGACATGCTGGTGAAAAGCTTAGAGGCAGAAAACCACGTAGCACACCTCAACAACACCTTCCAAATCCTGAGAAGGTACAGGATGAGGCTCAACCCCCTGAAATGTGCCTTCGGGGTGGCTTCCGGCAAGTTCTTGGGGTACATGGTTAACCAGCGAGGAATTGAAGCAAATCCCGAGAAGATTGAGGCTCTGTGCCAGATGAGGTCCCCTCAAAAGCCAAAGGAGGTGCAGAGCTTAACTGGGCGAGTGGCAGCACTTAGTCGCTTCGTCTCCAAAGCAACTGACAAGTGCCTCCCATTTTTCAAAGTTCTCAAGGCTAGGAAGAAATTTCAATGGACTGAAGAATGCGAAGAGGCCTTCCAAGGATTAAAAAGGCACTTGGGGCAGGCCCCCCTCCTCTCCAAGCCGAAGCCCGGCGATATCTTGCAACTATATCTCGCCGTCTCCAATGATGCCATCAGTTCGGTTTTGATTCGAGAAGAAGGGTCCACCCAACTTCCCGTCTACTATACGAGTAAAGCGCTCCTATCGCCGGAGACCCGATACCCCGATATGGAGAAGCTTGCTTTGGCTTTAATCACGGCCTCTAGGAAATTGAGACCTTACTTCCAAGCTCATACCATCCATGTACTTACAAATTTTCCCCTGAGGCAAGTACTCCAGAAGCCCGATGCCTCGGGAAGATTGTTGAAATGGGCAGTGGAACTAAGTGAATTTGACCTTATGTTCAAAGCAAGGGCGGCCATCAAAGGGCAAGCGTTAGCAGACTTTGTTGCTGAATTCGCCAACCTACCCGAGGTGGATGAAATCATGGAGCCCGTCGAACTTCCCACGTGGAGCCTCTTCGTAGATGGCTCGGCTGGGGATGTCGGCTCAGGTGCCGGGGTTGTCCTCATAAGCCCCGAGGGTCACAAACTCACCTCGGCCGTGAGGTTCGGGTTCAAAGCTACCAACAATGTTGCAGAGTACGAAGCACTCCTTGCAGGCCTCAGACTAGCCAAGGAAATGCAAGTAAAGAAGCTACTCGTCAATAGTGACTCCCAGCTGGTTGTTAGCCAAGTCAATGGTAATTTCTCAGCCAAAGACAGAACAATGGCCTCCTATCTGAAGATGGTGATAAGCCTCATCCCATCCTTTGAAAAGTTCGAGTTAATCCAGATTCCCCGCATCTAAAATACTCATGCGGACGCACTCTCGAAGCTGGCTAGTAGCAAGGACTCAGAGCTACTCACTGTAGTACCTATCGAGCACCTCCCACTGCCTTCTACCGAGGCCCCTAATGTCATGTGGGTCGGTGAAATTCCCACTTGGATGCAACCAATTATAGCATACCTGAAAGACCAGGTGCTACCCACCGACAAAAATGAGGCTTACAAGCTAAGAATGAGGTCAGCCCATTTCCTCTTCATCGATGACATTCTCTACAAGAGAAGTTTCTCCTCTCCACTCTTACGATGTGTCGGAGGAGAAGAGGCTACATACATACTAAGAGAAGTCCACGAGGGAGTGTGCGGCAACCACTCTGGAGGCCTATCTCTGGCACAAAAAATACTGAGACAAGGATACTACTGGCCTACCCTGAAACGGGATGCCCTCGAATTTGTGCGAAAATGTGACAAGTGCCAACGATTCTCTCCCGTTCAAAGACGACCATCACAGGATTTGACTGCAGTCTCCAGCCCCTAGCCTTTCTCAAAGTGGGGTGTGGACCTCATAGGCCCTCTACCAAAGGGTAGAGGAGGCGCAAGTTTTGCAATAGTGGGCATTGATTACTTCACGAAGTGGGTCGAAACTGAACCACTGGCAAAAATCACAGAAGCAAACACCTCCAAGTTCCTATGGAAGAATATCATTTGTCGGTTCGAAATTCCCTACTCGATCGTCTCAGACAATGGCAGGCAATTCGATAGCAAGAAAGTTAGAGAACTGTGTGAAGATCTTGGCATAAAGAAGCACTTCTCTACGCCTCACCACCCACAAGCCAATGGCCAGGTTGAAGCCGTAAACAAGACAATCAAACACGTCCTGAAAAGGAGGCTTGATGTGTCCAAGGGAGCTTGGGTTGATGAGCTGCCCCAAGTACTTTGGGCAATCCGAACCACCACCAGGACCCCAACCGGGGAGACCCCTTTCCTCATGGCTTTTAGGACTGAGGCGATGAGCCTCGTGGAGGTCGGACTCCCATCTCCACGGCGTCTGCACTTTAGTGAAGTGACCAACGACGAGCTCCGGAGGCTAGACCTCGATTTCATTGAGGAGAAGAGGGACGACTCCCAGCTGAGGCTAGGCACCTACCAAAGGAAGATGATAAGGTACTTCAACTCCAAAGTCAAGAAGAGGTCTTTCCGAATCAACGATCTTGTGCTCAGAAGGGTTTTCCATCTTCAAAAGAACCCGGTTCCGGCTCCCTAGGACCGAACTGGGAAGGACCATACAGGATCAGAGAGGAAATCCGACCTGGAACGTACTGGATTGAAGACATGGACGGCAGGGCACAACCCCGTCCATGGAACATCGAACACCTCAGAATCTTTTATCAGTGAATTGTTTCATGCTGGATGACTTTCCCAGCCTTTGTAATATTTCTATGGTTCAATAAAATGTGTTGATTAAATCGTCACACAACGTTGTAATATTTCTCAGCCTTTCCGAGGCTCTAGCACATGCCTCCCCTTTTTTGGCCTTGCTGAACGCCAAGGGGAGAAGCCTCAACATGGCTGCACCATCCACCATGTCTGGGATGCGTCGTAACCTCGGAGGAGAGGCTCGAGACCCACCACTGGGCCACCTCGATTGAACTCCGAGGCTCTAGCACATGCCTCCCCTTTTTGGCCTTGCTGAACGCCAAGGGGAAAAGCCTCAACATGGCTGTACCATCCACCATGTCTGGGATGCGTCGTAACCTCGGAGGAGAGGCTCGGGACCCACTACTGGGCCACCTCGATTGAACTCCGAGGCTCTAGCACATGCCTCCCCTTTTTTGGCCTTGCTGAACGCCAAGGGGAGAAGCCTCAACATGGCTGCACCATCCACCATGTCTGGGATGCGTCGTAACCTCGGAGGAGAGGCTCGGGACCCACCACTGGGCCACCTCGCTTGAACTCCGAGGCTCTAGCACATGTCTCCCTTTTGGCCTTGCTGAACGCCAAGGGGAGAAGCCACAACCTTAAGTCCGAGGCTCCAACAGTTCATCTCCTTAAGTTATGTTCATTTTCTTAGGTCCGAGGCTCCAACAGTTCATCTCCTTAAGTTATGTTCATTTTCTTAAGTCCGAGGCTCCAACAGTTGGCTGATTAAAGTCAGGGTACCAAGTTAAAGTTATTTAGTTCGTGCTCTTACCAACTTCCAGTTCGTTTGTTTAAACGAGGCACAAAAACTTGGATAAAGAACAACAATGAATGAAGAAAAACATTATATTAATATTCAAAAGGGATTACAACGGAGGGCCTCTGGCCATTACACAAAGTACTGAAAAGGAAAACCTAATCTAAACCTGGCTGGATGAAGGAGGCGCCTCAGCACTTGGGGGTTCGGCAACCTGGGCATCACTAGTTGTTTCCCCTGCCTCAGCATTTGGGGCTTCGGCATCAGCTGCCTCGTCACCCTGCACCTCCTCAGCTGGGGTCTGAGGAATCTCATCCACAAATTCGGACCTAAGTTGTGCCAGGTCCAAGTTTGGATAAAGCTCCTCTGCCCTCTCCAGCACTTCGGCATAGGCGAAGTTCTTCCAGTACGCGCTGAAGCTTTTATACTCCTCTGTAGTGTGGAAATTGGCGATGTATGCCCTCACCGCCTCTTCCGCTGCAGTCCGGGCCTCTTCTCTGGCAACCGAGGCGTCGTTCATATACCACTTCGCCTGGCCTTCGAGAAACTGATTGACATCACGAGCGCCGGCCAAGGCGAGATTCGCCTGCTCCAGAGCCTCAGCAGTCACCCTTTGGTGCTCATTGGAGACCTCCACCTTCTTTGTTAGGGAGGCCACCTCGCACTGTGACTCATATACTTCCCTCTTTAGGGCCTCAATTTGGGTCAGGGCAGACTCGAGCTTCGCCACTTCTTCAACCCTCTGTGCTTTGGCTTCTTCGGCCTCGGCCATAGCAGCTTTGACCTCCTCAGCAAGGGAAGCAGCCTTCCCCTTCGAGGCGTGAGTCCTTGTCTGGAATTCACTTAATGCCTCCCTGCATTCTAGCGCGAGGCCAAAGGTCCGGGCGCTTTGGCTCACCAATGCCCTCGTGAGATCGGTGGCATCGCAAGACGAGGCATGAAGCTGCCACCTCTCCGTCCAGAACTTATAAAAGCTCTCGGTGGCACCTCTGATTTCCTTAGGGAGAGCCTCCACCAAGGCTGGGGCCAGCTCATCCTCCCTCCCAGCCAGGAAGTTAGGAGACTTCCCCTTCTCCCGAACTGGCTTCTCCTTCGCCGCCTCCTCTTCGGCGGCTTCTGCAGCTCGCCTTGCAGCCTCTTCCCTGGCCTCTTCAGCCTCCACCTCTCTTACCATCTCCATTTTGATGGCCTTCGAGGCTGCAGCGAGAAGCTTCGATTCTCCAGTTTGTTCTGCCCTATGGGACACTGAAGTCCCAAACTTGCCAGCTGAGCTGGAGATGTGCGCCAGCTTCCTCTTCTTAGTCTCCTCTGAGACTTTCTCTTTGCCCCGAGGCTCCTTGGGTTTCTCTGGCCTCTGAGTAGATGCCTCCTCCGAGGCCCTGGGAGTGCAGTCCTTGGACAGGCGCTCAACCCTGCCTCGGACCTCCTTGGCCCCACTAGACCCAGGTTTCAGGGGCCTCGCCTTCGCAGTAGAAGTGGCCTTCAAGATGGAGGCCATATCCGGAACTGGGTACTCCCTCTTCTTGAATTTGTCTGCAGCACATGTCAGATTAGCATCAGTACAAGAAACATTCAAGTTAAACATCAAGTGTTGGAGCCCCATACCTCTGGACGCCATCAGCCCGAAATCCAAGAAGTATCTGCTCCTATCAATCAGGTGATCGAAGTGCCGAAGCTTCAGAGGCCTCTTGTAAATGTCCTCTATCACCTCAAAGTCCTCCCTGCTGAGCTCGAACCTCGTACTACTATCTGCAAAGGCGAACCTTCAACAGTTAGACGAGTAAATACTCTGATTTCAAAACAGAAGCAGAGGTTGGGAGACTCACGAGCTTCGTAGTACTGGGTCGGCACTGTGCATGACAGGGCTTTGTCACCCTCCACTGCCTGCCATTTACCTCGCACCCAGAACCATGACTCCTTCCACCCCTTGATGGAGGAAGGAAGTCCCACCACAAAGGGTGCGTGAGCCCCCCAAGGCGTGAGGTAGTACCACCCCCTTGACTCCTTCCCAATGACCCGGGGCTGGAACAGGGTCATGAAGACATGAAGGGGCATGTCCTCCCCCAGTGACACTTCCTTCCACAGGAAGTACAAGCCGACAAGCTGGCTCCACCCATTCGGTAGAACCTGGGTCGGCGACAGCATGAATTTCCTAAGCACCGCCCTAAAGAAGGGGTGCAAAGGAAGACGCATACCTGCTTTGAACAGGTATTCACTCACGGCCACGCAGCCGGGCCTCGGATAGCAGGCCCGCTCGTTCGGTTCAGGGACTAACATCTCTATGTTATGAGGCACACTGTACCTCACCCTAAGCTCCCCCAACCTCTTCCCCGTCATGTTTGAGGGCACTCTAGAAGCCCCCCACTCCTGGGTATAATCCACGTCCTCCTCGGCCATGGCATACCTATCCACCTCGGACGTCCCCCCATGACCTACCCCATGGTCTAAAGACGCTACTGTGACAAGTTCCCTACCCGAAGTGGATTCCATTGTTTGAGGACAAAGAATGACAACGGTTTTTTATGCAAACAATACCTAAAAGAGTTCAACACAAACGGAGACCGGTCGGAATCTAATCGCAGACAAACTCGGCGCCGAAAAACGGGAAATTTGAGAGAATTCGAGAATGCAAAGTGTTAAAAAATTTCTGGAAAATGGGATTTTCTCGCCTTTTATAAAGGTTCAAGACAAACCCCACCCGTCAGATCAAATCTCAATCAATCCGAGCCCTCCGTTTCAGATCCAATCCGAGGCGTTGAATTCAAACAGTTTTTCAAATCCTACGCCTCCTATCTCTATGTACCTCACACGCACCCCTCCAGCGCGTCTGCCTCTAGAAACGCCAGCTGCCCTCATAATTGCATTTTTAATTCGTCGGCGCCAACACCTTGGAAGTCGCAACGGTTCAGCTACCTTTCCTCGAAAACAAGCACAAAACATCAAATCATTGGCACAGAGACCAAAGCATAATCATTACCATTGGACCTCGGCTTCTTCATATGACATTCAGCATTCAAGCCTCGCAGGTTCGGTTCCCAACCACCTCGGCTTCTTCATATGACATTCAGCATTCAAGCCTCGCAGGTTCGGTTCCCACCCACCTCGGCTTCCTCTTCACCATTCAACATCAAAGCCTCGCAGGTTCGGTTCCTCAACCACCTCGGCTTCTCTCTTCGCCATTCAGCATCAAAGCCTCACGGGTTCGGTTCCTCAACCACCTCGGCTTCTCCTCTTCGCCATTTAGCATCAAAGCCTCGCAGGTTCGGTTCCTCAACCACCTCGGCTCATCTTCAGATTTGAAACACCTCGCCTACTTCATCGCTCACCCACAGCGACACTTCTCAAACTCCAACCATGATATAAATATCTATACTTGGATTTCGGGGACTATTATTTGGGGTTCAAAAATTCTTTCAATTTTTACTCCATTAAAGTCCACGCATAACATAAATGAATATACTTGAACTTGGGGGACTATTGTTGCGTGTTGTCACACCTGGCCAACCTACCTGGGACAATGGTCCACTCATGGCGACCCACGTGGCATTCCTATCGAGGTGGCACACAATGCCGAGGTGGGCTACATCCGAACTGCTTCGAGCCGAAGTCCATCTGTCGAGGCTCCTTTTTGTCCGAGGCCCGTTGACCGAGGCCTACGAACCAAAGCCAGGCTCTGCTGTAACCTGTTGAGAGCAGCAGAGGCCCTCAAGTGAAAGTATCATGACAAATGGCCGAAGCTCCCAAGCTGATGCGCGAGCCTCTGAACCACAAGGAAACATCCCCCACAGTCACTTCTCCCAAGATATCACCTGCACAGATCTTATTCGAATGACTGATGGAACGTTTGTCACAAGCATAAAGGTCAAGTCTTGTCACTAGCATGGAGGCCCTGCACAAGCAATAAATGCGCCGTAAGCTAGCAAGTCAAGTCCCATGCCTAAGAACAGACATTTGAACTAAGGAGATGAGGCCACGTGCCACTTCATCCAAGGGCTCCCATTCCATATATATCACTATAAATACCCCCAGTGTATAATGTAAAAGGCGAATGCAAGAATCAACACAAAAGACTACATTTACTCAACTCTCTCTGTTACTTGCAATACATAAATCGAATTTATACACTTTTACTTATACATTTAGGAGCACCGGTTGGTAATTATTGCACAATCAGATTACGAACAACCCGTCGGATCCCGAACGTTACCGTCCCGCGTCGTTGGGCTACTCCCACGCCCCCTTGAATCGCTTGTTTTAGACCATCCACGTGTCTTAGCATGTTGGACATTCGCCCACGCAAGCGCGGGTGGGACCGGCATCTGTTGGAGCACTTTTTGGGATCAACATCAATTATATAGATTGCACAAAATAATTCCTGGAACGTGAATATAAGATGCACGATAAAATTATATTCACAATGCGTACCTTCTTTTTGTATGCGTGAAGATTGAACATAATTTCGTCTTACCAAACGGGATTCAATCTTTTCATTCTTCAATGGAAACATTTCTTTCAACACCTTCCAGAATTATTTTGCAGAATTTTGTCCCATCTAAAGTTATCCAACTGAACAATTATTGATTCACCAACTTGATCATTGCCGAAATGGTTTCAATCTCCATCGCAAAATATCGTTTGAAATTGTTGGAAATTTATGCCATCGGGGAAAATGGAGATGAAAATTAAGAAATAGAAATTCAAGAAGATGGAAATTAACAAGGAAAACAAACCAATATGGAAGGCTCAAACACGAAAATGATTCGTTGTCCTCAAACGATATTTGCCCTTTCTCGTATACAAATTTGGTGCTTAAAAGGTTTTATGGCAAATAGTTCGTAGGATTGATCAAGCCTTGTTGTAGAAAGTCACAAAAGCACAAATGATTTTTCCACCCGAATCTTGAAGAACATGAATATGGAGGGAAGAAAGTTTAATTCTTTCATGTGGATTTGTTTATATGTTTTTCACATACTTGTAATTATTTTTCAATGTCCATTAATCACTTATTTATAGACATGAAACATTGCCACACGAAATGGTGCCAAAATGAAATGAAAAGCCGCCAAAATTCAAACCAAAAAATTGTCCAACGGTCCCTAATTTACAACCATGCGACCGCATGGTTTTAACCCATGCGGCCGCATGGTTTATCCAGTCCGAGTCCATGTGGCCTCGGTACATCACCGTGCGACCGCATGGATATTTGCCCATGCGGTCGCATGGGCCAAATTTTGGCCCTGTTCAGTTTTCAATTCCGTTTTCATTTTGGTCCGTTTTCATTTCGATTTCAATTCCGTTTTCATCATATACACCGTTTATTGATTGTGAACAATATTTTCCATCATCGGGTACTTTCACCTTGATTGCCTTCATACCTTTATCATAAGTGACAGCCGTCGATACTGTAGCAAATAAAGATTCTCTATAAGAAAGTCCACAGTAAGAGTATAAACTTTAGATCTTCACAAATTTGAGCCAATGTCGACGCTGGTTAATGATGACTGGTTAATTCCCATACACAAGTTCTATCAATTGCTTATATTGTGAATAACAGATCTCTAGTTTGAAACTCAATCCCTTTTCTTCCAGAACGAATATCTCCCAATAACACTTACAAGACAAGTCCAAATTGTTAGTAACTTAAGCAATTCTCAGCTAGCTTTAGGACTGAACATGAAGCCCTGAACCATTTGAATAAAGGTAGCACCTATGCTTTCCTACATTTTAAATTGAAAACTATCGCCAGGTCATTAAAGAACGAAGATTAAGCTACCTTGTTGACAGATCTTGGCACACTGTTGCACCACACAAATGCCCAACTCTTGAAATGTTCTTGCAACTTCACCTTGAGGATCAGACACGACTTCAGGGATTCCACTATCTCCTGAAGCTGATAACTGTGAAGTTAAGAATAATACTCAAATACACATATCTATTTACGCATTCCCATTCATCGTTAAGGATACAAAGAAATCTAAATATAGCCCTTTTTTGAGTCCCATTCTTCGGAAAAGAATATATTCTTAAACAATACAATAAAATAATATTACACATAAATCCAAAACTTTTCCATATTTTTTAATTACACATTTCCGATCAATACACTATTCAAAAATGTATTTTCCCCCCGCAAAATGGGGCTTAAACAAGGGCATAGTATCAAAAGAATAAATAAAATAGCAATGGCAGTTAAGCGCCCATATATTCTCTATAAAATGTCATCTACTGAAAAAGTATATCAATTAAATGAAGGTAAAATAATTGAAATCAGGATATGTAAACGTCGCATCTTTTGATCATTTTCAATATTACATGCTACCCGAAGAACTACCTAATATGTAATAAATGATTTTTAAATATATGGAATTTACTTGTTGTACAAATTCTAATTAACTGGTCAGGCGTGAAGGATTTGATGAGGTAAAGACAGTAATTCTTCCTTAAACAAAGAATGTTTTTCTCCAACAGTCCTCCGTCTGGCATATTTATAAATTGGTCAAACTTCTTTTTCAACTACACATTTTAGTAGACCCATAAGAACGATACAATTATCCACTAAACATTTCTATCTACAAATAAAACCATTCATAAATTCTTCCTAAACAGAGACCCGTGAAAAAGATTTGTCTTGAATTATAAAAATGACCAAAGCATACCGCCAGTGGAACTTACAGTTGGTCTAATTGGGAGCTCAAAAAGATGGGGGATCCCAAACTGCTCAACAACCTACAAATGTGTGAGTAGAAATGAGACAGAAGTTCAAATCTGCAGAAATGCCAGAGACTCACAGCATTATTTGATATTGTCTGGTTAATATTATAAATGATTTATTATCATTGTCCATCTTTTTGTAGCAATTTTTTTTGGTAATGGCTGAGAAGTGGGACTGGCAAAACAAAAGTTACACAAGAAAGCAGTCGAAAACCTGAGAACCTGACCCTTTACCAAACGGATAGTAGCGTTTCCCATTGGCATCAAAATGGCACATGTTTTCAACCACAGCTACACAAGGAACCTGTTAACACGATATACAAGGCAATTGTAAACCCTTCACAGTGTTGGGATTGATTCAAATTAGTGGAATTAAGTTAGGATCATTAGCAGTATTCTAATTTAAGTCCTAATTCAACAACTAGCTTTTGGGTGAAAAAGGGATTTTGTGGAAGAAGAAAAGGACTCCTGATATAATCGAGAGAGAGAGAATTCATATATAATTAGAAAAAGGATGAAGGCTTTCATTATAAATAGGGAATGCGTGGCGTTGAGTCTAGTGTGCATGGCAACAAGGTGACATGAATTCAAGTAGAGAATTATGTGCATTTCCAATTGTGAGAGTTTTAGAGATAGAAAAGTAGAGAGAGAAACGGAACATACATGTTTGTGGTGTACGTGAAGTGTTCCAATTTTGTGTATGGAGATGTCGAGAAAGTATAGAAAATATTGTATTATGAGGTTTTTTCAGCTAATAAAGTCTTCTTTTCTTGTGGCCTCGGCGATTTGCCGAATCTCATTTAATTTGTGTTTTTTTCTTTCCAGCTCATTTTTGTATTTTTCATTTCCGCTGCATGTTTGGTGGGATTTTATCCAACACCTAGTACTATCATAATTGATATTTTGTCACACATTTAGTTCATTTCACACACAAGAAATATTCAAATCTTTAGGGGAGAACATTAGAGAATATAAGAAACGGGCCTTTAGCTTTGAAAACATGAGAACTCGTTTTGAAACATCTATGAATGCTAGCTTCTGAGGTGTGGTAACTATGACAGCAGCCGTCAATGGAACAACTTGAAAGTGGAATCTAGCAAAGTTAATCAAGAGTTTCACTAAACTACATAACTATATTTGTAAGGGATTCCACTGAAAAGGCTATAGGAAATCATCTCGTTAAATAGGCATCAAAACAACACCCGGCATAAGGTGAGTTGAATATCACCCGTTCCAGGGGGCATGTCAATAACGAGGTAGTCTAGTTCTCCCCTACATAGTAGTAAAAAATAATGATCAAACTGTTACTCATGACATCAAATCTAATCAATGCCACATTCTCCTTAGATTAACAAATGTGATTGGTATATAATTCAAGAAGTGCAAGCAAAGCAAAGCCACATCAACTCAGATTATTTGACCATTGTGATAAAATTGATATGTAGTGAAGCATTTGATAAATCACCAAGAAAAACCTTCTTTTTTCAGTACTTCTGGACTTTGCCCAATTGACAAGATGCTTTAAAAATTATTTTATGTAATTTCAATGGCATATCATGGACAATCATGAAAAATGAAATGGCTGATCGGAAAAATGGATCACAATGACCAAGAACTATCAGCAAATTCCTGAAAACAAGATGCACCATAAATTGTATATTGTTACTTGAACTTTCTGATTCATGTAGGAAACATGTCATACCATTCAGTAGTAGTCATTAGTTGATTGATGACCCCTGAAACCATTGGACCTCCCATTATTGCACGCCCTTGCCCAGCAAATCCAAATGATATCAACTTAATACCCAAGTATTCGGTTGGAATGATGGTTCGCTTGTCCAGATTCTAAAAGATCTCTTTCAAAGGTTATAAATTGATTCACTGAATTGCAAATTTTTTTGGACAAGAATTCTGGTAATCGGTTTTCTGGGGAGACCATCGTTGGCAAACTAGGGCCATATACATCAGCGTCGAAAATCCCAACTCTTGCACCCATCCCAGCCAAAGTGTATACAAGGTTCACAACTACTGTTGACTTTCCCACCCTTCCCTTCAATCATAGGAGTATTAATATATCAAAAGACACTGCCGGTCTGGTTCCAGTTTATTAATGAACATTCAATGACACTAATAACATGCATAATAACAGGGCAATAAAGGTATAAAGTTTTATAGGTTCACTGACTCACATTCACTGTGAGAAGCCAATACGCTATATTTCATAGGGAAACACACACACGTATATATACATACATATATACGAGATGTTATTGCAAAATATAATACAATTACATAACAGGACGGGTTAGTGGTGCTGGAACTCTGTGCCACACCTTAAGATCATTATTAGTTCTCTCCAGAACAGGTATCCGCTTTGCGCGAAGTAAAGCTTATAGTTTTCCCTCTTGAAACAATGCAGGACAAAATTTGGCAAAAATACAAGACATGCCAGCATAATTAGTAGTAAGAACTAACTAACCAAATACTTTTGTATGTAAATACTGCATACTGGATTCCATCCATAAATCTTCTTCCTATGAGTTTTGGTCTCAATAAGAATAAGAATGCTAGTTCTTACCATTCATAAATTATGAAATGAATATACCACACCAATTCGTTATGTATGGATTTGTTATATATGGATGATGAAATTCCATTAATACAGAGCCAATTCATTATTTTGTAACGTATCTTGGACTTACTTTAGAACATCTTATGCTGACACAGAATGAAGAGAGTCATCAGGTTTTAGAGAGTTGTACCTTGCAACTTGAAACAGCAATGATGTTCGATATTGTTTGCAGATTTTCAGGAAGATTCCCTGCATAAACAGGTCTTGCTGGTCGGGCTGACATTGTCACGCTCACCTTTTTGACCCAGGGAAGTGTTGCAACCACCTCACTAGCCTGCTGTTCAAACTAGAGATACAATTTTGTGATGGCATTAGATATGTTTCAAATGTAATCAAAAAAACAACAATCATCTCTGAACAAACAAAACAGAGTCAGTCGCAGTGCAATGTCTGCAATAAAAATTAGTTTGAGAAATTTTCCATCCAAGAGAGAAAATGAGAAGAAGAATATAGTACCCCCTCGGGTATTTTGCATATTATTGAGTAATGGAAAAGCTGAAGTAAGTAAAAGAATTGGTTAAAAAGGTATGTACCACTTGATACACACATCAAATCGTGATAAAACAATGTGGTGGTGACATTTACCATGTCCTTGACTGGACATGCTGGTGTTGTTAGCTCTAACCGAAAAGAAACCTGAGAATTAATGTATAAAAGTTGAATGAGGACATCAGTTATGATGTTCTTATCATGGAACTTATCACATCTAATTTCTAAACAACCTCTCCTAATGCCTTGTTCGCATTAAGGTCCTTCACAAATCCACAAGAGACAATGTCTGTACCAAAGTCTGGATCTATGATCTGAGACAAAGATTTTAGCACATCAATCTCAGCTGTTTGACTTGATACTGTTGAAGCAGAAGCTGCAATTAAAAGTTTGATAAGAACAACTTTACATTAAGCCAAAAATGTCTTAGGCCCTGTTTGAACCCCATTATTTGCTCATTAAAATGAAAAATATGACCGTTATCCATCACATCAAATCACCATATTTGACTTTTGATCTCTTGTGTGGGCCCATAACGGTTATATTTTTTATTCTCATTTTTACAATAATGTGGCTCACACGAAGGTTAATAATATATAAAGTATGGGAAAGATAATATGCTATGAATATCATGGATATTTCTAACTGGTCAACATGGCTTGCAAAAATGGTAATATAACTTAAACCACAAAAACATAATTAAAATATTTCACTATCCAAGTATATTTAGCCCTCGTTTGATCCCCATTATTTTCAAAATGCATTTTTCTCGCTTTTATTTTCAACCACACATTTTTCAATAAAATAATATTACATGCAAATTCAAAAAAAATTCTTATTTTTTAACCACACATTCTCCATCAAAATCACTATTACTAAATACATTTTTGACAATAAAAAAAAAAAAAAGGGAATCAAACAGGCCCTTAATTTAATGATTTTAGAAGACCAAGCACAAGTACTGGACTCCTAAGTTATGAGCTACATGGCCATTTTTTATTGGTCTGATAACTTGAAAAAAAAATATTGGTAATACTTATTGCTTTAATCACAAAAATGTCATTATAGTATGGTGCTCTCCGAGGGTACTTATATTAATGATCACATAAAAAGACGCATAGGTACAGGACTCCAAACTTTGTTGACAGCTCTTGGAATCTTGCACCAAAAAATATCAAACCAATTCTGATTCTAGTCTAGATTCCTAAGGATCTTATCTTTCTCATTAGACATATCATACAAACAATGAGTTTGTGATAATTCTTTCTGCCTTACATAACTAGTTCCAAACATGTTTCCTCCGTTGGTAAGATCATTGGGAAATTAAACTTCTATCCAGTGTAGCATTCTATTTATAAGAAAAAATTTCTAATAAGATTGGGAACTTACTGAACTAACTTTTCTAACTTAAAACTATAGAAAATATTTATATATACTTTCTAAATTCAGGCCTATATGCATATTTCTGGAATGTAATCTCATCCGTGTCGATAGAATTTCCATTCTTCATCTAGATTCAATTTTTCTGAAAAAAAATAAATTAATTAATTAAATGAAACCAATAACGTCCAGCAGCAGGATTCGGAAAGTTATTGTAATGGTCCATAAAAAATTTCCCTCACTCTTGACCAAAATGAAGAAAGTAATACCCATTTTTTTTTCAGTAAAAGAGGACTAAGACTAACACCAAAGTTGAATTTGTGTGGAAAAAAGTTAACTAACACCCTTTTTCCTTCAAATCTCGTTTTGAGCTCTAATTTAGAAACTCATACAAACCTTCGAACTTCTAAGGAGATTTAATACAATTATTTTTAATTCACATTCCTATTTAGTGCTCTGCAGTAACAACTCAAAATTTTCTTCATAATGCAGAACTAATTAGTATATGAAACTTGTGCATATAATCCAATTGCATTAGTCAAGTTCTGCAAATGGGTTAGTCAAGTTCTGCAAATGGGTTTTCATTATTATGTAAATTAAATGTGTTTGGAAGAAAAAGTCCACCTTGAATAGAAGCAGCTTTAGGGGTGATTGCGCTCCACGCTGAATCTCTAAACGAAACCCATGCAGGCCTTTCATGTCCTAGAGATGGAAACAAGAAATTAACAGAAAATTGAACAAGAGATTCATTGGATACACTACATATATCGATAACGAATATAATAAATCTGAAAATTCAGGCATAAAGAAGGAGTTTCAATTCAACATATGAGCAGTACAAACATGCATTTAAAGCAAAACTTACTTCCTCTGGGTTGTGAATTCGAGAAATGAAATTGCAAAGTAGAAGAGCATGGAGCACGAAGAAGCTGCATTTCAGCGCATACAATTGGGTATTTTCACGTTTTCAGTTCATTAGTATGTGTTTGGGCATGGAATTGAGGAATAAGGTGACGTTTTCTGAGAAAATATTTTGAGCCTCATGTCCCATGTTCTGAGAATGGGGTTAAATTCACATTTGGTCCTTAATCTTTATTTTTATTTTAAATTAGTCACTAAAGCTTACTAATAGTTTTCAATTCGATATCTTATTCGTAGAACATAAAAATTTATGTGATATTAGGACGCATTTGATATGATTTCTGTTTTCGCTTTTAATTTTGTAAAAGAACCTTTTGACCAAATTGAAACTATTAGAAAATTTTAGTAATTGATTTGGAACAAGATAAACGGTAAGGACTAACTTAACTTTTATGCTGTAACTTTAAGTACCAAACGTATATATTGACCATTTCAAAATCAAAATCTAATATGGGACCTGTTTGGCCCCTATTTTTTAAAATTAAAATTGGTGGAATAGTATTTTTTTTAAATGATTGATTGAAAAAAAATGAAAAATTTTCGATTTATGTGTAATATTATTTTATAAAAATTGTGTAATTAAAAATAAAAGACAAAAAAATAAAATTTAATTTAATAGGGGTCAAACAGCTGCATAACATTCTGCCCTCTTCATCCTTTATGGCATGATTTTGACTAATTAATCATTTGGAGAACATAAAAATAGGTAAATTCCGTTTGCTCAATTTCATTTAATCGAATAATTACTCTTTAATTTAATTTCAATTTAAGTAACTCTTATCAGCTCTATCCACAATTGACACCCACATCAATGATTTCTGCATGTTTCAATAACGAAATTGGATGGAATTACTTTAATGAAATAAAATTAAAGTATATCCGATTGAAACAAATTGAAGTATAGATAAAGAATTGACATTGAGCGTAACTACAATTACTATAAACTAAATTTACCTTGTTTTGTCCAATTTTGTACGTGTCATACGTTTTGGTACATTTCATACATTTTTGTATATGGAGCATATTTGATGTAGATTTTTGAGAATGAATTTCATGAAAAATGGATTTTTTTTTTTTTTCATTTCGTGAAAAATGGATTTTTTTTTTTTTTTATGTGGTAAAAAATGTAGAAATTATTATAAGTTCACGTGCAAATAATTTTGTTGAAAAAGAAAATGTGTGAAGGAAAAATTTAGAAGAATATGAATTTTAAAGAATCTATAGCAAACACGTGCTTAATATTTTGTGTATTATGCACATTTTTTTAGATTTAAAATATTTTAGTGCATTTTCATACATTTGGTACATTTTGCATATTTTCAGACATTTAGGGCCTATCTGATGCAGCTTCTAAGAGCCAAAAAAAAATCAATTTTCCTACCCTTTTTGATTAAGTGGGGCCCACATGTGAGAGTGACGATAAAAAACGACGGCTGCCAACGATTATAAAATTCATTTTTTTGCCAAAAAAATTTGCTCCGAACAAGTCCTTAATATGTTTTTTGTACATTTGGTGCAATCTTGTGCATCTTCTCACATTTGGTACATTTTTATACGCTCAGAACATTTGGTACATTTTTGTACAGCTCGTTCAATTTTATACATTTTTTTGTGCATTTTGTACGTAATTGCATTTTTAAACACTTTGTACTCTCTTTTTTTGGGTACATTTCATTTATTTTGTAGGGTAATTCCATTAGTGGTAATTGCACTCTCAATCAAATGTCACGCAAGTAACTGAGCTTCAATTTATTTCATTCTATTAACTACAATTAATTTTGTTTCAATTGGATAACTACACTTTAACTTTGTCTCGATCAAGATAACTTCGTTCAACTTCATCACTATTTGACGTTTATGTCAGTGACTTTATCTGTTCAAATGAAGAAACTAAATCGAGATACGATAATGGCAATCAAATTAAAATATAATTACCTGATTGCAATATGTAAATTTTAAACTAAGTTCTTGGGTATAGAAGTGTATAGAGACACGACATGACTGCATTTAAATCAAGCAAAATATGCTACTGATCTACTGAGAAAATTTGGGTATGAAAACCTGAAACCAAGCTTGACACCTATGGTAGCTGGAAAGTTAATTTAAAAAACTGAAGGACAGGCCTTAAAAAACCCAACAACGTATAGAAGCACCATTGGTGGTCTCCAGTACTTGGCCTATACAAGACCTAATATCACCTACTCTGTAAACAAAATAAGCCAGTTTCTCCAAACACCAACAGATGCTCACTGGAAGGCACTCAAAGGGTGTTCAGGTACCTGAAAGGAACATTAAAACATGGCCTTATCATTTCGAAGAGTGACAATCTTGACGTAAGTGCATTTTTTGACTCTGACTAGGCATCATGCCCAGATGATAGAAGATCCACTACTAGTTATTGTGTGTAACTTGGTGTCTTGGTGCTAAGAAAAACAAATTTTTGTAGCAAGGTCGAGCACGGAGGCTGAATACAGGGCATTAGCTCAAAGTGCATCAAAAATTACATGGATTCAATCTCTAATGAAGGAGCTTAAAATACCACAGAGGACGGTGCCAAAGATATGATGTGATAATTTAAGTGCAGGCGCGTTGGCTTCGAATCCAGTTTACCATGCACACACCAAGCATATAGAGCTTGATGTTCACTTTGTAAGAGACAAGGTTCTAAGAGGAGAATTGGAAATTAACTATATACTAACATTTGACCAAACAATAGACTTGATGATAAAACCACTCAGTCATTCAAGATTCTTGTTTCTCAAGGACAATCTTGGAGTGATTGAGACACATTCCACCTTGAAGGAGGGGTTAGAATATTCGAACCAACCTAACAAGAATGAGTAACAACCAGTAGCCTAACTGATTTGGTTATGCATGATGAATATACGGTTAGATCACATGGCAATATAGCTGGATTGGAAGAATATTCTTTTTGTATAAATGCTTATATATATCTATAAGGTAGGCCGAATGTAAACTTTGAGGGCCTGTTTAAGCTACATTATTCCAAACAAAATGTATTCTTAAACAGTGATTTGACATCATTTCAATCACACTTTCTTCAATAAAATAATATTACACGCAAATAAAAAACATTTTTTTATTTTTTAACCACATATTTTCCATTAATACACTATTCAAGAATGCATTATTACCAAAACAATGTTGCTTAAACACCCCCTGAAATACAGTTAATACAATTCGCTTTACATTCTTAACTAATAATGTTCCTCATCATGAAAAATAGTTTGATTCGATCAAGTTTGATGCTAATACGCTTGTAAAAAAAATTTGATGTGTAGGGGTCTCGTGATAATTTTTCGTCTAGGGTCTCAAAACCTTCAGGACCGACTCTCGAATCTCGATAGCACTTAAATTTAAAACCAACTAATTATATAAACATGAATTAATATAATGAATTAGAACCCTATAATATTTGGAAAAAAGGACCATTCCCAATTGTAAGTTAATAAATATAAATGGAGAAAAGTTTTTATTTTTTCTTAAGTACTACCAGTAAAAAAGGTAGGATGGGCATGTGCTGTGCTTGATCGTGCAGTTGTACTCAAATCCATTGGGATTGGGCAGAAGGGGTCAAAAAAGTCAAATAACAAGGGGAGAGGGGGGCAGTGGCGAATCCAGGATTCAAGTTCAGCTAGGGCGATTTGACCGTTGACCGACGATCGTTGACTGTCAACAATCGTAATTGTTCGATCGTTTATTAAAATTTGGTTACNACGAAAAGTTCACCGATTTAAAGAGAAAACTCAGAAAATGGTATGCCACTTTCATGTTTCACGATATCAACAATGTTACTTCCACGCGTACACATTACTATTTTGTCCCACGTTGATGCCACATCAAAGACATAAATCACATGTCACATATTGAGCGCATCATCATGAATTACTCAAACGATTTTTGAACCTATATATGCCTTGTTGGGATTTCGACATTGAGGCAAAGCCAGTAACCAAGCTCACCAAAGAGAGAATGTTCACCAGAGGTGGATCATGTGTTAGTAAACCTCATGGCCAGATGAATCCTAAGTTAAATGGCAAACATTTTTGCTTGGTAGAAATACTTTAATGTCTCGTGCAAAGCCAAAGGATAGCTAGTGAAGCGTTGAGCTTCGTATTTTTTGTCACAAATAAAGGAATACTATGTGCTTGTTTGGGAGCAATTATTGTCTAATTGTAATCAAAATTCTGGCCATTGGAGCTATAATTGTTGACTCCAAAATCAAAATTCTGCCACAACCATAAATACAAGTACGTAATATTACAGTGATACCCCTCTATACAAAGCCCCACCGCCCCAACTCTCACCATAGAACAAAGGGTATCAGTCAAAGGAATTCAAAAAAAGGTCGCAAGGGCCCCATAAATGGTCAAAAAATTCATTTTTATATCACAGAAAATTTCTCCCAGACATGGGCTAGAATATTCTTCTTCCACGAGGTTAGAGGCCCTCCGTCACGTAAGCTAAAACCGTTAAAAGGCAAGAAGAGCGTCAAACAAGAATCAATTGTTAACAACAATCTCACAAATGAGTAAAAGACACATGGCACTAATTAGTGGGCAACAAGTGTCCAGAGATATAAAAGGCTTGAATTACTCTCAATCTTAACTTTCTTATGAATGCTCCTTGCAACATGAAGGAAAAGCTATGAAAATCAAATANTAAGTTGGCCATTTAGTACCATCAAGGATAAAGAATATTTTTATTATAGCATCTGAAATAGAAATTTCTTTTAGTTCTTAGAAGACTGAAAAGGCACATTTTAGAGTGATACTAATCATAATAAGCTACCAGAAATCGTCCTACATGGCATATGCCACGTAAAGCGACTGTCGATAATTTTCACTATGAATAACATTATTTTACATTTTTATGCAACAACGTGTTGCTAATGATTTTTAGCTAGCAAGGTTCATAATCATTTGGAGCCACGCTTGCATGCATAAGACGAATAATCACTTGGCCTTTTTATATGGGTAAAGGTGGTAGTACATCATGCCATACAACATGTTGTACGGCTCTCTCACCATACTTCATGGTGTACACTAAGCACAACTCTTTTTATTTTGTCTACTATAAAGTCATTATCGCATGGACCAACCTCAAGAAAATAATATAATTCTATTTCTACCATCCAATAATGAAGCTACAGGTGTACTTCCATGATTAATAGAACCATCTACCCATCATTATCTTTGAAATTTCATCTGCAATCAATCAACTTTGCTTATCTACAATCGATCGACTTCAAGCAAAATCTCAATTGAATTGTTTAACTTGAATTGGGTTGAACCTACCAAAGACCATCCAACTTTATATATAGTATCAACATGACCATTCAATTTGATTTTGTTTAGCCATAACACCCAATTTTATATTTGGTGTCACCATGGTCACCCAATCTTATTTTGTTTTATCACGACTGCTCAATTTCATATAATGTTTTACCGTTGTCATCTAATATCATATAACATTTTACAATGGCCATCCAATTTTTTTAATCATTTTCACTATTTTTAAAATATGTAAAAATGTTAACTTTGTATTATATATTAAAAAATAAATTTAAAAATATAATTTTTTTAAAATAAGTTTTATTTTATTTTTCTAAATAACTTATTTTAAAATAATTTTTTTTATTTTTTAAAGGAACTTTTTTTTTAAATAACTTTTTATTTTATATTATTTGTCTGAGTAACTTCTTTTTTACAAAATAAGTTTTTATTTTATTTTTAAAATAAGTTTTTATTTTTTTAAGTAACATTTTTTAAATAAGTTTTTATTTTTTAAAATAATTTTTTATTTTCAATTTTAATTTCCATATATAATGCAAAGTTACCATTTTACCGCTTTAAAATTAGTGAAAATGATTTAAAAAAAAAAAAAGGTTGGATGGTCATGGTGAAACGTTATATGAAGGTGAGTGACTATGATGAAATAAAATCAAATTGGATTGCCATAGTGACACTAAATATAAAATTAAAGCACATTACTTGGTTGACAGTCATATCGATCGTGATAGCACCACATAATGGTTGTGATACACTAGTAGAAGCGTAAATGACAAAATAAAGGCTGAAACTTTAAGGAAATAGAATATTTGAACTTATGATAATGGCCCTTTCAGCAACTTCACCTCCAGGGTCAAGATGATACACTTTTGTTAAAGTGGTTGTTAGCTCCATTAAAGAAGTCAATGATTTTTCTTATTTTTCCTTCGATGCTGGTAGATGAATTCCAAGGTCAAAGCCATTGATTATGGTGTAGGTGAAAAGTACGTGTGCACACAGTACAAGATTATGGACCCGTTTGGCATAGCTTATACTTCATGTAGAAGAGTTTTTGGAAAAAATTATTTTAAATTTTTATTTGAAAGTTAATTTTTAAAAGCAATTAGACCAAAAGCTCTTCTAATTATTTGAAGCACTTTCATAAAATTAGTTAAATATGTCCAAAATTAGCTTTTAGATCTCAAAAGTTTATTTTGACTTTTCAAAAGTTATACTAATAGGCCCTATAATTATTTAAAAATATATAATGATTGTCTGTTTTATATATATTCAAGAAATCCGTAAACTAATGTAGTCGTTGAATATTACTATACATAGGGGCAAGAACTCATATCAAGTAGACCTGAAAACGAAGATGGTTGTGGTTACTGGAGACATTGTTCCTCTTCAAGTATTAGAGAATATTTCCAGAGTCAAAGCTGCGGAACTCTGGAACACTCCATCCTCGTCTCCTCTCGCAATGACCTAATTGTATTTCGCGTTGCTATGAAATATTTGCCATGTGAATTCATTAATACTTTATTTACTTCAGTTCTCACCAATTCTTGTTGCTTCTGAATTGGTACTAGTTGGCAACCAACTCTCAAACCTTGTAACTAATGACGTACATCAAAAGAGATGTCTTGGCAACGAGTCTCTGAAAGTTAAGTCAATTAATATGGTGAAAACTATAAGAAAAAAGTAAAAGTCGAAAGTTACTTAGGAGAGCTCTCTTAATGCTCATACTTGTTTTAGTATGGTGCATATTCTTCTCCAAATAAAGAGCTCGTGGTCATCACATCTTACAAGTCTCTACATCCTCAAGAATGCCCATGATCGCAAATAGACTCAACACCTAACTACAAAATACTATAGAATCATAGAATTTCTTAACTTTCGTCAATGATTAGATCCAATAATTGAAGGTCAACAAAGGAAGATTTCGTTGCTCGACCACTCTATATGATATGACCTAGCAATATATCTTGTCAATTCATCTCAACATTTGAATATCAACCTGGCCTCCCTATCGTCCACAAATATTAAGGGTATATGATATTCAAAAGTATTTGGACAACACTTAGGGATGTCAAACGGGTCGAGCCGCTCGGCGGCTCGGCTCGTGAAAGGAGGTTAGTGGGCGGTTCGGGCTCATAAAATCACAAGCCCGAGCACGAGCCGAGCGGGCCATGCCGAGAGGTGAGCCGAGCGAGAAGGCGAGCCCACGAGCGGCTCGCCATAACGAGCCACAAGCCGGGCTCGTAGCTCGTCCTAATGACCAAAACGGTCACTTTTTAAAAAAAGTGACCATTTTGCTCACTTTTTAGTCACTAAATTTTTTTCAGTGATCGTTTTGGTCACTAAAATTTTTTTATTTTTTTTCTCCCCCCTTTCTTCTACTATAAATATCTCCCTTCTCCCAAATTTTTTTTCATATCTTGCTACTACAAGTCTACAACCCTCTCAACTCTTTTTTATTATATTAATTATCGAGTTTTTTATTTTTACTCTCTTGTGCAGTTGAAAGTTGTGCTGCAAAATATACAATATCATTTCAATTTTTACAGTTTATTAGTTACAATTTCAATTCATCCAATTCTCACAATCTCACTACATTTATATTCATCTAATTAAGATTTCATCATAAACAATCAAATAAATGGATCAACGCTCATTTGTTGAGAGATTGTTCGATACAGGATGTGAGCCACTGCCACATCATGGAGAATCGCCTACGACGTCGCAAAGTCAATTTTCAAATGAATTTTCCGGTCTAAATGACATATCGATACCTGAAGATGTTCACATTCACGGTCAGGGAAGCCACAATCCAATTGATGTTCACATTCACGGTCAGGGAAGCCACAATCCAATTGATTTGGATGATATTAACGTTCTCGAAGCGAAACATGAAGATGAAGATGCTGAATTAAATATCCCAGATACGAGGGAAAAGCGAAAGGCCAAAAAACAATCAAAATGTTGGGATTACTGTAAATTGGTTTCAACGGGAAAAATCGTCGATAGTATTGCAGAATCTAAAGCAGTATGTAAATACTGCCAACAAAGATTTGTATAGCAAAAAGGAATTGGTACCACCCATCTCAGCCGTCGCTACAAAGCATGTGCAGCCAGACATGGACTTCTTCCAACTGGTCAAACACAATTGCAATTTGACAGTCCAGGCGCCGGTTCTACAACTTCACCCCTATCCATATGGGTGTATTCGGAGGACAATACTCGAATCAGAATGGTGAAATTTGTTGCCACCACTGAGTTGCCTCTGGCTATTACAGACAACCAACACTTCGTCTCGTTCGTGAAAGAATATCTACAACTGAGGTACGTCAGGGTAAGTCGAAACACTCTTCGTGCTGATATAATAAATTATTTCAATAATTCAAAACAACAATTGATTATGGATTTGCAATAATATGGAGGTGTTATATCTTTAACTTCTGATATATGGGAAGGGGTTAATAAAAGAGCATATATAGCTGCAACTGTACACTATATAGATCCACTTTGGTGCATGCATAAGAAAATTATTGCTTTTAGAATTATTGAGTTTCCTTACAATGCTAATAATATATATAATGCTATTATCAGTATTGTTAGAGAATATCATTGCGAGACTAAAATTCGATCTTTTACTTTTGATAATGCTAGTGTTAATAAGGTAGTCGTCGATAAATTGTGTAGGACACTTCAATCTGATTTTGGTGGGTATTTATTTCATATTCGTTGTGTGTGTCATATCTTGAATTTAATTGTGCAAGATAGTTTAAAACATATAAAGGATGAACTTCAAAGGATTAGAAATGCATTAGTATATATTACGATTTCTCCTAATAGAAAACAAGTATTTGAAGATTTTTGTGCCGAACTAGGGGTGACAACTGCTAAAATATTTGTTAGCGACGTGAGTCATAGATGGAACTCTACATACTTG
The DNA here is from genome assembly GCF_002742605.1 of Olea europaea var. sylvestris. Classification (NCBI taxonomy): domain Eukaryota; kingdom Viridiplantae; phylum Streptophyta; class Magnoliopsida; order Lamiales; family Oleaceae; genus Olea; species Olea europaea. Next base: position 22,133,208 of record NC_036238.1, read on the forward strand.
TTATTAAAATCATGTGAAGGTTTCGAAAATTTAATAACTGACTTTTATAATAATAGACATGTTAGAAGTGATGACGATGGTATGTTAAATGAATCTGATTGGATTTTAGCTTTAAAAGTTAAACGATTTTTGACATCTTTTTATGAGACCACAAAGATTTTATCCAGCGTTTATTATCCCACGAGCTGTATAGTATTTGAACGCCTTTATATAATTGCAAGAACATTTCATAAATATAAAAATGATCCTGCTTTTAGTGAAATTTTAATTGATATGTAATTAAAGTTTAGAAAATATTGGAAAGAACTGCCTATATTATTTCATTTAGCATGCGCAATGAACCCCCGATATAATATTTCGGGAACTAAATACGTAATTGATCAAATCAATAAAGTTTTAATACTTGATACACCTATCACTTATAAGAATTTAGAGCGAACATTATGTGGAATGTATGATTTATATGCGGAAAGAATGGGTGCGAATGTTAGTCGGGTACCCTCTGCTGCACCTACTCCTTCTGCTGAAATTGAAGAAGATGCTGCGGAAATAATGAATTTATTTCAAGGTATTAATACATTTAAATATGATACAACTGCAATGTGTTCATCTAGTGCCATGTTGTCTACATTTGCATCTCATCAAATATTGATCGAAACTCAAAATGCGATGCCTGCCGAATTAATTGATTACTTCAATCATAATATGTCAACAGATAGAACAATTAAAAAAAGTTCAGAAGAAGTAATTGAATTTTGGCGAAAGTATGAAAGATGTTGGCCAATTGTTTCTACAATTGCGAAAAATCTGTTGACACCTCCTGTTAGCATTGTTGCTTCGGAGCCTGCTTTTAGTACATGTAAAAAGATTTTGACCGATGTCAGGAGCCGACTGAAAGAAAATGTATTGGAAGCGTTAATTTGCATGAAGGATTGACAGGATGCTCATTTTCAATTACAAGATAAATACGCTGAAATTGTATGTCGTCAAGTTAGTGATATTTGATTTAATTATATTAATCAAAATTTCATTATTTTTTAATCGTTAAATTTAATTTTCTTTAAAAAATTATACACGTTACAACAAGTTATTTGTGTACAATTTTTAACTCCGCCTACTTAAAATTGATGTAGCCGGTCCCAAGCCCGGATAAAGAAGGAGGGTTTACATTTTATTAACTTTAAAAAAATCAAAAAAAATATTTTTTGTAAATGTATTTCAAAATATAATTCGTCTTCATTATATAAATATTTTATACTTTATAAAAAATATTACAATATGAATCATATGATACAACTAAAAAAAATAAAAAATTGTTTTTATTAAATTATTTTTATTTTTAAACACTTTTTATATGGTCAAGAAATCATAGTTTTTTAACACTTTTTTTTTATTTTTAACACTTTTACGCTTTAAAAAAAAAAAAGACGAGCCCACGAGCCCAAGCTCGACTTGGCCCACGAGCTCGTGGGCCGAGCCGAGCTCGTGGGATTAAGCCGGCTCGGCCCATTGCCACCTCTAACAACACTAATGTTGTCAAATCATTTTTCAAGGGAAACCAGATGAAGCTCTTAATACCATAATACTTGTAATATGTTACATAAAACTCTCTGGTAACTATGAACTAACTTAATATCAGTAAATAGATTGAAATAAATCTGTGTCGAAAATTTGAGGAAATTATACTACACTCTATACCTCTAAAAAGGAGATGGAAGTCGACACATCGTCTAAGGTACAAAAACTAGCCTAATTTTCTTCCGCAACTTCTACCAGCCTTCCACAAATATATTTCTTGGTTATGGTTACTTGTTTTGGAGGTGCTGCATTCTCAGATTGAAATTTCAACCCGTTTGGTAGTTTTTGTGCCAACCCATTGATGCCATTTGGTTTAGGATCATCGGCAATCTGTTTTATGAAGTTAGAGTGCTTCATCATGCTGTTCAACTGAGGAAAATCACTAGAAAGTTTAAGGTATTTTCCCCCTATTTTGAGTAAATCCTTGTCGTAATCTTGGAAAACATCAAGCTCGACATCCCGAGCTTCAATATCGCTTGACCATGAGCTTTGATCTCCATTTACTTTTCTTGGATCAACATGACTCGGACTTTTGATTTCTGCACTTATATCCTCTTCAAAATGGGGTACTAATTTGGACGGAGCCTGAAAATTACTGTCATATTGGTTGGAGACTAGATCTCCTTGCCTTATGGATTCAATGGACTGAATTGCTTCAGCAATAAGCATTCTGGTTTCAACCAGGGAAGCCCGAGCAAGAGGGCTATTCTTTGCAGTAATTTCAAGGGCCGCTGCAGCCTTCTCAGCTTCAGCAATCAATAACCTGCAAATTGTTTTATCACACAGGATTCTCTGTTAATTTCCAGATTCACCGTCATGACAAATTTCACATGCTCCAGTTTGATAAAAAGCAAGCAGATTTTTTGGTTAACAACAAAGAAGCCAGAGAGTTCAAACTTTCACAAGATCACTATCATTTAGCATAAGAGCATGGGAATAAAAAAGGCAACTTGAGTGGATTCCTCATCCTTTTCTTTTACTGCTTTGATTTATGATCTCCTTATTTCCTTCACAGATCCCTAGATTAACTGGAAGTAATATACACTAAACTACTAACACATGACAAAAGTAACGTGAGTGTTGATCTAAAGGTGAAACAAATATATTAAACAGCAAATTACTTTGCTCTAGCAACAGAAACCAGATAGTTCAAACTTTCACAAGATCACTATCATATAGCATAAGAGCATGGGAATAAAAAAGGCAACTTGAGTGGATTCCTTTTCCTTTTCTTTTACTGTTTTGATTTATGATCTCCTTATTTCCTTCATAGATCCCTAGATTAACTGGAAGTAATATACACTAAACTACTAACACATGACAAAAGTAATGTGAGTGTTGATCTAAAGGTGAAACAAATTTATTAAACAGCAACTTACTTTGCTCTAGCAACGGCTTCAATTTTTTTGTTTTCAGCAGCAGCTCTCTGTGTTCTGATATTCTTTAACATCTCCAACTTCGAACTTGCCAATGGATCCTTGTACAAAGGTGAATTATTTCTCTTCAATCTATTTCGTAAAATTTCACTCTTATTCACAGGCGTCAAAAGATTATCTTTCTCATTAACCTTCTTTTTAGGGGGACTTCTTTTCCTGGTCTGACTACCTTCGCTTGGTTTTCTACGTGGCTTTCTTTCAACGCCAACTGGTATCCCATAAAATTTAGCCAGGGCAGAGCAAACCCGATTACGGTATGCCTGGTAGTACCAACAAAACAGAAAAAGAATGCATAGATAAGAAAAAGATAGAACTACTTATAAAATTGCGTGAAATATGTAAGACGATTCAAATCAATGATGAAATCATGGAAACCAAGCTAAATTAAATATGTCTTCAAACTGAACACTAATTGGAGATAGGTAGCACTTGCTATATACACAGATCCTTTTTAAATATCAATATAAGATTTCGTTTTGAGAAGAATTTTTAAACAGTTTAATTTATAAAGAGATGGATAGGTATGAGCGGTAGATAAGTGGATAGTAAATGCATTGAAAAGTGAGATTGAAAATGAAGTTTGACCAGTTATAAATGATTTATAAATTAGCAAAACAGAGGCTAAGATGTCATTTTAACCACAATCCAAACAATAGGAAAGTAAAATTTGAAATGAAAATAGCTCTTACTGGATCTGTCCATTTGGCAGAGATGGCCTCTGAAATCTTCCTCCTCTGCTCAGCAGACTTGGGTGCTCTCTTGCTTCCCTTTGGCCTTGACATCCTTTTCCTCTGTTCAACACTCTGCAACCACTCCAGCTCAAGCTGTTCATTCAAAACCTTATATGAATCCCACTGCAATTCTTCCTCACCAAGAACACCCCTTCTGGCAGTATCAGCAATTAAATTCAGCCACTCATAGTAGCAGGTCTCCTGTAAGATCAACTTCTCACGGCGTTTTTCCCACCCTAGTCTGACACCAACACCAATTCTCATCCTTGTTTCTTCACTGTATATTCAGCAAGAAGAAATGTAGTGTAACCATGCAGAAACTGTAATTGAAGATCAAAATGTCCATTCTTCTGGCAAACTCAAATAGACCACAACCACAAGTAGCCAATGGGCTTAAAAAATCCATAGTATAATGTCATGAAACTTAAATGAAAACTGAAAAGTTTCAATAATCGATCAAAAGTATCAACAAACCATTGACAAAGAGATGATTAAATTTTAATAAGATTTAATGTAGTTCAGCAGATGGCGAGTAACAACATGTCAAAAGCCAAGTCGACCAAAACTTTTAGCTACCTCCAATAAATGGATCAGCATACAGCTAGTCAACCTGAACAAGGTACTTCTATAATAATGAATCTATTATTGTTGCATCTGAAGTCAATCATAAATATAACAGTTGAGATAAGCAAACCCAGAAATGATCCCAAATGAAAATATATGACATTGCAAAACACACCTTTGAGCATGCCCCAGGTTAGCTAACTTCATTTTGACCTGTGTACACTAAACTTGTCAATGGAAATTACAATCTCAAAACAATTAGAGTTAGATAACAAGCAGACATTGCTATGGGAACGTAACGAAATTAAGATATACTGGTGTTAGCTCATGATCAGAACTTGAATTATTCAAGATATCATAAGATTTAGGTGAGAATGACGTTGAAGGAGAAAAAGATCACTTTATCACACACTACAACCCAGAAAAACATGGATACACACATAGGGGGAATGAATGGAGTGATTTCAAGAACACTGATGAGGCAACTCACAAATATGCAAATAATGGTATAATAGTGACTTCATGTTAAAGCAGTACAAAAAGCTTTTTAATCCCGGAGGTGCAGCTGAGAGCTTTAAGTCTAAACAAAGTTATTCAGCAAACTATAACTTCTATCCTGCGACACAGGACTTGATGTCACAATACCCTGACCTTCATCATTTAAAATCTTAATCATCCAGATATTTTCGAATTTGTTTTGTTATTGCGTAAAACTAGTTTCTTACATGACATCACCTTAGGATCCTGCATTGCAAGCCTGGTTCTCTCTCTGATCCGCTTTCGGGTTTCTGCATGTATTCAACGCTCTTGCAATTATTCAAGCTCTACCATAACATACTTGAAACATTTCAAAATTTCTGGTATTAACTTACCTGGACTGTGTTTCTTGCCTTTGTTCCAAGGTGTGTTCCCTTTATTTGCTTTGGAGATCCTCATCCGCCTCAACTTCTCTCTTTCGTCCACTTCAGTTGGGTTCTCACTTGAAGATTGCGGTTCATCCATGGCGGAATTAGAGCTTCTTGACTCAATATCCGTCCCCCAAGTGGTCTGATACTCTTTCACATGTTCCCTTTTCCGTATTACACAGGCGGATTCAAGGGTAGCAACTGACTTTATCATCAATCCACCCCGCCATACTCCAACACTCTCCGAGTTAAATTTTTTAACTTTTTCCCCAATACAGAATGATTTCCAAGAAAATGAAACTGCCAATCTCCTCTCATTTCCATTTACAAATTTATTACGTAACTGAATCTGAGACTTAACAGCTAATATATTGTTATGAAAACAAGAATAAGGGTGTGCAGTAGCAATATCTGCAAGATAATTTAGAACGAAAATTTCAGATTCATTGACAATTACTCCACTTCATATTTTCAGAGTTCAAATCAGGTATCAAAAACTTATACTGAGTAACTGATACATAAAAGAATCTAAAATGCCACACCCACATAGCCCGTTCAAAAAAGCTAAATTTATGAACTACCAGTAGAATACAAATAAAGTAAATAGTTTCCTTACCCAACATAGGCATGGGGAGGTCATCCAAGCACACAGTAGAGTAGTGTTCAGATTAAAATACTGATTGTTGCGTTGGGTAGAGATTCCATCCACCCACTGTAACTAATATATTAATACTGTAATTGTTGTTGCAATTTGCGTTTAGAGTGAAGAAATTAAGCGCAACGGGAGAGGAGATATGGAAGAACACCGTGAGAGGTAGAGGAAGAGATAAAGCCACAATTTAGCGGTGTTCGTTCTGTCCAAATGCTCACAGCCGCTGGTCTGGATAATGATACGATAAAACTTCTTACCATACGGTAAGTTTCATATACTGTTAATTACTACACTTTCAGTAAAATTTTAACATCTTTAATTTCAAATTTCAATCGTAAATTCATAATCAATTTTTTTTTTTTTTCAAACTAAATGACTTTTATCGATGAACCCTTACTTGTAGCGAAAGAATACTATAATTACATAAGATTTGCAAAACACCATTCATATCATAGTAAGCCAAATTACTTGTAATCTAGAACAACATTGGAAGATTTAAAGATAAACTGTGAGGAGAAAAATCACGAAAATTAGGACTGCTCAGTTTATCCATACACAAAGCTCCTCTAGCCGATGATGGGATTGTGATAGAGTCCATCCAAATATGTGAAACACAAGACGCTCCCAATTTCGATAGGATATCAGCTACCGAGTTACCCTCTCGATATATGTGTTGGATTCTACAAGAGATTATAGATAGCAGGTATTGTATCTCTTCCCAGTAATCTTCTAGATATCAAATACCACAAACCTTCCTCCTTAATCAATTAACGATAATCAATGAATCTATCTTCACTTCAAGACGATTAATCCCCATCCTTTTAGCATGTCGAAGTCCATATAATAATGCCAATAGCTCAGCTCCATTATTAGTACCCTCACCAAGTTCCTCAGCAAAGGCTATGACAATATCACCTCTTTCATTCCGAATAATACCTCCAGCACCACAAATTCCAGGATTGGCCAAGCAGCACCCGTCAGTATTGAGTTTGTGCCACCCTTCCAGTGGTCGTTGCCATCTCACTACTTTAAATTTTTTCCGCTTTATTGGCTTGTCCGGGATATTAAGCTCCCTCGACATACATTCATCTCTTCTGTTAAATGTTCTCGCTTTTTTTATTTTTAGCCCCACCCAAAGGATCCAAACTTTAATTTTCCTCCAAGTGGCTTCTATAGATTCCCTCTTGTCCTCCATCTTGGCTGAACATCGTCACAACCATAAATGTCAGCAAATAATACTAGGAGTAATGCCCACAAGAGTACCTTTATGTGGTGTTTGTTTTGCTCTTCGGAACCAGGCTTCAACGCGCTCCCTCCACCCTCGAGTCTCTATATATTGAATTTCCAATAAGGTTGAAGCTTTTTGTCAAATTTGTTGGGCAACGTCACCCAAGGCCAATACGTGATCCAGATCTTCATGTCCCCCTTGATAGCAACACATTTTCTTTATAAATTTACCAATCGCATCATCCCAACGCTATTTCATGTCTTTAGTGGTTTAGTTGAACTAAATTGAGAGGGTGTTTGATAGAGATTTTGAGAATTGATTTTTTGATCGCTAGAATTAAAATTGGGTCTTATTTGTGAGAGACGAATTTAAAAATGACGGCTGGAATAGTAAAATAATGATAAAAAATTTAATTTTAATTGACTTAAAATCCCCATCAAACACCCCTTGAATCTCTATGATTTAATTAAAACAAATTAAAGTTCAAGATTAACTTGACCCCCTCTAGAGTTTCTCGAAAAAGCTATTTCAGCAAGTCGGATGGTTAATGACTATTTACTCTTGAAGTTATGACAATAATTATTATTTTTTACCCTTTTATGTCCATTTTCCAATATGGGGAAATTTGCATGGCTCAGCTTCCTTCGAATATTGAATTGAGTATGATCTTCCTTCAAATATTGAATAGAGTTTTTCCATATTTTGACGGGAGAATGAGACATTCCTGTAATGATTCTCAATATATAAAGTTACCCTTTCACCATATTTAAGATATGAACAAAAACTCTTGTATTACTGTAACACCCCTTTTGCATCAAATATATCCATTAACCATCACTTTTTCCCAAAAAAAAAAAAAAATACAATAATTTCTCATCACTCTATTTTTTTTATGTTCTTGTAGTATCTCCAGCTGAATGGAACTTCGCTCTTTTATTCATTATGGACCTTTATTTCCATATATCTCCACGTAAATCACTCGTAAGAAAATAAAGACGATTGTCGAAATGCTAAGTCATCAAAGAATGTGTACGTGTTTTTTCTTTTAAATTGAGTGATACACAATAACAAGAAAAATGTTTCTAAGCATGATGTTTCTTAAGAAAAGCACGATGTTGCATGTCTAGAAATTCAACATCAAAACTAATGGCAACATAGGTCATCATGCAAATGTTGTTCCTCGTATGATATTTTTGGATGGAAAAGGTAACTGAGTGACCAAACTAAAACAATATTTAAAATGTGTGTGATCTAAAATGAAATTAAAAGAAATTTTTGAACCTCAAGTATTACACAAAAATTGCACTTACTTATTCCAATTCATATACAACTCGAGAATTCTAAGAGAGAGAGATTGTACAAAAACTTTATGGGTAACATCATTTAATATCTTTATGAGGAGATTTTCCATGGGAATAGCAGCCTGGTTGAAATAATCTCGAATTCTCATTGTAAGGAAAAACCAAATGGAACTGCCTCCTAAAATAAAATAAAAAATTTTGAAAAATAGGAAAAAGAAATATATTCAATTCCCAACTAGTAGGTTCAAATTTACAAGTAAACAGAATTTACTCGGTAGAGGTAACACCTTCTGCGCTCTCTTCGCATAAATCTGTCTGTGACTTACTAGGAATGATTGTAGGAGGTGACCATTGATCGGGAACCATCAGAAAATATGTAGTCATTGCTTTCCTGAACCTCTTCTTGTATTGCTTTGGCGAAACTACGGTTGGGGAAGCATTCTTCAGGCCACCAAGTATGCCTGTCGTCTTCACCCAAGTCTCGAGGTGCTTGTCCCAAGTGTACTGTCTCATGAAGTCAATAATCCCAACAACAAGCTCTTGCTTCTCTTCATCAACCCCAACTAGAAGTGAGTAATCCATTACATCTATAGACTGCAAGATCACAATTGGCTTAATTAGCATAAATGAGGTGGTTTCGTGGATGGTTTGGAGTTATAATCAGGTTTTTTTCTGTATATAGTAGACTGGTTAATATCATAGGATTCTGCTCCTCTTACATTCTAAAGCAAATGTTGATTACTGGTATGCACACAAGGTTTTATAATAATTAATTAAAAGAACAATAATAGACATGAGCAAAGAGCAATCTGGGAAATGCACCATACAGCATGCAGTGCAGACGAGGGACAGATAGGCAGATACATTTTGCCTTGCATACCTTAAAAAGTTTCCAAAATTCAATTTCAATCCATCAGCATTTTGAAAAGCAGGTTCTATTGTAGTGGTAATGAAAAAGAATGAAGGATATGAATCTTTACTTTAGATCAGTTCAACGCCAACTTTCATGTCGGTGCTTTAATGTGTGTATTTCAAGAAACAAGTGCTGAGTTTTTCAAATAATAAGCAGAGAAGATGTAAACTTACTGCGAGAAAAGCAGTATCATTCCAGACAGCTCTCTCCAACAATCTCTTGGCTTTATTCCCAACAAAAATAGGAGAAGTAGGCATAGCTTCAATCAAGTTCTGATCCAGCAAAACCTTGTTACTTCCACTAGAATCAGGATTGTACCGAGACCTGGAAGATCCTTTTAGATCATATAGCCGTGTAAGATTTCTACCAAACAGAAGATTCTCCATAACCAACACATCCATTTTTGATTCCTTTCCTCCTTTGAGATGTTTTGATGTAACCTTCTCAACATACAAAAGGTCATGTTGGTATTTCACAGTAATCATAATGCCCAAGAAAATAAAAATAAGAAATAAGAAAATAAAAGAAAAGAAAGAAAAAAAAGAAATCTCGATCTAGTTTTAAAGTAATTAAACTGCCTTCATAAAAACAGATATATATTGGTAAAAGAATGAATGTACAGGAGAATTCCGTTCTCATTTGCAATATACCAAACTAGAATTCAAATATATAACCAGAGTTGTTGTAGAAGCTACTTTATGCATGATGCCAAAAGTTAGGTCCCGATCAGGACCGGCATTCCAGCAATCTCATTCAGCTGAAATCTTATAGAGTTACTGCCCTAATGCAGAGGTATGTACCATTCTACCAGCACACCTGACTGCTTAATAACCATTTTGAATTCAAAATATTGAAGTTAAACAAGAAGGCAATCTGTTTCTTGGGCCATCATCGAGCACTCCAACATTTGAGTAGTTAGTTACATCTGTATGTAGTATTTAAGCAGTGCATTTCAGTAGAAGGTATCTTTAATACATTATAGTGTTTTACGAGTTAAGAAGATGAAAAATGTGTTACTTGATCTGGAGGAAAGTGTGTCAGCTATTAAATTCAAGTCCCATATGTATAAAAGGAAATTAATTGCGAGAATAAGAAATTATGAACTAAACAAATAAGCTAATTCAGATTCAACTATTCAGAAATACCTGATATATCCCAAGGATCTTTGCCAGGCATGTTGGGCTACCTGAGCCAATTGATTCGGAAAGATACTTAAAATATCCAGGAGCAAACTTGATGAATGATTCCAGCTCAGTCTTTGTCACTTGCTTAATGATGAATCGATCATCCAAGGTTTTTGCAAAAAAGACATTGCTCTTGCCACCTTGGGCTCCCCATTTCTTACAACGACTAAGTGATCTGACGAAATCCATCTCGGATGGACAACATATCCTCCTCAAGGCTTCAAAACGTTTTGCAGAGTAACAAGTAACTGTATATTTTACCTTCCCAGTGGGTCCATCATCTACAAAAGAAAACATTGAGTCTGCAGTGTCCTTTGGTCTCTCAAGCTCATCAGACAGCTGCACAAGATATGCAGGTGACACGAGTGCATAAGATATAATACTTGTGGGCTCATCATCATAGACTGGAACGACAGTGTCATTAACCCCTACAGGCAGAAGCAACTTGGCTCCACCCTGGAATTCCGATTCCCGAAATGATGATATGTACACTGGATTATATTCACGGAGTGTATCCAGTTTCTGATCAGTCCCCAAAAAAATGTTTAATGACTTGTAGATACTTATAAAAGACACTCCCAACCAGCTCACTGTATCTTCCATAATATCAGAGCCTTTAGTAGGCAATATGAAAGGCAGTTGAGACACCTTAGACACGCTCAGATTATCCCCATGGTCTTCCACGTCCAACTCTTCTGCCACTCCAGCAGTGTTTGAAGAATGTGCTTCAAATAGTTCAGGTAAGTTATTATTCATAGGTACTCCAACACCTGGGTGATTTTCACCGGTCCACGCTGCATCAAGAGTGTCTGATAAACAAATAGGGAACTGTCCATCAGAGAGGGTTCTACGAACAGCAACATTAGATTCCAGGAGATCTAATTCATCAAAGGACTTTGTCCCGATAGGAAGCGTTGATGGATTTACATATCCATAATTGGAGTCAATACCCACATCAATTCTTCGATGAACTACTTCAGGATGGCTGTTGTACCTATTGCTTAACCCTTGATCATGGTTTTTGCCAGGATTTGCATCTGCAGGAACAGAATCAGGACTGCCTCTCTTAATAGGGATGATTGTATCAAAAATGCTCTCATTGACACCAATGGATTTCTCAATAGGTTCTGAATTGCTGACATCCAAATCATCCTGTTCATCCTTCTCATTTAAACTGGCTGCATATATCAGGCGATGGTCCCACACATAAGACTGGAAGACTAGTTGTCTTTGTAGTCGATTGATCTCAAAAATATCAATGATTGGTTGGCCCTTTTTTGCCTCCCTGTTCAAAATTTTCTGAAGGGTTTCCTGCCAAATTATTGAACTTCCATCAGCATCCACATGATAAAATGTAGAGGTTCTTGCTTAATTTTTCCAATTTAACGTTGTGATGCATATTAATTAATACAAAACTTCTATCAGAATTCTAGTAATGTATATCTACTAGGAGTCTATATTGCAAAGGATCAAATTCAAAAGTATACTTCTTGATGATCAAGTAGTGTTGTTTTCCAGCAACGCAGGCTAATAGAGCGAATGAGAAGATAGTTTTTTTTCCTTCATAATTTGTGTTTCCCTACTATGGGGTTCTCAAATAGGGAGGCTGCTAAAAACAATATGATAACTCCACCTTCGTCTTAGACTGGCATGTGGTTTTATTAACCGCGCAAAAATGGGAAGAAATTCTTGTTTTCACCAAACCATGTGAAAAATATGGGTTTGACTAAGAGCAGTAAATAGGTTTACCCACCCAAAGTAAGGCAACATTCTCCATCTACATGCATATCAAAGGGAATCTAAAGCAAGTATAATTAGTGGTAACAGATATAGAAAATAAAACTAAATATTCAAAATTAAGCCCAGACCTCGAATTCTGCCTTTTCTTTCTGCAATATCCCTTCTAAATCTGTTATCTGGCGTCTTGATTCAGGTAATTTCATGCCAATATTGAGCGAACCAAAGCCAGATTTTTTTTCTGCCAAAATAGAGAGAGCATTGAGCACTTCAGAGAACAAAAGTTTAGCCCGTCCTGCTACCTGTTAGAATTTAAAAGGTTAGATTAAATAAATGCAGTGAAGTTTGATGTACGAAAATAAAAAAATATTCATTTCACCTTATGCAGTTCATTTTGCATCCACTCCCGACCTTCATAGTTAAAATCAAGTTTAGGGGGAGGAAGGTATACAGAGTGAACATCAATTGATGCATAACGAAAGCAAGCAATCATTTGGCCAAATCTGCAAGTTACATAATTATCATTAAGCCAGGCAAAATGTAAACCTGGAAGAAATGTACTCCCTATTCCAATGCAACTTTCTTCCAAGAAAAAAAAAAATAACCAAAAGAGCATTTTCTTTAAGGTTTAGGAAATAGGATATACAGAGGAAGATAACAGGATGGCACAGTTGAACACTGCATGCCATATATCGGCGGATATGAATATTTGTCCATCAGTAATGGAAATTAAATTAGTAGGAATATAAGCCGAAACATCTCCCACTTGAGTTTCAACTATTTGTATCAAGTTATATGTGGTCTGAGTGAGCCTTGCTGGAATAAAGAGCTTATATGCATTTATGACATTCTTAAGATTCTGACATATTGTATAAAGGATACTGTGCAAGAGATCATACCCATAAAAACGAAGACAGTCTCGATGTAAAGAATGGCCACAGCTTGCCACTCTACTAGCAGCCGCATGGTTTGAAAAACTTAGCTCTAAAAACTTTCCAAAAGACAATCCCCAAGCAGCATCAGACATAATAACCCTTCGAGTTGCTGGAGGGAAGCCATTACTTCGTGGACACCGCAGGCACCTATGCCACATCCAAATCTTTCCTTCTGTTTTACCAGGTAAAAGAATTTCTGACACTCTCTTAACTGAGATCGTAAGGGTGCCTTGTCGATGAGTAAAACACTGGACATGAGCTTCAGAGGGCATCTCACATGAACGACACCTAGAACTCTGTCATAGAAGTTAGACCACTCTTGGTTTAATACAAGTTTATAGGGTTCATAATATTAGAACAAAGTTTGTATGTGGTTGGGAGAGAGAGGGGGAGAGTACCTCATCAAATAAATGATCCCGAAGAAACCGGCCCAATGGCTTGTCAAAATTTCCATAGTATTTGATCCGGAAAAGATGGGATCGTTCACAGACAGTTCCTTTCCAGACACATCGCGATGATAGGGAAACCAAGATGCTTTGATGGTCAGAAGGGGATGGAGGAAACTCATCTTTTAACATTGCTTGTTCTTCAAGAATGTGTTTTCCATCAAGTTGCAAAGCTGATGGATTTGAACTAGGGTTTGTATCGCAATCATTTTGCATGTTGTTGATGTTTGAATCACCCAAATTATCAGCTACGTGATGATCTTTTTTGGCATCCAATATGCTGTCTGCTTCAGAAGTTTCTCCCCCTGAAGTCTTTCTCAAATCTACGACAAATTCTTTTCCTGATGCATGAAATGAAGAGGGCTCAGTGAAGGAAGGATTCTGAATGCCTTGCACAAAAGATGCGACGAGGGGTTTGGTGTGCTGAGAGCTCATCACAGGAGGAAGAAGGTTATTCGTCTGTACAATTTGAATTTCATGTGTAGAAACACTTGAGAACTTGACTAAATCTGAATCAGGGACACTTTTCGACCTCTGAGGTTCGCCAACAGTTTGAGGTCCCAGACTATTTTCATTAGCAGGGACTGCAAAACCAGGTATCATTGAGATGGACCTGTGAATGGCTGATGACTTGTCTGGAAGTGCAACTGTTATTGGAGAGTTTAATGGAAATTCTGGCAGAGAGGCACCCTCATCAGCAAGAAAAGATGTCTCTAAAGCTAAGTGATACGCTGCAAATACTCCATATTGTACAACATGTTTCACTTTCTTCAACTCATCCCCACTGGCACCTCGAAGTAATATCTGAAACAATCAATACGATGATAGCATTTTAGAAAAATGATGCTTATTGGCTGCCTTCACAAGTAATGAGGTATTTAATGAGATAGGTAACACGTTTCCCTCAATGTATGTGACACTTAACAAGTACCCCAAGAAAACAATTTGTTTGTAAAAATAAAGAAACATTATCAATCAAAGTTCACAACAAGAATGCTCAGAAGATTATAGAATTGTCCATATCAGTCTAAAAATTAGAGATATATTTGCTGTAGTTTTAATTCAAGAGGATGATTAAGATAGCTGACTTTTACAGACCATATCTAATCATATGAATTTCAATTATCTAATATTAGTATCATTATTCTTTTTCATGTCACTGGTTGGGAAAGACTTACAGTGCAACCCAATGGCTTTGGACAACCCTCAAAATACATCAGTGTCTTCACCAGCTTCTTTCCACCTTGCCCAGCTGTGCCATGCTCTTCTGAAAACCTCTCAACATGGAACATGTCACAATATCCCAATTTCAGTGAGGATAGACTGTCTATAGACGGAACTATTTGACCACCTGTGCAGCGCGCTATACGCTCCAAAAGTGGCCTTTTGATATTTAGAACAAGTGATATGTCTTTTGCAAGAAGGTACTCTTGAGCATATCGTGAAACAGATTTCTCTACCAAAAGAATATCAGGATTGTGAACATCTATCTTAGCAACAGCCATCTTAAGATGATCCATTTCCTGAAAAGATGTAGATCCAAAAGTTCCAGATGTAAAGAATTACATTTAAACATTACAAGGTGCCAACGACCTTAAAGTTTCTGTACCCACTAAAATCATTAAAAAAAAGAGAGAGAGAGAAATCAATGATCTCAACCTGCTGCAACAGTGTATCAAAACTCGAAAGGGCATTAGAAACCCGCTGGTACTCAAGAGCCCCTCCAAGGATCAGTAAACGAGGTTTCTCTATTTTTGATGTCATCCGCCGATGCGCCACATTCTTCTTGCAAACAACTCCTTTGACCACCATACTTTCCAATGGAAAAAAGATCTTCATAAGAACAAATTTATAAATGGACACCAAAAAAAAAAATGGAGAATTTCGGATCAGGATGTTATGTCACCACCAGTAAAAACGAAAAATAGAAGTGAATTTAATTGTTCTGCTTGAGTTCATTGAATAGATCAAGGTACAAATGAAGTTCACATAACTCAGGATGAACCCTAGTGAGTTTATCGATAAATATCGAACTTAACTTTTAAAATAATATGATTCTCTAACGCAAACTGAATTTATTGGGAAATATAGCTATATATTAATCAAACACTGATACAATCTACCATCCACAATCTATTCTAAAATAACAGCAAGGCTGCATAAAAAAGATACCAATATTATTTGTTGTTCAATTGTCCTTCCATATCAAGAAGCACATTTTTCACTTCAGTTGCTACTTTTTACGCAGGATTGAAGGAGATTAAGGACAAGCGAAAGAGGAGCCTCATTTCCTTGTATAGTAGGAAGGAAGGGAAGAGGAGGATGGGGGTTAGTCAGCAGATGAAAACAAAAAGGTTCAGCACCCCAAATAAAATAAAACCACCAAAATAGCAACTAAATTGATATCTCCCCATTCCCTTTTCCTCCAATTTTCCTCTTACATAACTAAGAAATGTTCGGTATAATTGCTCTTTTTTAATATTCATAAATGGATACGTCTGTGAAAAGATATTTTTTTGGCTGAGTTGAATAACAATGATACTTCTTAAATTCAGATTTTTTACCCATTATGAGAGCTCTGCTAAATTTGGCTAGCTTTTCAAATGGATACAACTTTACTAGTTCAAATAATCACAACCTTTTTAATTCATATTAGCAGTACCGCATCACAATTTTCCTTGGAATTAATGTTCTAAATCTGTCGCAGCAAATTATGAAAATATTCACTACACCAAATTTTTAAAATATAAAAGGGTCAATACAGCTTTTATCTGCAACAAAATTTGGCTATGGGGAGAGGTCATGGGATTTAAAAATGATCAGTCTTTATTATTTTACTTTTGCAATAATAGATACATCATTGATAAAGTGGATGGAGAATGATGAACAATGTAAATAAAGCTTTGTGAGTGTAGCTTTTTCAATTTCTTGGGGACAAAATCAAAAGGGGAAAAAGGTTTAGAACTTCTTCCATTAATCTTAGACACTACTGACCATGACCTTCGCTCTCCAGAACTCTAATTTATAATTTCTGCTTCATTATAGCTACTTAGAACTCATGATATTATACCGTCTAAAAATAACACACACCGCAGACTATTATCATGCAGTTCTTGTGTGAGGTCAGCATAAATTAAATGAAAGGTGTATGATCTTTAATGAACCATTGACCTAGAACCTAAAGTAAACACACCTAAAATTGTTCATATTATGGTCACAATTCTGAGCTAGTACATATAACTTGTGACAAAACTCTTTTTCTCTGAGAACCACCATGATAAGTTTCAAGCATCCTTAACTATTTCTTTGAACATATGCACAAATATGACTCTTTTCTTGACCAACTCAACATACATATAGCCTTCATAATTGATCTTCAATGAATAAATCCAAATTGGATCTCTAAAAATTGCTTGAGGTCACAGTCTATGGTCAATCAGTCTCCCCCAACCTTTCATTATACAAATGACTGGTAAGAACACGATTAATCGGCAGAAATATGAATATCTCCTTTAATTTCTATTCATTAGAAAAAAAAAAAAAAAACCTCTTCTTCCATTGGTTCAGTTTTCCTTGTTTAATATAAATGTAATTAGGCTTTTAGCCAAAGACTATAAAACATGATCACCTTATCTCATGCCCTTTCTAATGTCCACTTCTTCAAATGATGGTGATTTGCACAATGGCAATAATTTTCTTAGTTTCAAACAGATATAAATCAAAAAATTCCAAGAAGGCAACCTATGGATTTGTGTAACATTATTCGTCAATAAATTAGATAAGACATTTGACAAAATATTCAGATAAGAAGCCCTCTCTTAGAAAGCCAGTGATTTTTAATTAGTATTAAGAAGTATTGAAGTTATACCAACCATGACATATGTCCATAGGGTCAATAATATTTTTTTCAAGAGAAACCACCTAATAACTTTTTAACATAAATACCTAGCCTCACCAAAAAAATATACTAATGCACATGAGAGCAAAGCAAGAGTGAGAAGTAACTTTTCAACAATACCAGATTCCCTTTTTTAATTATGAAATTCATATAACAAGTGAACCAATATAACTTTGAAAGAGAAATAGTTTGCAAAGAAGGCCGGCTTGTGCAGACACTTCTAATCTTTCGTGTCATTAAATTTATTGTGAGTTAGAAGAGCACAGTAGCATATTCAGAATACATAAAAGTAATTACCTGTCACTGCGACGCCCAGAAGCTAAACGTTTTACCTTTACATACCCTCCGGGGTCCATTTGCCCACCCTTGCTTGTATCAGGTTTTAATAATGTAGCAGCCTCCCATGACAATGATGTTATTATATCTAACCAAGACTCTTTGTCATTATCCCCTCCTGAAAGAAGGTTCTCCACCTGCAAAAGCTGAGATACTAAAGCCCTGAAATGGCCATCAACCACATTTTTCATAGCCTTCTTGTGTTCCTCGTTCGATTTATCCCTGCTCCTATATTCCCCACTCCCGAAGCTGCTTGAATTACGAAAATATCCCCATTCCCCAGTGGGGTCCTCATCATCTTCATCATCGCACAGAAGTTGTTCCCTTTCATCTTCCTCATCTTCTGGTTCAGGAGGGAGCCAGAAATCTCCACTGTTCTCAAAATCCATGTGTTCAGCATCATCTTTAGTCGTGCATAAAGAAGCTCCTTCAAATTCATCATCAATATCATGTTCGACTTCTTTTTCCGCAATCTGCTGGACTTCTTTGGAAGCCTGAGATTCAGAACTATTTTGTAACAAAGTGATGCTCATACTTTCTGAATCAACGACGCCAGCAGGATCCACTTTGCGCGATTCGTAGTCATTTTCAATATCATCAAACTCAACCGGACCATAGTAGTCATTAACTTGGGAAAAATGCCTTCTTTCGGAATCTAACTGATAAACTCCAAACTCTTCTTCATAACCATCACTTCTGATTGAATAATGTTCAAAGCTATTGAAGTCAAATAAGTTAACGACGCATAAAGTTAATCTACCGGATAGTAATTGAAATGCTCCAGAAGATTATAATAGTAGCATTTACTTAATCAGGTACAGAAGCAGTTAGGACATAGATGGAACATAATTCCTAATTTGAGACAATGCACAATCAATACATCATTCAGAGGAGCACATTGCACAAGTGTCTATTAGCAGTTATTTGGCTAGAAATAACTTGAGCAGCTGAACTTCATTGCCTTATTGTGATCTAAGCAAAGAAGGTATGGAAAAGGTACGCTAGCAACTACTCCAATCACATGGCAGGCTCAATAAGCAAGTAAAATCTCATATGAACTAATGATTGTTGGTGTAAATATTATGTGCAGCATATAGAAGATACAGCAGAAAGCAGAGGGAGGAAACTGGAAAACAATATCTTACAGTAAACATAGATTCTATGTTAAAATGTTTTCTTGAACACGAGTTGGGGTGTTGGACATTATATGCCAGATATCAAATTAACAAAATGTCAATCCAAAAAAACAAAAATATCCTCATTTAGTGATAAAAAAAATCATGTGTAAAGCGCTTATTCAAAATGCACCTGACGTCACCACCCTAAGAAACTAGCTGGAAAGGACTTGTAGAAATACTCGTAGGCACATGTTAACTATCAATGTTCAATATTTTATGCAATCTACCATTTTGAGCATGGATTAAAGCTTTAACACTATGCTACTTACTACAAGTAGTCAAAAGTGAAATATACAAGTGCAGAAAGAAGAACCTGTTTGTGCAAAATTCAAATTGTTCAGGAGACTGATCCCTATCTATTGTGTCTACAGGATTCTCGTTGCTACTTGCTGCTGCAACACTTTGATTTTCTGTAGTCTTTTCCATTACCGCTGCTGATTGACGTGGGCTCAGTCCAGTAGATTGTGGCAATGATGCAAATGTAACGTTACTACTATCAAAGGTTCCACTAGACCCGGTGCTGATAAAACTAGTAGCTGAAGGAGAAGTAATACTAAGGTCCATGGTGGCAACATGTATCCCATTATCAACTGTCTCCGTCAATCCATGTTCCCATTGCTTAAAACAGAAATTGCAGACCCTAATCTTATCACAGTCTTCTCGTGGTGTCTTTGAGTCACTAGGTGATGTGGGGATCCAGTTTGAAGTGCACCTGGCGCAGAAAACTCGGCCGCAAAGTCGACAGTGGTGCCTACGGTTAAACAAGGTGAACTGTGAATCACATTCATAGCATACTCTACAACTCTGATCGGGCATCCAAAAATCCCTGGACACGTTAACTGGCTTGGACCGTCCAGGGATCCACGATTTCAGTAAACCCACTATATCAGAAAATGTCCCATCTGAGGCATCCATTGACTTGGTGCCCCTTTCCCTATCATTGTGATGTTCTCATCCGTTTACTACTCTCACATCCAATCCCCTGAAGAACCAAACGGAAAAATCACAAAAGTCCAATCCAAATTATAGCCAAAGCCACAAATTCTTGATGAATTCCTCAAGAATTCCCAAATTTCCAAAAAAAGTGCAATTAAAATTCTGTCAATAATACCCTAAGTCAATGAGTACAGGAGTAAACCAGGAGAATAATACCCTATGGAAGAATGGTTGACAACCAAGGGCTTAATTGTATCCTTCCATCAAAAGATTGATAGAAAAATAAGAAATTTGCTGTTAATGGTGACCCATATCCCAAGCGCACTGTTGGATTGAGAATCCTTATTTGTAGATCTGTGCGTGATTTGATTTGGGTTGATTTCGACTCCAACTGGAAATCAAAACCAAATTAGTCAGTTTAGGTGAATTTCAACCCAAATCAAATTCACTTTAACTCTTAAACCAAACTAAACCAATCCAAATCGGTTTTGTATGGGTCGATTTGGACTTTTAGTTCACATTGATTTTTTTAAAAAAAAAAATTGACCAAATTTGGTCAGTTAGATTACAAGATTAAGTGCTTGTTCGGTATTAATTTTGAGAATCGATTTTTTGACCTTGAAGAGAAAGGTGGGGGCCACATGTGAATGAAGAATTCAAAAAGTAAGGCTGAAATAGTGAAATAACTGTCAAAAGATCAATTTTTTAGGTGAAAATTCGCTCCCAAACGGGCTATAAAAATAACTAAATAACTTTATATTATAAAAATTATTGACTAACAAATAAAAGTAGGTTACTGCAAATAGATCAACAATAAACTTAAGAATCTCGTTGTCTTTTTATATATATGTGCCCTAACTGTCTCGGTAGGGAAAAAATACTAAGTATAACATAATGAGCTTTTGAAATAAAATTTTTGGTACTTATTACTTCCGTCAACATCATAGATTGAAGGGAATCGT
>NC_036238.1:22156344-22203431 GCF_002742605.1 Olea europaea var. sylvestris
TTCGCAATGAAATATAAAAATAAGGGTGAAAATTTCAAAAAATAAAAGTTAGAGACGTTTTGCACAATAATATTGAAAGTCATAACGTTTTGTGCTAACCTTTTAGTTATTTATTTGGACTTATTTGTAGTTTTTATTTATTCATTAATTTTTCTTTTTTAAAATTTAAATAGGAGAATATATTTGTTATTTCATATTTTTTTATTGAAAAATTGGATGAAAATGACATTTTCTGCAATAAAATGTCAAAAACATAGGTAAAAATACCAAAAAAGTGAAAAGTAGAGATTTTTTTACACAATAATCTTAAAAGATAATGACGTTTTGTGATAATTACCCAAAAAAAAAAAAAAAACTTACTTTACCAAATATAACACTGAAAGGAAAAATAGCACAAATAGTCCCCGACCTATTGGGTCACTGCTCAAATCATCAATAACATTCTAAAAGTGCATAAATAATCCCCAACCTACCAACTTAGTGAGCGAATCATCATTCTTTGACACTTTATGCCCGTTTTTTTCAAAATACGTTTTTTTCTTTCTTATTTTCAATAACACATTATTCAATAAAATAATATTACACGCAAATTTAAAACTTTTTCTTATTTTTTAATTATACATTCTCTACCATTTTACTATTTCAAAATGTATTATTAGAATATAATGAAACCCAAACAGGCCCTGTGTTTGATTTGTTGAATATGCATGTGATTGTCACCCGCATAAACTTTTTGGTGCAAATGATTCCTGACTCATGTAGTTTATTCACAAATGGTCTTTTGTCTTCGAATCTTGATGCAAACATCCCAACCTTTTCAATTAATAGGTACAACTGGTCTTTTTAGATAGTTTTTGTTGACATCGAAATTCGATAGTGCTGCGTAGCCAACAGATCACGGCTCCTCTCTCCGTCCACATATATGTCACCTACACACTTGGAGAGTCACGTTAGACTGCTCATGACCTAGCTCCAATGGGATGTGCCGATCACAAAACTCCAATGCTCAAGTCAATGGGGAAGAAAGTATTTGGATGCGAGGGAGACATAATGGATGAAAATTATAGGTGTCAATTTGAAAAAATACCAAGAGCAATATAGAAAATATTAAACATTGTACTTACTATTTTTATTGCTAGATTTGCACTGCCTTTTTAATACATTAAGTGTGAGTTTTTATACCAAGGGGGAAGATGAGACGTCCATTCAATGTTTGATATGTGACCTCAACTTAATGGCACTGGTCAACCTTGAAATGTGTCAATTCCTACTATCACAGGACTGTGGCAACATTAAATAGGTTGAAAAGCAACCACACAATGTCATAAACCTACAATTTAAAAATAGACCGAAAAGTTGATTGAGCACATTTGCTGTAGGACAATCAAACCCATCAAATGCAGTAAGTATCTTTGTATGAAAGATCTCTTGACTGAAGTGATGTTTTTAAAGATGCCTTGTCTATGGGAGGTTAATTGCTCCAATGATTCACTGCAGTAAAAGGTGGTGCTTTACCTTGAAAGTGACTCTTCGATTAAAGTACCATCACATTGGATGAAAACTCCTTAATCACCTTGCCTAGTCACTATTAGCTTTACAAAGAGCGTGAAAAAGGCAAGGAGGTGCGCAGTACAAATCTTGCATGACTCTTTGCTTTGTCTTTACATAGCGGTTGTAACATGGCATGCCTCGTAGGGCAATACTTAACAGTTGTCATTCATATTGATCGTCAAAAAGTCAAATTTTGATATAAAATATTGAAATGACCCTCATTAGAGATAAATAAATAATACAAAATAAGTAACAACGAATATTAAAGTCAACTCATCCTACCGATTGACTCTCGATAAAAGCATCACAAATGCAACCATGGCAAAGAACTTTTATAAATAGAAACCAAGGCCTCGTTTGGTACACATTAATGTAAAAATGAGAATGAAAAATAAAGTTATTACGAGCCCACATAAGAGATAGAAAGTCAAATATGATGGCTTGATATGATGAATAACGGTCATATTTTTCATTTTAATTGGCAATTAATGGGAAATAAACGGGGGCCAAATTAAATTCCAACAAAATAGGTTCAAGCTTTATCAATCTTTCACTGGTAAGTATGGTCATTTTACAAATTTCCAACAATAGAAAATGTTCAGAACTTATAATAATGCCCTTGTTTGGCCCCATTAAAAATAATATTGATTTTTCTCTATCTTTTTATCAACCACACACTCTCCAATAAAATAATATTTCATATAATCCCAATATTTTTTTTTGCCTTTTTTAACTACACATTCTTTAAAAAATTATTATTTCAAAATACTCGAATCTCTTTTAAGTGAGTATAAATTGTGAACCTCGTTTATCGTTAAGATTTAATTAAAATGTCCTATGCAGTACCTACAAGTGAAGATTGACCAAATTTGGACCTCTTTTATTGTTGGGTTTTTTAAAGTTATTTGATAAAGTTTTTGATACAAATATTTAGCAAAATTTGATAAAAGTTGATGAAACATATCATTGGAAGCTTGTGAGATTCAATGAAAGTTGTGATTAAAATTAGTTGTTGACGTTGATCTCAAATTTCTAACAACTTTTTAAGCTACACCAACAAATACTTAATCTAATTTCTAATAAAAGTTCTTTTGCATTTGAGATGCTCTTATGGTGGATTGATTGGTAAGATTAGTTGAATTTTCATTTCTCTTTGACAAAATTTTTGTCTTGTAATCATATAATTCTCGTTCTTTTATTTATTTTATTTTTGAAATACTGGATGAATCATTTCAGTTTCACATCGAAAGTTAGATGCACATTATTATCATCAAAATAGATGGAAAATCTCAAAAAGTGATTCTTAGAAATGATTTTTTTGAACATTAGGAATGATTTGGACAGTGACCTAAAAGATGAGGGACTATTTGCGCCAATTTCGCAGGAAATAACTGATAAGCCGCTTAAAGCTTGGCCAAACATGTTATTAACAAAAGTTTTTGATGTCTTTAACCCTGCGATTAGCCCCCAAAAGGCATAAACCTCAGTCAAACCTTTGTCTTTAATCAATTGGAATCTCCAAACCATACCGGGAATTTCACTATAACCTTCAGCATAAACAAGATGTGGTACCGCTCAGCCTCTTTCATTCTCGACAATCGGAAGTTAGGGAACGACGTCGTATCTTGCCTCGAAAGCCACCCGCTCTCCCCCGCCGACACAGCATCTTCCACCACCATGCCCAACGAAAACCATGAGCCGAAAATCTCCCTTTACTACCAGACACGCGCCGCTCACTATGGAGTCGTGACTACTGACTGGCTCGCTCAGGCTGAAGCCGCTGTGACCTGCCACTCTGATGACGAGGCTTCCAAGAATTCCATCGGCGGTGGGGAAGATTCGGAAGAGGGGTTGAACGTGGTGGACGATTTTAAAAACTGGCGGAAACAGCCCGATTTGGCGGAAGCTGTGGCGGCTATTAGGGCTTTGGCTTCAGTTATTCGGTCGAGCCAAGCCACAACTATGATGGGACTCGAAATTGAGCTAAAAAAAGCGGCTGACTCTCTAAAGGTGTGCAACTTTTTTCAGTTTCAATACCGTTTTATCTATTTCATTTTCCAAATATGAATGCTTTTTTATTTTCCTAAACCTTTTGCTGTTGTTCATGGTATGTCCTATTTTTTGCACCAAATTATAGAGAGAGACACACACACATATAAGTTTAAAGGAGGCTTGTGGTACAAAAGTTTCAGGGTGGTATTGCCTCCCTATTTAAAATTGAGGCTAGCTCTGTTGGGGCGAAATTTCCTGTGGAATTCTGGTCTGAAATGCTGTATCTGCTCGTGTAGTAACACTTCCTTTCTGCAATTGGATGTCATTTGTGTATATATAGATGATACAATGGAAGTTAAAATATGAGAGATTAACGAACTTCCTAACGTCACCTTCTTTCTCGGAACTCTAAAATCAGAAACTTCACAAGTGTTCAAGTTCCTTTCATGAGTTTTCACTTTTTCATTGTGCAAACTTACCAAAAGTTTTGTCATATCCGCCAAAGTTATTTGCCTGAGTGAACCTGGAAGCAATCTGATAAACCCCAAATACGGTTTACATATTCTAGAAGACTCAAGGGGAGAGAAAGGCAGTAGGTGGGAGAAACAGAATTCTGTTAAGAAGCAAGTGGCAAGGGAAAAGTAGTTAGGAATAGGCTATAAATAAGAATGCAAGGGAGCTTATTCGATAGGCAAGTATTGAGTGAAGAAGGGAGCCCTGTATTGTCTTTCATTTCTGTAATTTCCTGCTTTCTAGTGCAATTAATCGAAGTCAGTTTTTCTTTCATTAAGAGTCTCATCACAATCTCTAACTGAGAGTGGGCAAATATCACTTTTAAGTCAGCATATTTCTAAGTGTTTCAAGTCTCTGTTGATCTGAGTTTTATTGTTCGAGTTTCATCATCACATGGACATTTAATTTGGAGTAGTCACTAGTAGTTTAATTCTTTTCAATAATAGCCGGGTATAGCTACTAATACCATGTATCGCTGGAGCCTGGAGCAAGAGCTATCTGTCTGGAAGACTTGAATCAGGGTAACTTTTTTGAGATTTTGCCTTGAGCATAACGAGAATTTGATTTTCGTGCTGTTGAATAATGTATGGATGATTTGAGGGTCAACTAATGGACATCATTTTTTAGGCTCTTCAATTTGGTTCTTAAAATTAGTAAAAGAGGCTTGGTAATTCATTGATAGAATAACACACACATTTTTCTTTAATTAATAACGTCATTTTTCAGTTATCCATACCAAGTTCAATGTTAGCTAGATTAGTCAAACTTTATACGTCTTGATGCAACAATGGTGTACCATTTGAGCAAAACCTGACATGGATTATGCTCGGGGTTGAATGTGTTTCCCTGACACATTTTTTCTGCCAATTGAAGATTTTTTCTTGCTTTGAAGAAGAAAATAATGCATGAGATGTTAATGCTAGTAACAGTGCTATAGATTGGGATTGGAATCTCAAACCTATTTGAGATTTGAAATAGAGAAAGTAGGTCTCAACCTTTAATTTGTAGCAAGTGGATCTCCAACTTTTCAGTTTTGTAGCAACTGGGTCATAGTGGATGACTTCCATCCCTCTGACCATTAAAAGGTCAATTTTTATTAAAAAGACCATTATACTCCTATTTTCAATTCATAAAAAAAAAGAAAAAAAGAAAAAAGAGAAAAACATGAAAATGAAACAAAAACTTTGTGCAAAAATAGGAGAAAGTCAGGGGGCAGCAGCGATGGCTGGCAAAGAGGACTGAATGGGAACAAGTAGGAAATGGCACGTGGATGGGAGGAGGATCCTTTGATGGTTCAGAATGAAGAGAAGAAAGTCTAATCATGGTCTCATGCAATTGAAATGTTGTTTGAAGAAACAGTGATGTAGCATTACACAAGTAGAAGCAGTCACATAGAAGGTGAGGAGGTGAGAAGTAGAAACTAGGAAAAAGAAAGAGGAAGAAGGAGAGGAGAAGGAGAGAAGAAGAGGGCGGTGGAAAAGTCTGCAACACTCAACGTTCAATTCATTCCCATCAATCTGTCCCATGCAAAGGCTGTCTACATATATATAATAGACAACACAAAAGAAAAAGGGCTTGGATCAGCCCAAAACATTATACAAGCCCAAAGCAAAATAAAAAAGCTTGGGCCAATACCAAAATATACTACAAGCTCAAGGTAAAATACTAAGCTAGTCCAATGCTAAGTGAATGTTCTCATCAACTCTCCCGGGGTGGGAGAAAACTTGACTTTGTCGAGTGAATAACTCATAAAAGGTTGCAGTCAGTCACCCAACCATAAGTTGAGTGGTTGGACAAACCTCTTCTGACGTCCATATATACGTGTGATTGGTGGTCTGGGCAATGGAAGATTATGCTGACTCTTATAAAGTTTCAACAAGTCGGCTCTAGCTGTTGGAATCTCTCTAGGGATATATGTCAGAGTCAGGTCAGCCTACCCAACGAACAAAAAAGCGCTAAATTTCTCTATCATTGGTCAACATAATCTGTTAATCTAAAATAGCATCAATCTTATCTTTGGGTATTGTGACAGGGGGTGTTGAAGTAGGGATAGCAATAGGTTCAAATTGAGGGTCAACAGATGGGGGTAGAAAAGGGTCATCAGAGGGCTTAAAATGACCTTTATAAGGAACTAAATCCTTAACATTGAAAGTAGAATGGTAGCCAAAATGTGATGGAAGATCAATGACATAAGCATTTGGACCAACACGCATTAAGATTTTAAAAGGACTAGTGCTACGGGCTTGCAATTTGGAAGCGGATCCAGATGGACGCCGTTTCGGTCTAATTCGGATCATCACATAATCCCCAATATTAAATTCAACATGTCGTTTATGCAAATCTGCTCGAAGTTTATATGATGCATTACTTGCCTCTAGTTGTTTATTGGTTTTAATATGTAAGTCATAAAGATATTGTACAAATACCTCAGCTGACACGGACACATTAGCATGTGGGGACATAGGGATAAGGTCTAAAGGCTTCTTGGGTTTGTAACCATGAACAACTTCAAAAGGACTCATGCCTAAAGACTTATTCACAGAACTGTTATATGCAATTTGGGCTATAGAGAGGATTAAATCCTAGTTCTTAAGATTTTCCTGAACTAGATACCTTAATAGATTACCAAAACTGCGATTAACAACTTCAGCTTGACCATCAATCTGAGGATGATATGCACTGGAGAATTTCAACTTAGTGTCAACCATGTGCCATAAGGTTTTCCAGAAGTGACAAGTGAACCGAACATCCCTATTCGACACAATGGTCTTAGGAAGGCTATACAACTTAACAATCTCATTAAAGTATAGTCTGGCAGCCTTAGACGCATCTGAAGTTTTGCTGCAAGGGATAAAGTGGGTCATTTTCAAGAAATGATCCACTATAACAAAAATAGAGTCATATTTCTTTGGAGTACGTAGGAATCCTAATACAAAATCTATACTGACATCTTGTCAAGGACAACTAGGGATGGAAAGAGGTGTGTAAAGACTAGTGTTTTGTCTATTTTGTTTGGCCAACTGACGTGTTACAGGCACTAACTATCTTAGCTAACTTTGTCTTCAAACGAGGCCAATAAAATTGACGTTCAACCTCTTCGATTGTCTTATCACGTCCAAAATGTCCAGCCAAGCCTCCGGCATGACTTTCTTAAACTATAAAGTCTCGTACTGAAGTTCGAGGGATACACAACTTATTGAACCTAAAAAGATAACCATCCTCTAGACAAAAACCATCAGTAGCATCCAATTGCCAACTTTGCAACGCAAGGAAAATGTCCTTGAAATCGAGACATGACTCATAATCTTCTTTGAGTCGTTCAAAACTTATGACCTTGACACTCATACTGGTTAAAAGGGAAATGCAGCAGCTTAAAACATCCATCGCTTGATTTTCACTGCGTTTCTTATGCTTCAAAACAAAAGAATAGGCCTGCAAGTACTCGATCCAACGACCATGCCTAGCATTTAACCTCTTTAAGGAATTAAGGTAGCAAAGTGCCTCATGGTTCGAATAAATGACAAATTCTTGGGGTAACAAGTAATGACGCCAATAGCGCAAAGCTTGTACGACTGCATACAATTCCTTGTCATAAGTCGAGTACTGTAGTTTGACATCATTTAGCTTCTCATTGAAATAAGCAATAGGCTGACGTTCTTGGCTCAAAACTCCACCTATCCCTACCTGGAGGCATCACATTCTACCTCAAAAACTTTGGGAAAGTTAGGAAGTCGCATGACTGGAGCTTCTGTCATTCGCCTCTTAACCAACTTAAATTCTTTGGCCGCTTCATGCAATTAATAAAATTCTCCTCTTTTCATGCACTCTGTAATAGGAGCCATGATCGTGCTAAACCCTTTAATAAAACAACGATAAAAGGTAGCTAAACCATAAAAACTCCTAACATCATGTATAGTCTTGGGCTCAGTCGAGTACCGTAGTTTGACATCATTTAGCTTCTCATTGAAATAAGCAATAGGCTGACGTTCTTGGCTCAAAACTCCACCTATCCCTACCTGGAGGCATCACATTCTACCTCAAAAACTTTGGGAAAGTTAGGAAGTCGCATGACTGGAGTTTCTGTCATTCGCATCTTAACCAACTTAAATTCTTTGACCGCTTCATGCGATTAATAAAATTCTCCTCTTTTCATGCACTCTGTAATAGGAGCCATGATCGTGCTAAACCCTTTAATAAAACAACGATAAAAGGTAGCTAAACCATGAAAACTCCTAACATCATGTATAGTCTTGGGCTCAGCCAACCAATAATTGGCCTGAATCTTTATAGGGTCAGCAGACACTCCTGTCGTAGAGATAATGAAGCCTAAGAAGACAACTTTATCTGTGAAGAAAGAACATTTCTTCACATTGGCATACAGACTTGTAGCACGAAGGGTAGAATAAACCTGCGTGAGATGATCTTGATGTTGTTCCCAAGTTTACTGTACACTGAGATGTCATCAAAATAGAAAACGAGGAATTTATCCATGAATGATCGCGAAGCTCGTGTCATCACTCTTATAAAAGTACTCGGGGCATTGGTTAGTCCAAAATGCATGACCAATCACTCATAAAGACTATCCTTCGTTTTAAAGGCAGTCTTCCATTCGTCACCGGGGCGAATCTTAATTTGGTGGTACTCACTCTTTAAATCAATCTTAGAAAATATTGTGGCACCAACCATCATATCCAACATATCATCAAGCCTAGGGATTGGAAAACGGTATTTTATTGTGATCTTATTGATGACGCGACTATCAACACGCATCCTCCAATAATCATCTTTCTTAGGAGTCAAAAGGGCGGGAACCGCACAAGGACTTAGACTCTCACGAATAAATCCTTTGTAAAAGAGCTCCTCCTCTACTTGCCTCTGGAGCTCAGCATACTTAATAGGATTCATTCTATAATGAGGTAAATTTGGAAGAGACGATCCAGGGATAAGATTTATAGCATATTGAATATCCTGTAAATGAGGCAATAGATTGGGAGGCCTTCAGGAAAGACATTTGAAACTCTTGAAGAATTGACTGAACCTCATCAGGGGTCAATATTGGAGATTCCGATGGAACTTCCATGACGACCACGACAACAGAATTCTCTTTTGAGTGTACGCTCAAATTCTATAGGGCTAGTCATATGTAACCCTTTCTGCTCCACAATTTTCTTGTTCTGCTGTGAATCAACAAGCTTTGGCGGTAAAGGATTAAGGTGAATCTTCTTCCCATTAAACACAAAGGAACGGGAGTTTGACCGACCATGGTTAGTTACATCCAAATCGAACAACCAGGGTCGACCAAGAATGACGTATTCGACATCCATGGGAATGACGTCACACCATATATGATCTTTATACATAAGAAACTGGATAGGTACCAAACAGCGCTCATTTACGGCAATAGAAGAAGTGTCAACCTAAGAGACGCTATAAGGTTAAGGGTGTAGGATGGGCTGTAATTCAAGATGGGACACAGTATCCATAGAAATTGCATTAATGCAGCTACCACTATACACAATAATTTTACATCTATTATTCATCTTGATATAAGTGTGAAAAATGGCGTGACGACGCCAGTCATCGGCATCTTTAGGGTGAGTGAGGGTACAGCGTACAACACTTAGCTGCGAGGTGTCAGGGACAAGGGTCACATAACCTAGATCTACAGGGAAGGTTCGGATGCAACCTAACAAGCTATCCTCAATATCATCCAAATCGTCAAATTCTTCAAACTTAGGTTCATAGACTTGATCTTCTAATGGCTCACCTTCTACATCTTTTCGTTCCTCAATGACTAAAGCTCGATTAGGACATCTAGATGCGATATGGCCAAAGCCTTCACAATTGAAGCGCTGCAGGCGGGAAGAAGTTTTTGGAATTTCAAAAGCTTTACCCTCATTTTCCAACACAAGGGGACATTATATGGGGGAGGCCCTAGGAGGGACTTAACAGGCGGAGGTGGCACAGATGAGACGGAAGGACGATTGTCAGCACGCCTTCCATATGAAGTTTTAGTGACCAACTCATAATTTTGGACTACAGAATAAGCATGATCAAGAGTAGTGACACCTCGAAGGATACGCTTACGCCTAAGATCATCTTTTATGTCCTGTCTAAACCTACTCCAAGTCATTGCCTTATCTTCAACTACGTGTTATCGCATTCGAAATTCATCAAATTGAGTAACATATTCAGTCACTCGTCGATGTCCTTGTGTAAGGGTATTCCATTGGTCTAACAAGTTGCCCCTGTAAGATTGAGGCAAGTACTTCTCTTAAAGGCGATGTTTCATTTTCTCCCAACTTCCAATTGAAGGTGCATGACGCTTCTCAAGGAGATCCTCAATACTTTCCCAGAAGAGTTGGGCGGTGCCAGTTAATTTCAGACTGGCAAATTGGACACGTTGATCCTCTGGGACTCCATACCATACCAAGAAACGATCCATGTCTCTAATCCATTGAGCAAAAACTCTAGGATCTAAGCAATCATCGAAAGTAGGAGCGTCTAACTTTATGTTTTTAAAGTAACGCTCGTCATGGCGTGGAGGAGAATGATTATCGCGACGGCCATGGCCTTGTTCTCACTTACAGTCCTGATCCCCATTCCTTTGATCATGTCGAGGGTGTTGTCGACTACTTTGTCGACGATAATAGTGTACATTATGGGACGCTTCAGAGTTATCAACGTCAGTCGAACGAGGGGTTTGTTCAAAATTGTCCAACCTGGCAGCTAGGTCTTTACTCTTTTCACGAGTAGCAGCCATCTCGATGGACAATCGCTATTTGAGTCTGTAAATGTTGCTGGCTTGTGACAAGTTGAGCTAATTGTCTAGTGAGTGCATCAAATTGTGAGGGGTCCATGGTGAATGTAATAGAACTAGGGGTGACGAGACGACCACCACGCAACTACATGCAATGTAATACCAACTAAATGATTTGCGATGGAGACATCAATGAACAACAAGTGCAAGTAACGAAAAATAGCAACTTGAATATTTAAATTAAAGGTTTGAGATTAAGTAAATCCAAATATGGCAAGCTAATATTGTTGATATACGTAAAATAACAAAGCGATGGTCAAATTACTAGCCAAAATCTAATCACGTAAAATAAGTGGAATAAAAGTGAGGTTTAGCAAGGGTTCAATCACGTGATTTTAGGTAAAGTAATTAGAATAATAGCAACATAGAAAATTAATTGATGCGATTTTAAATTAACAGTAATATAAATCAAATCTAGATAATAACAGTAACTTCCCTTTTTGTTCGCTGAAGTAATTGAATCTATCAACAGGACAAGAAGAGGTACCTGCAAAACGATATTAAAAAATACAAATTTATTATTATTATTATTTTTTTTAAATTTTAAAATCAAACTAAATTACATAAAAACAAATAGGGCAATAAATGAGCCCAAATCACAAAACTAAGCCCAATTACAATTAAATCCCCAGCCACACAAGCACAAGCCTAGAATATTTACTAAGCCACAGCCCAATTAAAATCAACTGCCCACTGTTATCTTAGCCTAGTCGTTTTTCCCCACTCTATCTATGCGGTCTGTATGAGAATTGGATTTAAGTGGAGGTGATTACGAGCAGCGCTACTCGGAGAAGGCACTGGCTCGCCTTTTGTGTTGGTCTGACGACGTGGTGGATTGGGTAGATGAAGGACGGTGGTTGCAGTGAGTGAGGATACTGTGGTGGCTGTGCTAGGAGGATGACTGGTGGTCGGCGTTCATGGGTTTCGTGAGCGAAGGAGGCGGTTGCGGGGTGGGTGCTCCGAGTTGTCGCGAGTGGGTCGAGCTCAGAAAGGCAATCGGTCAATTTTTGGGTTGCTGTAATTTCGGGTGGGGAGTTGAGAGGAATTGTTGGTAGCTGTTGACGGTAGCCGGAGGAGACAGTGTTGGGTGTAATTGGCTAAGTGTATATGGGTTAGATGTTTGTGTGCGGTTTGGAGAGAGGATGGATGGGTTACCTTCTGGGTAGGGCTTTATGGTGATGAACAGCAAGCTGAAGGCAGGAATTTGACTGAACTTTTCATCACTTCCATGGCAATTCTGTGACTCCAATTTTCAGTTAAAGATGTTGAAACCAAGTTTAGCTCTGATACCAAGTTGATGTAGCATTACACAAGTAGAAGCAATCACATAGTAGGTGAGGAAGTGAGAAGTAGAAACCAGGAAAAAGAAAGAGGAAGAAGGAGAGGAGAAGTAGAGAAGAAGAGGGTGGTGGAAAAGTTTGCAACACTCGACGTTCAATTCATTCCCATCAATCTGTCCAATGCAAAGGCTGTCTATATATATATATATATAAAATATACAACACAAAAGAAAAAGGGCTTGGGCCTGCCCAAAACATTATACAAGCCCAAAGCAAAGCAAAGCAAAGCAAAAAGGCTTGGGCCAATACTAAAATATACTGCAAGCCCAAGGTAAAATACTAAGCTAATCGAATGCTAAGTAGATGTCCTCATCAAACATGTTTTTAAGTTAAAATAAACAGGCACACGTTTTTTTGCTTTGCTGAGGGCCTATGTTTTAAAAATTGAAATTAATTATGTACTCAATGCTTATCCAGTTGAAGGCCCCTGGTTTAAATCTGTCTTGTTGAGGAGGGGTTGGGGCCTGTGGGCCAATTAATTAAAAATGAAATGATCCATTCAATGGTCTGTGTTCCCAGCGCACCCATTCCCTAATTGCGTTGGCGTATCTACATTTCTTAGTTTGTATGCACGTGTAGATGCACTACATATGAGTGTCTATTTGTATGTTTATGTACTGTTTGATTGTCTACATATTTTGAATATGTGATTTTAACTCGCCATTGACAA
Organism: Olea europaea var. sylvestris; assembly: GCF_002742605.1. Classification (NCBI taxonomy): domain Eukaryota; kingdom Viridiplantae; phylum Streptophyta; class Magnoliopsida; order Lamiales; family Oleaceae; genus Olea; species Olea europaea. The sequence goes on from NC_036238.1 coordinate 22,169,231, forward strand.
AAATGATGATTGGGCAATATCAACTTCAAATTGCTTTTTGCGAGAATTTGAGATTTATTGTATCTTGTGCTTATGAATATTTTTGTTCTATGTTCCAGTCATGGGACACTACCTCTATCTCTTTAACAGCTGGCTGCGATCTGTTTATGCGCTATGTAACGAGAACTTCTGCTCTGGAATACGAGGACTTCAATTCAGCCAAATCTCGCCTTCTTGAACGTGCTGAGAAGTTTGGCGAGTTATCATTAAAGGTAACTATTTCCTAGATAAATTTGGATTGATGTGATTTTATTCTTCATTCATCCACTTGCATTTATCTACCTGTACTAATCTCATTTCAGGCTCGAAGAACAATTGCAATGCTCAGTCAAGATTTTATATTTGATGGTTGTACCATTTTAGTGCATGGTTTCTCGCGTGTTGTTTTGGAGGTTTTGAGAACAGCAGCACAAAATAGGAAACTCTTTCGAGTGTTCTGTACAGGTGTGTACTATCAACATCCAGTTTCTGTAGTATATGTCGCTGAAAATAAATAAATTCAACTTGTTCGACATAGCAAAATCAACTAGCCTCTTACATAAAGCACAAAAATTTGATCCTCATTCCCAGGTTTCTCTCCAAAATCCAAATCTTTCAAAATTCTCCAGGACTTCTATTAACTCGTAGTTAAGGTAAAACTAGAATTAATTATTTTTAAAACAATGTTACGATTGCATCTCGTGTCTTTTCCAGAGAAAGGTACCTTCTCTCTCTCTCTCTCTCTCGTGGAGTCTAGAAGCGCTAGATAACTCTTGAAATGATATGAAAATTGGCGTTTAACTTTATACGGATGGATTGACTACCTGGTTTTGGATAGTGGCAATCGACAACTGTAACTTGAATAAATGAACCATAAATAGGTTCTATGCGTCTGTATTTGTATTGCTTTCTGTTAGTATAGATTAGCAAATTCATCTGTACAAAGTCAATACTCTGATAATTTTTTCCACCCTAAAAAAAGCATGTAAGTTTGATATTAGATAACTGAAATGCAGAGGGAAGACCCGACAGGACAGGATTACGGTTGTCCAATGAGCTTGCCAAGCTTGACATTCCTGTGAAGCTTTTAATAGACTCCGCTGTGGCATATAGCATGGACGAGGTAGACATGGTTTTCGTTGGAGCAGATGGAGTGGTAGAAAGTGGAGGCATAATAAATATGATGGGCACGTACCAAACTGCATTGGTGGCTAAAAGCATGAACAAACCAGTGTATGTTGCTGCAGAAAGCTACAAGGTATTTAGATTTTTTACATCTTTATTAATCTAAAGACAAATGGGAGAATTTAGACTACTACTGCCAATGCCATTGCATAGATGAACATATCCAAATTCCATAAGTAAATTCCAATTTTTTTTCTTTCTTTCAGTTTGCTCGACTCTATCCACTGGACCAAAAAGACATGGTACCTGCATTACGCCCAATTGATTTTGGAGTGCCTATTCCTTCCAAGGTCGAGGTTGAAACATCTGCCCGGGATTATACGCCACCTCAGTATCTCACGTTACTCTTTACAGATTTGGGTGTGCTAACCCCATCAGTAGTAAGTGACGAGCTCATCCAGCTGTACCTATAACAATAATGAGATCTAATTTATTCGTGTTACCGTTACAACTAACTTAGCAGCAACAATTCACTGTGAATGATAAAGACGGGACCATTTTTACATCAGTTGAATATGTCAAGGACAGGCTGTTATTAGCCCTTGAATTTCATATTTTGTGTACAGCCTACTGTGCTGTTCCCTGAATTTTGGGTATCTGCACCTGTTTCTTTGATATCTTTTTTGACTTGTACTCTATTATTGTCGAACATTAATTGTTCATTGTTGACGCCTGATTGGGTTTTTTTTTGTCAAACCAGATGAAGGGGAAGGAAAGGAAAATTGATTTTGGTGTCTAGAATTCAAATACCCTGTTTAATGGCCATTATAAAGGGAAATTGGGGGAAAATGATGTTTTAAATAGGGATTATTATTAATTATTTTTTGGTAAAATGTATAATTAAAATGTAGGGAAAAGTTTTGAATTTATGTGCAAAATATTTTATTGTGTGAATTTGTGATTGAAAATCAGTATGAGAAATAGAGTTAAATCGGAGCCTTTGCTCGTTTGATACCATTTGTCTTTTACAATAATTCAAGGTCACTACAAAGTTATCTAGTAGTTCACATGCTTTTGTTTCTTCAGTTGAAAAGTCTCCTATGGCTTCTCTTGATATTTTTTTTGATGAATTATGCTATGTGTACATTTTGTCTTTCCACGAGACAATCATAGTCTTAGATTTTCCCAATTGCCTTTCACATCATTGTTCATTTTGTGTCACATAGGCGACAAGGTCATGGAATTTGTACACAAGAACTTACATCTGGCAAAATTCTTTTTCCGCTAGTCTTGGATACTTCAACATTCATGAAAACACATTGTGCCTTGCTTTCAATAGAGTCGATTGTATGAATTGTGTTTTGTCGCTTCATATAGCCAAGCTAGCAAAGAAGATTACATTGACCAAGGAGTCTAGCCTCCGATACTCTATTTTGTCTATAAATAATATTATATGTACGAAATGAAGATAATCTTCATGTGATATGAAGTGAAATGGTAAGAACGTCTGTCAAAATTTGTTGAATTTGGGACGTCGTTGGCCCCAGTTTGTTAGAACGTGGGTCCCTATTTCATTGTTTTTATTCTATTTTGAGTTTCTTTCCAATTTCCCAAGTATTGCTAAGGATTTATTGAGCCATCTAATTTTAAAGAATTCTCAATCAAATCATGTAACTTTAAAAATATTTTAATTCAGGTCACTCTATTAATTAGCATTAATATACAATGTATACATGCATGAAATTTGAAAGTAAGCAAAATGCCACATTAAACCTACATGGACTATTAGAGAGCCTATACGTAACATGTTGAACAACTTATAAATGGCCTGTAAAGTCAATTCTCTATTAAGGTTAACTTACTTAAAGTAAATTAATCGAGTAAGAATTGACAGGGAGAGTCATGCTTAGTCGTAGCCTTAAGAAAGAAATGACATTCAAGTGAACACAACATGCGTTAAAGAACTAAAGTAGCTCTAAAGTTGAGAAATGATTGATTTTCAATAAATCGTTCAACTGTCCACGTGAGACTTAGATTCAAATTTTGCATGACGACTTCCAGCAACTTCATCAAGTTGCCAACTTTTAACATCCATGGAAGCAAGCTCTAGCGACCCTGACTTACTGAACTGCTTGAATTGAAATAATTAAGAAGTTTGGTAACTTAAATTCTTGTTTGACAACCATTCTTTTAAAACTCCTTTTTCAAATACTCATTTTTAATTACATTCTCACAACAATATATTTTTCATGTAAATTTCAAAAAATTTCCAACTTTTTAATCATACTTTTTTTTTCTCTAAAATATTACTATTTAGAGTTCATTCTTTAAAAAAAAAAATAGTAATAATAAAAAAATAAAGAAAATCGTTTAAACTGGGGCTAATTGAGACCGTATATAGTCGGGTGACCTCTAATAAAAATTAATAAAAGAAAGACTTCGTGCACCAGCAATTTCCCGCCGTGCGGCGTTCGTGCGGATTTATCGCGTGCTCACTATTAATAGGCTGGCTTCCATAAGCTCACACATTCAAAAATTATCCTTCTTCTCTTTTCAATTTCCCAAAATTTGACAATTTCACAATTAAAACCTGAAATTCACTGAAAAGGAAACAATTCAGATATGTGTGGAGGTGCGATAATTCCGGAGACCGTAAAGCCGAGCCCATCGTCGCGTCGATTGATCGCCGACTTGCTCTGGGGCAGTGGAGTTGCAGATTTGAACAACAAGAAAAACTACCACTCGAACCCGTTGATATATAAGTCTGTCGTTGATGTTGACGATGATTTCGAGGCTGAATTTGAGGGGTTTAAACACTACTCCGTTGATGAAGTGGAGAACGATGGCAAGTCCTTGTGTTTCTCTGCTTCCAAACGGTCCGCCCTCCGCGGTAAAATTTAATTATATTCGTTTGTTATTTAGTTTGTGATATTTTTTTGTCAATTTTGTATGATATGGTATTTATTGAGTTCTCTGGTGTTAGTGTGTACTCTTTTTAGAAATTTATTGAGTTTTTGAAGTGAGTGTGGTTTAGTTATGAGATATTATTTTTATAGCTGATTTGTTCATTAATGTTTGGATTATTATGTGAAAATTTCTGTATTTTTTCGTTCATCGATCTGTTTGGGTTTACCTAAAAAGAAAGATGTATCTGAAATGTATTCTTGAAGGTTCTAAAGCTGTCAAATCTGCTGTGTCTGATGTGGATTCTGAAAAGCTCTTAAAGAGAAAAAGGACCGATCAGTACAAAGGGATCCGCCAACGCGCATGGGGTAAATGGGCTGCTGAGATCCGTGATCCAACGAAAGGTGCTCGGGTTTGGCTTGGAACTTTTAACACTGCTGAGGAAGCTGCAAGAGCTTATGACACGGAAGCTCGGAGGATCAGAGGTAACAAAGCTAAGGTGAATTTTCCTGAAAAAGTTGCTGCCTCTGCCACAAGACATATGTTTAAGGTGAACTCTCGTAAAGTGCTTCCAAAGGAAAACCAAGAATCAGTTCAGCCAAGTTCAACTTTCCAAGACATGTTGCATAATGACCTTCACAATTCTGTGTGTTTATTTGAAGAGAAACCACCAATGAAGCAATCTGGCTATGCTGATGTATACCCTAACACTGGTGATGTTGCTAATGTTTACTTCAGCTCTGATCAAGGAAGCAACTCTTTTGACTCTTCAGAGTTTGGCTGGGGAGAAAATTCTATGCGGAATACCCCAGAAATATCATCTGTTCTCTCTTCTGTTTTTGAAGACGACAAAGCTCAATTCATGGAGGATTTTAACCCTACAAAGAAACTGAAGTTAAGTTCTGAAGATACAGTGGCTGCTGATGATAACACTGTGAACAAGCTTTCTGAAAAGTTCTTGGCGTTTGAGTCGCAGATTAAGTTCTTCCAGATGCCATATCTTGACGGTAATTGGGATGCTGCCTCAGTTGATGCCTTCCTCAATGGAGATTCAACTCAAGATGATGGGAATGAATTGGATGTTTGGTCCTTCGATGATTTTAGTGCTATGTTTGGTGGGATTTAAAAAGCTCGGCTTCCCACTTCTTATGGCTTTCGTAAATAAGGCTACACTTTAGTATGGTTTGCTTACTGTACTAGCTTTTACCGAGTTACCTTGTTAAATATAAGTTCACATTCGACCTTGTTAACACTCTCTACTGGGAAATATGTATTAGATCTACCTTTGCACATGGTGCATGATGTAAACGTTGATTTCCTTTAACGTCGATTTCCTTTCTTGAAATCTATATTTAGCTTCTTGTTTTTTCAGTGACGGGATCAAAATGATGATGTGATGGTGTGTTTATTTTCTTTTACAACGATATGGATAAGATTCCATTATATAATTTCATGCCACCAAGCATATCTGTTATGTGTTTGTGGAAGTTATCCTTTCCCTTGTATTAAGAAATCTTAAAGCGCCATCAAACAAGAGAAAAAGGGAAATTGAGAAGAATTTGAAGCAAGAAAGGAATACTAGAAAGTTAAAAGTCACAGGAAAAACATCAAATGGAGAGCTCCTTTTAACATGATCACCAAAAAAAATTCTAAATTTTCAGTTTATTTCTCCTTCAAGAAATGCAGTATCTTTGTTTTCATTTACATTTTCTTGATAATCTTGTTGCTCGGAAATATTGCAGCAGTCGTTCTCTTAATCTTGAAGCCACGAATGCCTGTGTTTTCTCTCCAAAAAATTGATGTTGAATCTTATAAGATTGATGTAAATAACTCGGACCAAAACATATTTGTTTCATCGGTTTCATATCTGATTTTGGATGCAGAAAATCCAAACAAGGTCAGGTTAAGTTATGGCCCTTCAAGGTTTCATGTCCTTAGTGAAGGACTAGTGATAGGATTGATCCGAATCCCTCAGTTTCATCAGCCTCCGCTCAGCAAAAATGTAAGCGTGCAGATGCAGTTATCGTTTGAATGCATGAACATTAGCCATATGATCGCATCTGCAAGAAATTCATCCAAAGATAGCAATATTTTCCAGATTAAGATATCAGGTGAAATCAGAGCTCAGGTGGGGATTCTGAATATCACATTTCCAAAGCTGAAGATAGCGTTGGACTGTGAAATAAGTACATCGCATCTTTCACTTCGCGATGAAGTGTACAGCATGAGATGGATTAAGAACAATAATATGGTAAGGATTTTGAATCTTCTCATCAATTTTATAATTATTTCCGCTCTTTTTTCTCATCGATCGCTTTGTTTTGAAATTTTCAGATTTCGCTTCCTCTGAATTCCAATGCATTCTCCTACAAGTGTTCTTTGGGTATTTTGATGTAGTAAAAGAAAGAGTGATACCCGATGAGAGATATCATACTCGAACCTCTGAGTTATCGACAGATATTAAACTATTGGAAATCAAATCATATTCATATCGAATTCATATCAACACTGTCCATACTTATGTTAGCTTTCACTCAGTATAGAAACTCATGTACATCATTGTATACTGCAAGAAAAGAATATAAATGTTTTCTTCTTTCACTGCCAATGAGTAATAAATATAGGTATTACAATTTGTAGTGTATTATGGGCTCGTGTGGCAGAAATTCTACTTTTGCTTTTGCTTTTTGTAGAAGAGCAAGACAAAGTATTTTTAAAAAATTACCTAAACATGTTCATTAGTAACTTTTTAGTTTCAGAATCAGTTTGTGACTTTTCAAAAGCGCCATCAAACAAGCCCTATATGGCTTCGCAAATTCCTTCTCTTGAAATTTGACGTCTGAGTATTGAGCTTGAGGTTGGGTTTTCTCATGCTCCTATGTTGTTCTTGTTCATATTTGCATGAAAAAAGGCTACCCGAAATGTCCTCAAGCCCCTTCGAGGATCAAGTTAATAAGAACACAGATAAGTGCATGTAAATCAGGCTGGGGATATATATCCTCATAAATTTTTGCCTTGCACTCTAGTCCGATATGTGGAATAGGCAAGAGTAGTCTTATGGTAAGAGAATACTTGAAGGATAAAGTTTGGTGTACATAAATTTATGTAGACCCCACATCCATGTGAGTGTATGAACACCCTTATATACATAAAATTATGTACACTAAACATAACTCTTACTTGATTACTTGACTTTTCGCCAATATATTATTGATGCTATTGTATGCCCCAACTCCCTTGACCAAATGAGAGCTACGAGGTCTCAGTAGCAAATTTGCCTTGAGTTTTTGCTCATTGGGCCTTACATGTAACATCTAACATGTAATCTTCTCATGTGATTTACTTATTCGAAGAATAATTTGTTAGACAAAGTAATAGCAGAATATATATTTGATTACTTTAGAATGCTTAAAAAAATAGGGAATTAAAACTGCAGAGATATTTTAAGTGCAAAAAAGAGAATGAATAAACTAAAAATAGTATCCCCGACACATTAACCTCTTCCTATTCATCAGTATGAGTTTCAATTTCCCATTCACCCGATTATCATTTTTGACAAGAAAATATATGATTTCAAAGTTCTGATGGAGAAAAACACGAATTAACTTTGATCTTTCAAAATGAACGAAAGAATCCCTCAAAATTATTCCAAAATAGTCCCAACAAACCATCTTTTCCAACATAATTTAGATAGAAATCATGTTCTATGACCACACAACAATACTTGAAGGTATGACCAAAATGCTTAATATAGAAATAAAGAGACGACGATGCAACAAGAATAACAAGTTGGAAACGTAAGCTCCTATTTTCCCGTTTAAACTCTCGGAATATTCAAATTATGAGAGAGAGAGAGAGAGAGAGAGAGAGAGAGAGGGTGCGTGGGAGGGAGGGAGAATGTATCGAGGCCCGGCAGCCCGGGTGAGGGTTTTTGAAAAAAAAAAAATGAAAAAGAAAATTATTATAGCAATGTCCCAGCTAGGTAGCTAGCCAGCAATAAGAAAACCAAAAAGGTACTCCAAAGTCAGTGTTTGTATGCAAAATAATTAATTGTGACCGCAGATAGAGGCATCCATGCATCAACCTCAACCTCATGTCTTGCTCCCATCTCATCTAATTTTGTTTCTTTCTCTACTCCAACATCAACTTCTTATTGAATTTTTTCACATGTACCAATGAGTATGATTATATAATATATCTAGCTAAGTCAACAATTCAAATTAAAATTTAAAACCAAGCACGTGACATTTTTGAATAATGATTCAATTATAAGTTTATACAGCTAGCCTTGGAATTGGATCACTCTTATGTCAGTCAGCCATGGCTAAAGTCTTGATCTTGATTTTCTTGGCTCTCTCAATCCGAGCAAACTGCACACAGCTCATAGAGTACTGTCGAAAACCACCTGCACTGTTCGTCTTCGGCGACTCTTTCTTCGACCCGGGAAATAACAATTACATTAAAACTACAACTCTTGACCAAGCCAATTTCTGGCCTTATGGAGAAACCTACTTCAAATATCCCACCGGAAGATTTTCTGATGGCCGCTTGATTTCTGATTTTATAGGTATATATCTGATTTTTTTCTTTTTGAGCTACGAATTGTTCATTTGAACTGAATGTGAAATAAAGTGAGCTTCATGATGGCAGCTGAACATGCAAAATTGCCATTGATTCCTCCATATCTGCAGCCAAGAGATTATGACAGTTACTGTGGGGCAAACTTTGCATCAGCTGGAGCAGGGGTTTTGCCAGAAACTTTTCAAGGAGCGGTATGTGTTTTTCTGAATCTCATGCAAAAGGCAATTTTTGTTGTGCGAGTAAAGATGAAAATATTGAACAATATATGAGGATTTAGAAGGCACCTTTTAATAAGATTTATAATTTAAAATGCAATTTCAAAATCTCAATATGCAAGGTATATGATGTGTGTCTACTAAGCTCAAATGAGTTACTCTATCGGTCTAAGTCTTAGAAGAGCTATTAAATTTCAAGATTGATATTCTCAAACGAGCTATCATCTTGTGTCAGTATGTTAAAGGTAGAACCTCAAATAGATATAAGTGCATTATTCTCGTCGCTTAGAATTAATATTGAAAGCTCTATTTGACACTCATTTTCTAAAATTTGTATTTCTTGAATTCATTTTCAATTACAGATTTCATGAGACTTATAATTTTTCAATTATATATTTCATCAATTTTTATTAAAATTAATTAAAATTTTTATTTGTAATTGAATCAAAAAGTTGCTTGGTGACAGTAAACGTGCAAATGTTGACACGTTTACATGCATATAATAAGATATGACAAGAAAGAAGTGAATGAATGTGAAATCCCCACTGCAAGTTGTTAGCATTATTTGATAGGTTCATGCTATAGGTTGAAAACTAGGGCATATTTGAAAACCATAATAATTTGTTCATACTCGCATAAATAATTTTGGGACTAAACAAATGGTGCATGCTTTGCGCGGAGGAATTTTAAGTTGAATTATTAGGCAGTGTATATAATTTTTTGACCTTGTATGTCTTTTGTAAAAAAATAAAATAAAATTGCAACTTATATTTTTTTTTGAGAAAATTTAAATATATCCATCAAAATATAATTTTAATGGTCCGAATCTTTAGTTTGTACGTATGTTCGACCCCCTATTTGGTACAAATTAAAATTCAGATTTCAATTTAAGTTAACGTCAACGACTAATTTTAATCACATTTACGAGATCAACAACTTTTCAATTACACATTTCAATGACTTTTATCAAAATCTACTAAAAGTCTGAGTTTAATCCCCACAAAACAAGTGCTATAATGTTTTGTCTCAATTGACATTGATGTTTTAGCTAAAGTAGTCATGGAAGCATAATCACGTGCATTAGTAGTTTAAGTCAACTAAGTAACGCATTTGGTCAGAAGCTTTACCTTTATCTTAGGTTTAATCACACTTCTAGCTGTAGGTATAATTTTTAATTGCTTTATTCTTCCTACTTTTTTTTTTTAGTTAATAATGGGAATAAGTATAAATCAAGAACAAGCTTGAATATTTGATTGAGGTGTATATATATATATTGAACTTATTATGATTTTCTTAACGAGTTTAGAAACTTAAAGTGAAATTGTTTGTTAGGTGATTTGTGGTTGATTAGCTCCCTGTTTGAATTCCAGTCTTTTGAAAAAATACATTCTTAAATAGTATTTTGACATTATTTCAATCACATATTCTTTAATAAAATAATATTACGCGTAAATTTAAAATTTTTCTTTATTTTTTAACCACATATTTTTCATCAATACACTATTCAAAAATATATTTTTATAAAAAGAATAGGGCTCAAACAAGGGCTAAAATTCATAATAGAACTTAAAAGAAATTTTCTATTTTGTTCGCAAATTGTTCTCGATATTCTTTGCATCGATCGATATGCTGATGAGTATTCTTTGCTCTTCCCTACATCAAAACTAAGAAGATTTCACACGCCGATGGTCACATTAATATAGGTATTTGGTGTTGAATGCATTATACGTTCATGACATCTATGTAAAGATTTACACTTTGAGCTAATAATAATTGAACAATACGAATTTGCTTAATGTATTGACACTATTTATAATGTTACATCTGAGCCGTCCTAATTCTATACTAAGGGCCCATTTGGTAGGGATTTTGAGAATTGATTTTTTGACTGTTAGAAGAAAAGTGGGGTTCACATGTGAGAGAAGAAGTCAAAAATTACGGCTTGAATAGTAAAATAATGGGTCAAAAAATCAATTTTTTGGGGCAAAAAATCCCTAGCAAACGGGGCCTAATATCAAGTATGAACAATCCAGCTAGACTCGTGTTTGTGTAGAATAAACCTATCCTAACTAATTTTACAATAAGGGTCCGTTTGATTGTAAAAATGAAATTGAATTGCTAAAAAAATAAATTCCAGGGAATTGAATTGTCTAAAAATTATTTTCCTGAGAATTGTAAATTATTGTGTTTGATTGATATAATTTTTCACGTGGAAAATATTGAAATAAAAGTATTTTTTAATGTTTGTTTGACTTTGTTTTATATGAAAATTGTCAATTAAAGGGATAAAATTTACTGGTATTGGGAATGAAATTTGTTCCCATTGCCAAAAAAAAAAATCATCTATCTTTTGATGTTCGTTTGGCCTTATTTTACATTAAAAATGTCAATTAAAGGGAAATATTTTTTTTCCAATAATTTTTAGAATTTGTTTTCATTGCCAAAAAATAATAATAATAAAAAAATCGAAAAAAATAAAAAAATGCTACAGTAACCGGGAATTGCAATTCTCACATTTTTGGTGAGAATTACAATTCCTTGAATTCATGGAGATTGGCTTATGTGGCACCAAAGATGAAATTTCATTTTTAGGGAAAAATGGGGTATCAAACAAGGCTAAATTGGAAGATGGAATTTCAATTCCATTTTTCATGGAATTCCACCTCCAATCAAAGACACCCTAAGTTAATGTACACTAGGATTGTAAAAAAGATTTGTTTGAACTGTGTAGAACTTTATCTCTTATAATACATACAGTATAATTTGGTATTAGTATTTACGGTAAATGACCTACCTGAATTGATGTATCAGGACATCGATGTTTAGTAGATAATTTCTCAAGCATTTATATATATGTTTTGAAAATCAGATAATGCATAAATTGTAATAAACCAAGTACACTTTTTTCGAATGAATTAATTATACAAGACATAATTTGAAAAAGAAAATAGAATATTTTTAAAGAGTGTTGTCTAACATTTTTCATTTGTATAAAAATAGGTAATTGATCTCAGAATGCAGCTAAAATACTTCGAGAAAGAGGTAAATGCAGCTCAATTGAGAAAGAAAGTTGGGGCTTTTGATTCAAAAATGATTTTATCAAATGCTGTCTTCTTGTTTAGTATTGGGACAAATGATTATATAAGCCCCTTCGTGCTAAAAAATTCATCCATGCTGCCTTCTCATCAAGAATACATTGCCATGGTAATCGGCAACCTCACACAAGTAGTAAAAGTAAGTCGATTTCTATGTATAATTTAGTAAAATAAGTAACTTGAGTATGTTCGAGTTCGAGTTCAAGTTTATGAGGTCATGTATGCAGGCCGTGTATAAAAGAGGGGGCCGGAAATTCGGGTTTCTGAACTTAGGAGACTTGGGTTGTCTTCCCGGCCTAAGAATTTCTAAACCACAAAACGGAAGTGGGTGCTTGGAAGAGGCTTCAACCTTGGCAAAACTACACAATGAGGCACTTCAAAATGTCCTAAACAAAATGAAGAACCACTTGAAGGGTTTTAAATATTCTCTGTATGACTTCAACACCTTTCTTCGACAAATTCTCAATCACCCTTCCAGATACGGTATTACTTAACGATTATATCTTAATTTAGTGAATTTAGTTCAAATAGTCGAGCTAGCTATTTTGATACTTTATAGTTATGTCATATGATCTATGTTCGTACTTATGTAGGTTTTAAAGAAGGTGAAAAAGCGTGTTGCGGGAGTGGGCATTACAATGGAATATTTAGTTGCGGAGGAAAAAGAGGAGTGAAGGAATTTGAGCTTTGTAAAAATCCAAATGAATTCATCTTTTGGGATTCTTATCATTTGACAGAGAGTGTGTACAAAAAAATGGCACGTCAAATGTGGTATGGACCCTCTAAAGGACCTTACAACCTAACGCAATTTTTTCAATGCCTCTAAATTAATGAATGCCATTCAATTTTTCTTCTATGTTCTATATTTATGTCCAAGCATGCAGCTGCAACTATTTTATTTATTGCACAAACATTGCCTAAAATACACCATTAGGCTATCTCATTAAAGCTAAGTCACACGAGGCTATACATGGTGTTACTTGTATAAATATCAAAATTTTCAGTTTTACATTTTTACCTGGGTTAAATGTCGTGTAATTAGTGTTACATTTCATTAAATGTCAATAAACTTTAATATGTTGTATAGTCATATATTATTTTATTATTAATGAATGTTCACACACGCCTATGAAATGTTGTCTTATAATACATTACGTTTTATTAAAAAACTAATATTTTACAATTATAATATGTTGTGTTATCATGTTTTGATCTACGATTATCATCACCATCCGTGGCCACTCGATTTCTCTTAGTAATAACTCCTTCCGTTGTAAATATGAGATTCGCAATCTAAAACCTAGTATCATCATTGCCGACACCCGAAACTACAACATCCCATATGTCACCACAACTCACCACAACCATATACCACTCAATTTAGTACATCTCAATTAGATCACAAAAATTCAAATAACTTTGATGTTAGTCGCCGTCGCTAAAATAATGTCACAATCTTTCGTGAATGTTAAAAATTGTTAATACTATAATGTATTTTTATATTGTATATTAAATTAAATAGACTACTCAGTCATGTCATTACTGTAAAATTTGAAAATAAATCTTGTTTGAAAATCGATCCTAATTCATTCAATGGAGCATATTGAGAGCTCTACTCATCTTAAGTTTATGATTTGCAGTGATTATGTGTCACCTTTACCTATAAACATGGTACAGACGAATGTGACTAAATTGAATAAATTCGAGTTGAATGGCATTCTATTGCAACAAATTGAAGTTGAATTATCTAATTGAGAATTACCTAAAAGTTCAGTGACCAAACATATCCCAATATACCATTTGTTTCACCTAGGTCTCCAACTTCTTAAAATTTCGACACTCAAGTTCCAGCCGACGGAAAACGTTTATTCAATGGTTAAATGACTGCTTGACATTTACACGATGTCGATTATTGCTTGAAGCAAAAACATATGTTCGTTCATAAATTTTTTTCTATTCAAAATTTTAAGTGAAAGTTAAAGTCATTATTTTGATTGTTTTGGAATATTGTAAATCTTTTTCAATAATTTTATTCTTTAATCCTAGGGTGGTAAATGGGTCGAGCTAGGGAGATCATCCGACTTGGCTCATGTGCGGCTTGTTTTGAAACGAGTTGAGCTCACATTATTTTTCATGAGCCGAATCGTTTGGGCTTGTGAGCTCATGGATTGGGCTTTTATTTTATTTATTTATTTTTTTTGGAACTTATGTTGCTATTTTATTTTAAAAAATAAAAGAATTGAGTCACTTCGACTTGAGTCATGGATGGCTCAACTCTTTTGGGGCTCGTGGGCCGTCAGCTCATGAGGCCCATGAGCTTAGGGCCAAGTCAAGAGGAACTCGAGCTCGGCTCGTACCTAAACTGAATCGAGGGAAGAGTTGAGCTCGGGGTTGTAAGGGTAGAGCCCTTTCCAATTACTTTCGGTATCGAGTGAGTGTCACGTGACTATTTAATTATTTTCCTTTAGTTGGTGACATGGGTGCAGAAATTTAAAAGATTGGGTATCTGAGTACGATAAATGATAGGTTGGAGATATGGGCTCAACACTTTAGGGAAGGTCGAGGATCCCGTTGGAATTTACCCAATGCCGTTTTCTTCTTCTTCTTCTCCACTGACTAGTGCCCTAATTCCTAAACCCTTTTCTGGCATAAACGCACAAAAACCATACTTAACATGGGACAAATGGGGGGTGTTAAAGCATCCAAAACCACCAAAGACCTAGACCACGTTAAATCCGACGTCGCTTTTTTTGCCTCCTCTATCGACTTCTCCTCTGCTTCCTCCTCCGCAGGCGAATTCATATTTCATTTCAGTCTATAAAGTTTAATTCTCGAATTTACATAAAAATCAGAAATTGGCAATATAGAATGTCAAGGTTTAGGGCTCTGTTGCAAGCTTCTCTTAATGCTACTAAAAGAGGTATCTTTTGATCATTACCTCGTCATCCGATTGAACTCGTTGATTTTTTGTTCTTCAGTATATTCTTTTCGATTTATCTATTGTTAATTTAGCTGATGTAAATTTTTTTAGAAATTTTTGAATTGAAGTTATGATTAGTATCGGGCTTAGGAAATATCTCGAAAAGAAAATGAATTTATGTTGGTCTTCTAATAATTTGATTCCTTTCCTATTGTGGAAGAGTTCTACAATTTGTTTATTTGTATTTAAAATATTGAAAAGCCTCTGGCAGGGTGTTGCAAATATAATCATAAAAGAGATCGCAAGGGTAGATAGATTTTGGTTTGTTACGGCTTTCTATTCAACTGAAGGGGCCAATAAAGTTTATATAGATTTTTCTCAAGGGTTGGTCTTGAAGCAAATGGATGGTCATCATTTTAATTGAACCACTACAACTTGTTTCCTTTCTCTAGAATTCTCCCCACGTTGTATTGTAATTATACTGCTGAGGTGCTGTCATGCTGGTTTTTAGCAAAATATAGTCTGTGTTAAAGCTTAATTTTTGTTAAAAGTAGTTATAAACGATTACGGATTTCAAGCGTGAAACATTCATCTGCTATTTTATCTTTTGTGTTAGCCAGAAAGGCTGTGAGAAGGAGGTAGAGAAACATTACTTTTGAGCGCTTCTTTAAACTCCCTGGACTTCTGAAGATGGTTGATCTTAGAGAAAATTGTTTGTATTTCATAAATGGAAAGTTGGCGCATCACCTATGTATCATCCAGATGATGAGAGATCTATGGATTTAACATTATACTACTCTATTCTCAAGTAATAACTATAATCAATCCTCAGGTATTGCCATCAAATAATTTGATAAGTTCCTGGACAGACATCTAGATGGAATGGAGTGATGCTGCAAATTGTAGTCTCTTCCCTTTGTTCTGAAAGAAAAAAAAAAAATCATCTAAATAAAATGACAGCTCATAGTGATTTCCTTTTCATTTTTCAGTTATTGACTGAGTTTTCTGATGAATACATCTTTTTATTTACCACCTTCATCCTGTTATCATTTTGTTTGTTATCTTGTAGCTTTGGTATGGAATGTTGATGACTTAGTTCCACCAAGTGAAAAGTATATTTTCAATTTTAATTCGAAAGAGGAGCTTAAAAGGTGGCATTTGTATTCGGATTCTGAATATGGAGGTAATGTAGATGTGAAAATTTGATATCTCAATTTCCTGAATCTGAGTTCTAGAAAGTTCAATGACCCAGACACAGCAAGTAAATAATCTTATCCTATTTGTATGCTACATATCCCATGTTAACTTACCAAAAAGAAACTACATTGCATTTTTATCCCTGCGTTTATAAATCTCTACCAATATAGTCAGTTATGTATAAATGATCAAAGAACTCAACCAGTGGAAGATTAGTTTCAATAGAACACTGGTTGATGTTGATATTTTAATTGAACCTATAATATTGCATTTTCTACATGATGTCGGAGTTTCTACTACGTGTAGTGTAGCAGCACATGCCACAAGAACTATTTTAGAGAAATGTAAATGCATGGGGACTTTTATAATGGTCGAATATAACTTTTCAGGCTTGTCATCCGCATCCTTGGAGATAAAAGAGCCTGGAAATGGATCAAGTGGTATTGGTCAGTAATTATCTCTCTTACCTTGCGACAGTAATTATGCATATGTGCATGTGATTTACAATTTTTCTCCTCTTCCTCTGATTTATATGCCAGTAACTAGCTATAAATCTCATAAGAACTTTGATGAAAAGTCAATCTTCCCTTTCTTAGTTCTTGGAAACAAATTGTAGTTGAAGTACATTATCATTAAAAGTTCTTTGATTTGAATACCTGGTCTTGTCTGCCAATTTTATTTGTTGTAGCATAGCTGAGTCCAAGTATATATACATATATATAGACAAATACATATTTGTGTGTACATGTATTTATGTGCATGTCCACAAGCCAGAGAAGTTAAGACTGTTTATTACGATTACTTTACTGAATACTATTCCAGTACTCAACTCTTGAAGTATCTTCTGGCATTAAAATTCTTCTGTTTAGTGTATCATCGTCTTACGTAGTTTTGAGATCCCTGCTGAACCTTGATTGTTTTCTATTTCTGTCGTAGGCTTATTTTCTGGGAACCTTTCTTTGGATGTCAGTGAGAGTTCACGATGGAATATAACTCGTAGCGGATTCTGTGGAATGCGGTCTAAAAAGGTGCATGATATTCATAAACTTCCTGCTCATCTGCAGATCAAGGGTCACATGAGACTGCTAAAGTTCCATCTACTTGACCAGTGAAACTCAAGAGTTCTTTAGCACTAAAGTTCATCAAAAAGACCCCTTGATCTTAATATTCATGTTGAGAAATTAGGGCTTTAGCTTTGTCAGCATATTGTTAGTGGCTACTCTAGTGAACTTTCATGCTAAAATGAAAAATATGCTACAGACATTGGAACATTTTTCTTTTGGCTGTCATCTTTTGTTTCATAATGACTTCCCCTTCCATTTGTTGCTTTTGTAGTTTGATGGCTTCATAGATTTGGATGGTTACGACACATTAGCACTAAAACTTAAAGGAGATGGGAGATGCTACATTTCAACTGTGAGTACTCCAACTTTTACCTAACACAACGTAACATGCCCAAGATTTGACTTAAAATGGTAGGGTGCTTTGAAGTTTGCAATGGCGATAAACTTGCAAGTCAAAAGAGAGCACCGCCGGTGTTTAGCACCAATCTGCGTGGCAACACGTGGAATTAAATAATAGGTCTAATAAATGTCTAGATATTGACCCATTAATTAGACCTCTCATTTGATGCGGCACGGATTGGTCCTAGACACCAGTAATGCTACATAGCATTACTCGAGTATAAAACGCGATTATGGAAATATTGAAAAACTATTGGACCAAACTTGATTCAGCCTTCATCCAATTTCAATGCAGATTTATACAGAAAACTGGGTGAATTCTCCTGGACAACAAGAAGACAACTCATGGCAGGCATTCGTTTTTGTGCCTAAAGACAACTGGTATATTGCGAAGGCAAGCTCTCTCTCTCTCTTTGTTGCACATTCACACACGCAATTGGACACATTTTTGTTTGCAATCCCCTTATTTTTTATTTCTCTCTGTTTTTGGGTATATACATGTCTTATGTTCGTTCAATTTTTTTTGTAACCTGAGATGATTCTGGCAAGCTTAAATTATAATTTCAACAGAAAAAATATACTATTATCCACGCATTTCATAGGAATAGGACACACAATTTACTAACCACTTATTATTCATGCATTCCATAGGACCCAAAGCACTACCACACAAGCACAGCATGCAACTTATGAATATAGTAAGAAAAAGGAGTTCCTCGAACTGATTTGGTGTATAGGCATCCTTCAAAAGAGTTTGCCGTTTAAGTTGTAAAGTTTGATTTATGTTGAACTATGTGTTACACTGTTACAGTCTAGCGTACACTGCTCATCTGATGGCTCACAGCTGCATGACTGCAATGAGTTTTGCACAAAATGGAATGAAGTGTTAATGATTTGTATATTAAAATGTCAATATCTGGTTGTGCAGATTCCTCTTGCTCGATATCTGCCAACATGGAGAGGTAATGTGATAGATGCAAAGCTAGAGATGAACCCAGCACGAGTGGTTGGCATGTCTCTATCTGTCAATGCAGAAGGTGGAATTCCCGATGCTAGATCTGGTCCAGGTGATTTCCAAGTTGAAATTGACTGGATAAAAGCCTTGAGAATGCAGTAAATTAACGAAAATCACTGTCCAGAGGGCACAAAACTTAATCTTCGGGAAGTGAGGCAGTTTTACGCGTGTGCTTGTGTTTTAGTGTATAATCATAACGAGCATGCGAAAGCTAAGTCTGATTATTATGCTTCCATGCACATGTTCAATTTTGTTGGTGAGTACTTGAAATTATGGAACTGGGAAAATCCATAGACTAGTTATGCCTACAGAGTATTACATGGTAGGTTCGTCTCTTTCTAGTGACCTGATTTTCATGGGAATATTTTGGGTTAGAAATAAAATGTAAAAGCAATATTTGTTGCAATAGGACCAACTTATTTAGGTGCCTTTTTTACATACTACTTGTTCATGTAAAAAACAGGAGAGAAAATCAAACTGCTACATAACAAATTTGTTTTCTTGAAAAATAACTGTGTGGCAGACATGAAAAATATCAAATGTAGAGATGACCATTGAATTATAATGAAAAAGAACCATGTAAATTATGACAATCATATAATATTATCTTTTATTGCCACCATTTTCTATCTGCTTATTATTATCTTAGCTCAGAAAGGTAATTAAAATATTAATGATAATTATGAGCACAGCATTTCCAATATTTGATATAATGCATTTGAAACCAGTAAACCTAAAATTTTAACTTGGAAATTGGAATTAGATGAATCAGTCCCTAATTTTGTGATAAATAATATATAATTTTTTTTAAAGAATGTGTGGTTGAAATGTAAAAAAAATTGGGTTTAAGTGCAAAATTATTTTATTGAAAAAATATATAGTTGAAAGTGAATAGAGAAAAAAATAAGCTAAAGAATGGGGCTCAAATAGGTCGGTTCGTGGGTCGAAATTCAAGGCTTGAGCTCGGCTTGAATAAAATCAAACGGGCTTTTTTCGAACTCAAGCTGAGCCGAGCAAAAGCACGGCAAAAAAAAAAAAAAAAAAAAGCTCGACCTGAGCTTTCGACTCGGGCCTTAGCGAGCCAAGCTCGAGCCGGCTCGATGCTCTCTCTCTCTTTAATCATATTGGCATTGCCGCTAGCTTTCTTAAGGCAGCAGCCAGGCCTTAAAAATAAACGTTGTCCTTTTCTTTTTTTAAATAAGGGGCTTGAGCTCGAGCTTGAGCTGGCGAGCCACATGGGCTGGCTCGGGCTAAGTTCGAAACCTTAAAATGGGGTTTTATCTTAGTCTCGACTCTTTTCGGGCCAAGCCATAGGCTGTCCGAGTCGACGAACCCAATTGACATCCCTATGCTCAAACAAGATATTTTTATGGAGCCATTAAAAAATTGAGAATTTCAATTTTTTTATTTTTTATTTTATTTTTAGAGTCATTTATAAATAGTGATGACAATTGGCGGGATAGCCTCTCCCTCGTCCCTTTGGAGTAACGCTATTTAACATTAGTATCATTTGGCCCTTGTTTGAGCCTCATTGTTTGGTAAAAGTAGATGAATGACTAAACAAAGACTAGCTAACGAACCAAAACCCAACCAATAACTAAGATTTGGAATAATGAATTTTTAAAGAATGTGAGGTTGAAAAGTTGAAAAGTGTATTTTCTGCATTTATTTATGCCATTTTATTAAATTTTTATGTCGTCAAATTATTAATTTCTATTTAATTTGGGTTATTTTTTGTTTGTTTTAGTATTTAACTAGTTTTGAAGCATAAATTGGCCATCGGATGGAAAGTTTGGAATCAAATTCTACATTTTGAAAATTGAAGGACTTGAATTGAATTAAAGAAATATGTTGGTTGCTCAATTAATTGGATTTGATGGCTAGAATACACATTCTAAAATATTGTTGGACATTTGTGCAAATTACAATTACATATGGCAGGAAGACGTGGAATTTGTTGTCAAGGTGGATTTTGACACTTAGAATTTAATTGGGCCTTGGACCAATTGATAAAGGGGAAGGAATTAATGTGGACTTGGATTTGAAAAAAAGGATGTGGGCTTTGCTTGTTGAGCTTGCTTTTGTATCAAGTGGAAATTACAGGAATCCTAGAGTTAAAATCTAGGGTTCCAAAATCATATTTGAACTTTGCAATTTCATAAACCAGATCTTTTATTAATTAATGAACAAATTAAAAAATTAATTAATCTATAAAATAAATAATAATTTCAAACCCTGCTTATTTCATTCCCCTGCCCACCACCAAAACCCAATTCTCTCTCTCTCTCTCTCTCTCTCTCTCTCTCTCTCTCTCATCTGATCGGTGAAAGTCGATGGAGGATCAACGATAGAGGAGCTCCTTCGTTCCAGCTTCACTGATCGATAGTTGTGGTCTGCTCTGTTGCACATCGCTGATCGACGCTACTGCGAACTTCTCCATTGCAGCGTCGACAAAACTGGTGGCGAGGGCTTTTAGTGTCGGATTTGGCAGCAATCTGGCTGTGAATGACGGGATCTGGCGGTGACCTCTTACAGCAGCGATTTGGCTTAGATCTGTAGCAACGACTATAACCGGAGGTCGTGGTGGCGACGAGGAAGGTTTTTTGTTTTGTGTGATGGTCGGCGACGAAGAAAAAACATGTGTGTGTTGCGACGGTGGGTATTGTGTGGTCAGTGGTTGTTTTGTGATTGAGCCGAGGTGATGGCAGTGGTGGTTGGTACGGGCGGTGGTGGTACAGTTCGGTGTCAGATTTGGGATTTTTCTGGCGTGGTCGTGTGGCCGTGGGTGCAGTGCAGTGGTAGTGATGGGTTTCGTTGTGGTTGTGGTGGTCATGACAGTTTAGTAGATTTTGTGACAAGTAATTGGACCCGTGACCTGAAAATTGTGACCGTGAGTTGATCGTGATGGTGGTTGTGGCAATCATGTGGTGGTTGTGGCGATTTGATTGTTTTGTGACTAATAATTGGATATGTGACCTGAAAATTGTGATTATGACTCCCAATTATGACTCACAATTGATTAATCGTGATCAAGTAATCAAATAATTTACAATGAAAGTTTTGAATCTGTGGTGATGAATAATTCATGAGTCGTGGCCTATAAAATTTTTAGACTCGTGATTGAAAAGTATTTTTGTGATCTATAAAATTTTTTATGTGTGATCGAAAAATAAGTTGCGACTAATAATTTGATAAATTGTGACTAAAAATTAATTTGTGATTAATTAATTAGTGACCTAAAAATAAATAATATGTGACCTAAAAAATGTAATTGTAACTCATAATTTATTGAGTTAGTGACTGTAAAAATTAATTGTGACTAATTATTTTGAAAATTTGTGACTGATAAATGAATTGTGATCAATAAAATTTTTATGATAAATAAATAATACATGACCTAAAAATTGTTTGTGACTTATAATTTATTAAGTTGTGATCAAAAAATTAATCTGTGACCTATAAAATTTTTGATTCGTGACTGAAAAATAATATGTGATCCGTAAAATTTTTAATTTGTGATTGAAAAATAAGTTGTGATTAAAAATTAATCTGTGACTAATTATGTTTTTTATTTGTGACCGATGAGTAAACTGTGACCTACAAAATATTGAATTGTGATCATTGAAAAATTTGTGACATAAATTTTTTGATTTATGACCAAAAAATAATAAGTAATTAATTAAATTATTAATTTGTGACCAAATTGTGTAGATCTGCGACCTAAATATATTTAATTAATAAAATAATTAATTAACTAATTAAATCATAAATAAATTTTGATAAAAATCTAATTTTTGAAGTTTGAAACTTATTTTCTTAATTTTGAAATGTGTGGTACTTAAATTCTTACTTATGAAATTATCAAATTGCTGGGACATTTTTTTATGGACTTTTGATGGGCTGGAAATGCAAAAGGGCTGTTTTGGTTGAATTCATATATATATATACACACACACACACATAGAGATGATCTTCTAAACATTGGTGACATGATACATCATTTAATTGGTGAATAAGTTAATAGTAGGTCTCATATATTTAATGATTTACCAATTAAATGATGTGTCATGTTATATTATCGATATTTAACATAAACTAAGTACCGATACTTAGGAGATCATTCCTATATATATAAATAAGTTCTTATCAATTGTCAAAAGTTTATAGAAAAAGATAAAAATGACAAAAGAGTAGTATGAGAAGAAAGTAGTATGAAACAGGAGTATTTATTATTTTGTGTTTGATTTTGTTGTTTCAAAGAATGTGTAATCCACCCCTTTTTATAATAGAAGAATTCAACCATCTCATTATGAAAATTAATAAAATTCAACACATGTTACAAATTTAATAATGAGATTAAATTTTGTATTTAATATATATACACACACGTTACACGGCTGGTGGCTGGGAAAAAAACCACGGAAAACGGCAGCTGCTTGGGGGCAGGAATCAAAGGTCGTTGCTGCCTACTGGAGAATAAAAAAGGGCAGCCAACACTTACTGTTTTGAAAGAAAAAAAGGGCTACTGTTCGGGAATAAGGAGAACCAAAAGTTTCCTGTTGCTGAGTAGTAATATATATACACAATTGAGGCAGCATTGAGAATTAGAGTTAAACTTTTGGGAGACAAATTGGGCTGCTGTAAACACAAGAACACGGGGCTGCCGACTGAAATTAATTGATATATACACACACACTGAAAACGGCAGCCAAGGAAGAAAGGAAAAAGTCAGAAATTGGGCACCAAGAAATATATTATACACGCACGCAGACAATTGAAGAAGAAGAAACGAGCTGCCTGCTGGAAATTAAAAGGGAGATTACTGGAGTATGTATATATACACGGCAAGAGGCAGAAATAGGATATTGAGGGGTCATTCATTTACAATTCGGCGGGTGAAAATTACGGCTTTAATTGTGAAATTCATCACGTTCCGTCGATTTTTGGGTAATATCTTTTCACTTTCATTCGTTTAATTTCGACATTACGCGTGGCTAAATTTTTATATTACTAGAATGCGATGAACCTTTATTATGAATTTTTAGTTTTTATGATTAGATTGACGTTAATTTTGTTTGAATATTTGGATGCTTATTATAGTTTAGTTTGCTATTCAATTACTTGGCCAATAATTGAATTGTTTGTGAATTTTATTATCATCGAGATAGATAATAGGATCAATAGCACATAGTGATAAACATTGTGAGGTTCAATAGATAATAGAAATATACCTCTATGCTTCATTTTATAAGATGTCCTATCTCGTTTAATGCATTTATCATGTTTACATCTTTCATCGAGAGATAAGATCACATGAAGGGAATAGATTTGACAACTATCAAGAGGGGTTTTCTATTAAAATAGAAATATTGACCAACAAGCATCATTTCAAATTGTCAATTTAAATTGTCGAACTAAAAATGGAATAGCAAGGGAGAGTCTACATCTGAGCAATATTTCTTGCGAATTTGATAAATTTTCTTTACATTGCTTTTAAGTTAGTAGATAGATTTAATAGTGTTTAGTTACTACTTGATTTTGCTATTCAATTAAGGGTAGTGTTAGTTTTAACTCGATCAAATACATAGTTCTCATGAATATGATACTCTATATATAACTTTATTACTTGTTTACGATTCCGTCCACTTGTGGGCAATCAAATGATCAAAAGTACAAAAAAAAAAAAAAATATTTTAAATTTGTATGTAATAGTGTTTTATTAAGAGAATATGCGAGTAAAAATGAGTTTAAATATCAACTTTTTTTCCAAGTCAATATGGGGCCTAATTCATTGAAGAAGTCTGGTGAATCTTCCCAGATTCCATTATCATTATTTTTAGCTATTTAATCACTGTTCCAAATTTTGAAGGAATTGTACTTAGCTTTGTTTTTGTTGGTAAAAAATAAGTCCATGTTTGGTATGGTTCATTCAAAATTTATTTTTCTGTCCAAACTCATTTTGAACTACACATTTTCTTCATAAAATAATTATGCGCCTAAATTTATAACTTTTTTTTTCTACTTTTTAACTAACCCATTTTCCAAAGATATCACTTTCAATACAAATATACATCAAAATTTATTTCCACTTGTCATTTGAATTGAAGACGTTCAGTTTGGTACAACTGCAAACAAGCAAGGCCTATATTAGGGGAAAAATTCACAAACCATGGTTTAAGTATGCACACTTCAAAATTCACGTGGTTAAGTTTAATTATGCAAAAATTAGGTTTTTATCTAATTAATTAAAAATATTTAATAATTAAATATAATAAAAGTCAATTACACAATTAATGGTCACAGATCTCCAATTATAGGTTACAGATTTATTTATTAGTCACATGTTATCAAATTAATTGGTCACAGATTTTTTCGAGGTCACAAATAAAAAATTGTTATTTTGAAGTCACAAATCAAAATTTTTATAGGTCACAATTTTTATCACTCGTCGCAAATCAAAAAATTATAGGTCACAAATTATCTATTAGTCACATATTTTTTAATTCATTGGTCACAATTATTGAAGTTTAAGGTCACAGGTCAAATAGTGGGTCCCATCGGCAACCACTGCCACCACATCCACGACGACCACCACCATCTCACCACCGCAGCCATCGCAACAACTACCACCCAATAAACTGCCAGCAAATTAGAACCACGACCACACAACTCCATCAACATCAACTCCACCACAGCCACCGCCAATAACTACACATACAGCCAACAAAAACCAACGCAAAACTTCTGTGCCACTAGATGAAATGATACAGTACAACCGGCATCCCGCAAATAGCACCACCTCACCATCTCCACCCCGTCGTCGCCATCAGTCCACCACCGTCTCCCCGATCCAGAGCTACACTTCTAAAGCACCATCGCCACCCGTCAACCACAACATTCGTCACCAGTTCACCACCAGATTCGCCCCATTCAAAACGAAAACGAAGATCTCACCTCAGATCTAAACAATTATTTGTCCCAAACCACCCAAAAAAGCCCCAAAATCCGCACTACGCATCGGTAGAGAATAGATACGGGGATGAGGGTGACCAACCACCGCCCAACGACAGCGTGGTGGTAATGTCGGCGACTAGGTGGAGGTGACGCTGTCTCATCAGAGAACATCTTCCACGATGTCGCTACTATTGTTGAGAATTGGGAGAAGACAGTAGAGACTAGAGGAGGAAATACCTCTAGATAGCCTAATTAAAAGGGAGTTTTGTAAGTTAGACCAAAAAATATAATCATTTGAGAAATAGCCTTTTAATAATAATCTTTCCAAAAATACTCCTCATTGAGAAATTGCAATCAAAGCTACTACAATGTATAAAAACTTTCAATTAGGTCCCCAAAGAAATATAGATAAAAAATCTTTAATAAATTTAAACCCAAATCTTATACAAAATTTTATTGATCTAAAAAACTCAACAGAAAGTGAATTAAAATATTTAGAAGAAGATCCGAAAGGTTTCTTTACAGAATATTTAGATCCAAAATTAAAAAATAAAAATATTTCTATAGATAATAGAACAATCAAAACAGAAAAAGATATATATAAACTAATTCTTAACCTGAGAAGAAGAATTAAAGAATTAAATATAATTATTGAATAAAAAGTTTTAATAAAAAATAGTGAATTTTATAAATTCTATTGTGATATTTTAAATATTTATGAAGATTTTAATTGGCTTAAAAATCTTAACCCCTCCGTTGCACACTCCGGTGAAATGGTATCAGAGCCATGTTACGAACAAAAAATTATGATGAATATAGTAGATGAAGAAAATATAATTGAAGAAATTTTGAAAAAAGTTGAAAAACATAAAAAACCTAGTTATCCCTATTTACCTAAAAACACCACAAATGAAAGTTTTGAGGATATACATAAAAGATTAGAAAATCTAGAATATAATCTACAAATAGGAAACGCTTTTTTAGATAAAAATCTTTAAGGAAAATATAGGATTATAATAAATCCATCTCAAGATTTTAGGATAACATAAAAGGAAAATAATAAAAGGAAAAAAATGAAGAAAAACAATATATGATTACAGATGTAGAAGAAATAGGACAAAAATTCTTAGAATCTACAGGTGAAGAGTATGAAGAATATAAAAAACAATTAGAAGAATTAACTGAAAAAATGGAAAATACAAAGATGAATACTAATCTATCTTTAAATCAGAATATAAAAGTAGAATTCAGTAGTGATGAAAAACAATATTATTCTTATGGTATCCCAATACCTGATAAGGATGGTATTTACCAATATAGAAAAACACAGAAAAGATACACTGGAAATGTAAGAAAACAGTCCATAAAAGAAATAAACCCAATGAAATCTTATAATGAACCAATCCACACAACAGGAGTATGATTAGATCTAGACCGTGTAGATAAAAATAAAGCTATTGAAACATGGATGAAAAGCACAGATTTAGCAATACAATTTAATAAATGGGAAACATATACAACTTTTGGATTTATCGAACATACATTCAGAGGAATTGTTTCTGAATGGTGGAGAAAACTACCAGAAACTATTAAAGGAAGAATAAACTATAAAGTATGGAGCAGGTAGAACTGAGGTATTAGATAATAAGAATAATTTAAATGAACAAAATATACAGGAGATATTAAAAAGGTTTGAAAAAATCTTAAGAATAGAATTCTTAGGAGATAAGTATATTTCTAATGATGAAGAAAGAAAACAAAATGAATATAATCAAGGAATGATAGCAATGGAAAATTTAAAAATATGTGATATGTGTGAATTAGAAAGATATACTTGTAAATTTGAAAAAATAAACTATATATTAAATCAAGAAGATTATCAAGAAAATAAACCTATATTAAGATCTTATTTTACAAAATTACCATTTCCATGGGGAATTAAGTTATTAAAAGAATATGAAAAATTATTATCTCTAGGAGAAGAGGAAGGAATAAAAATAGATAGTTTTGGAAGTAGGATTGAATTTACAAAAAGAATGATATGTATGTGGTGTAGAGAAGCTTTAGAAAATACAAAAGCATATAAAATAAGAAAAAATTCATTATATTGTTATAAAGATATTGGCTAAGTTGAACAATTTGGATGTCATAAGAAGAAATATAAACCGTATAAGAAATATAAAAGAAAATTCAAAAACTATAAAAAATTCAAGAAAAGAAATTTTAAACCACACAAAAAATATTTCAAGAAAAGAAATTGGAATAAGAAATTTAAACCAAGAAATATTAAAAAATGTAGATATTTTATTTGTAATGAAAAAGGACACATTGCCCCTCAATGTCCTAAAAAAAAAGATAGACAAAATATAAAAACTCTTAGAATTTATGAAAAATTTCAAGAAGATAGTGACATAGAACCAATTGAATATTTTGAAGATCTAAGTAGTGAATGCAGTAGCATTTATAAATTAAATACATTTTCATCAGAAGAAGATTATGAGGAAATAGTATATATGAATCAAGAGATACAACAATCAGAAATAGAAATAGAAACAACTGAAAAAGTTGAAGACTTTATAGAAGGTATAAATCAAGAAATTACCTTTGATATTAAAAAATACACAGGAATCACTAAGAAGATATTAGACCTACAAGAAAAATATGTATTCCATCAAGGATTTTTATGAATTTTACCAAGAGTAAATAAAACAATTGTAAGTATGAATTATAAAGAAATGTCTATCAATATAGAAGATACTATAGGAAAAACAAGAATTCCTATAATTACAAAAGAATGGATAAAACAAAAGTTATCCAAAATCCCAGAAAATGTAAGAAACAAATTAAAATGTATTGAAATAGGAGGAGTCTAGATAATGGTAAAATGATTCTTTAAAGAAGGTATGAACATACCAATAGAAATATACTGTATGGACAATAGAATCTTACAAGATCCTATAGATGCTCTATTAGGAATAGTCGTAGAAAACTTAGTCTATCAGAAGATAATATTTACAGTAAAACTAAATTATGCAATATCATTACATGATGAAAATATTGACCAAATTTTCAATCTATACTATAGAATTGGAAACTTAAAAATTTTATGAAGAAGTAAGGCTATTAGTATAAGCATAAAATTAATTTTTGCTTTTAGTACTGGCCATCATAATAATCTAAGAAAAATAACTGATAACATTATCATACATAAAGATTTTGAGGAATTAGCAAAATATATACCTCCTAGGAAATACCAAGAACATGAAGTCACTACCCAGAACAAATAATACTTGATTTTCATAAACAAGCTAAAGAAATTAATTTCAAAGGAAAATTAATAAGAAGAAATAGTATCAGCTTAGAATGAGTAATCTTATTGCAAGATTTCCCTCTAAACAAGACTCTAAGATAAGCAGACTTAAGAATTTAAGTATTGCTGAACCATCAAGTTCTCAATATTACATTAAGACAAGATATGTAAATCAAGAAGGATTTAAGAAAAATCTTCTTGTCCTCATAGATACTGGAGCAGATAAAAGGTATGTAAATGCTAAATTTGTTAGTCATTTAATAGACTTTGAAATACCAGAATCATATATATTTAAGGATTATTTAGGAAATAATCTTGAAATAAAAAAATATATTAAGTTTCCCTTTATACTTATAGGAGAGGATTAGAAAGAATATACTAAAGAAATAATTCTATATAAAAATGAATTATATGCAGTAGATCGTTCACCTATTCTATTAGGAATGAACTTTCTTGAGAAATATAGTCCTTATAAAATCTGTCAAGGGTATTTAAAGATAACAGTTGATGATAACCCAATCATCATATCAAGAATAGATGAAAATATGAAATCATTGTTATCATGGAAAGAGTAATACGTACTAATCTCATGAGTCCATATATTGAAATTACACTTAATATAAAAAGCTATTGTAGAATTAAATTTCATGCTTACTTAGATACAGGAAGTACAATAAGCTTATACTTACCAAATGTATTACCATCTGAATACTAGATATACAATTTAAAGAAGATAGTCACCGCTACAACAGCATGTGAAAATAAGGTAATATACAACAAATATGCTACGCAAGTACCTTTTCTAGTTTCCTTTAGAGAAGTAATTGTTGATACAATATACATGTCAACCACAATTAGATGTGATATTTTATTAGGATAAAATTTTCTATTAAAATATGCACCATTTACACAATATATTGACAAGTATATGTTCACAACACTTTGTGCATATAAAATATTTACACTAAAAATAAATAAAACTGTTACAATAGCATATACAGATATAAACCATCAGAGTTCCTCAACCCAGCGTGATAGATGTTGGAGTACAGAAAAATTTAAATCAGTTACAGTCTTAAAAATGACAACAGAAAATAGGATTGAAAAACTGAAAAATGAAATTTCTGAAACATATTCTGAAAATCCATTAGAAAAATGGAATACAGACAAAGTAAAGGCAAAAATAGAATTAACCAATCCGGATACTATTGTTAGAGTCAAATCCATGAAATATAGTGTTGATGATCAAAAGGAATTTAAAGACCAGATAAAAGAATTGCTAGAAGCTAAGTTAATTAGGTCTAGTAAAAGTCCACATAGCAGCCCATCCTTTATGGTTAGAAAATATAGTGAGATAAAAAGAGGAAAAATCAGAATGGTGATAAATTACAAAACATTAAATGAAGTTACTAAATTTGATGGATATTACTTGCCAAATAAGGACACCCTTATTAAACAAGTACAGAACAAAAAGATATTTTCAAAATTTAATTGTAAGTCAGGATTTTGGCAAATCATGCTTACAGAAGAAAGTAAACCACTAACTTCATTTAGTACCTCCAATCCTTTAGGACAATACGAATGGAATGTAATGCCATTTGGGTTAAAAAATACACCACAAATATTCCAAAGAAGAATTGATGAGGTAATCAAACTAATTACTCATTTCTATATTGCATATGTAGATAATTTACTTATTCATTCAAATAATATTGATGAACATATTGAACATTTTGAGAAATTTTGTTATATGATGAAAAAACATGGTATTACACTTTCTCAAAAGAAAGTTGAGATAGCTAGAACAGAAATAGAATTTTTAGGATTATTTATAAAAGAAGGAAAATTGCAATTGCAATATTATATTGGAGAAAAACTTCAAGAATTTCCTAAAAAAATCAAAGATAAAAAACAATTATAAAACTTTCTTGGTATATTAAATTATGCTGGAGGATTCATTGAAAATTGTGCCAAATTGAAAAATTATTTTCTTCCAAAATTAAGAAAAAACATAATGTGGTCTTGGGAAGAACAAGATTATGAAAATATAAGGAAAGTAAAAGAAGAGTTAAAGGTATTGCCCAAACTTGTAATACCACAAGAAGAAGATTTTTTTATCCTTGAAACTGATACTTCAGATAATTAATGGGGAGCAGTATTAAAAGTTAAAAAGAATCATAAAGAATATAAATGTGAAAAGAATTGTTCTTGTCCTGAGATACTTGCAAGTTTTACATCAGGAACATTCAAAGAAGTTGAAACAAGATATGAGACGAACAGGAAAGAACTCATTGCTGTAAAAAGAGGAGTTCAGAAATATAAAGATTATCTATTACCAAAGAAGTTCTTGATTAGAACTGATAATACTCAAGTTAAAGCATTTTTGAAAAATAATGTTGATCCATCTATTGCCAATAGATATATTATTAGGATACAAATTTGGTTTTCATATTTCAAATTTGATATTGAATATATAAAAGGTAAAACTAACTTTCTTCCTGATTATCTTAGTAGGGATGAAGCTAGAACAATTAAGGACGAAAGTCCAGATACTTGAGATAAAAGTTCCTTTTTAGAAACACAAATTCAAAATATCCAAGATAGCATTCGAGGCAAAAATATAGCCGTTGAGGCAGAAGTTACTTGTACCAAGTCTAGTATCCCTTCGCAGGGACTTGTGAATATTAGCGCTCTCTCCGAGGATAAAGGGAAAGAAAAGAAGGTAATAGGAACCCCTTCATAGGGAAAAATTGAACCTATTACTGGTAATAAAGATATTCAAGATATCAAAAGAGAAGGTAGCTCTTCACAAAGCCAAACTCAATCTAAACTTTCTATTAAAGGATAGATCCAAAAGATATTGTCAAGATATGCAATGAAGCAAAAATTCCCAGAAAAGATAACCATGAAAAAGTAACACTCTTTATTGTTATTTTCAATATTTTATCAGATTGGTATTTGGACATTGGAAAGTGGATGAAGACTCTCCACTATTCAAAATATAACAAGATAAATTTTTATCCAGGAGCACAGCCAACTGGGTACGAAATTGTTTTGAGATAGGAAATATACTTTGTATATATCCTAGCAAAGATCTCAAAGAGATAGCTCAACTTCCAGCCAACATCAGAAAAGCTGTTAAAAGATATATTGAAGTCGTCAAGACAACAAATACATATATCAGATTCTATTCAGCAACCATGGAATGGGATCCCGTTCTTGAATATATGCATCCATCGTTCCATGTGATAAAAATGGGACTCACAAATCAACATTTTTTACCAACCAATCAAAAGGTTGTTAAAAATGGATATCAAGATATTCTAAATATGATGCCCTACAGAAGAGCAAAAGGATACAAAAAGATATTTGAACATGTAACTCAGATAATTACTGAGAAAGAAAAAATATGGGTTTATCCATTTGAAGATCATATTATCTATTCCAATGCAAGGATGGCCACCAAGGAAGAATTGTTATCTCGATCATTTATTATCTACAATTATTTCTAACCAAGTGCATGGATCAGAAGATATGGCTAAAGAACTATGCAAATTACTCTGGAACTATAGTGATCACCATTGTGAATACTGTGTTGTTGAATATATGAGTCAAGCATCTCTTAATAGTGAAGAATTCCCTGTAGAATTCTTTGATTCGAAAATGGAAAAGTGATGGTGACAAAAGTAGCCCTTTATCACTACTTTAATAAAGAAATTTATTAAAGAAAAACTGTGGCTACTAAAAGATAGAAGATAATGCAAGAAAAGTCTCCATAATTGTGACTACTCCCCACCATTTGTCACAAGTGGCAGACAAACTCAAAAGATAAGGCATATAATTTCAAAAGGAGAGGTCCACTTAGCAAGAAGATAATAGAAAATTTGGTGGAGATAAGATGGCCTAACTACCCAACAAAGAAAGGGAAAAAACACCTGTCAAGATAAGATTTCCAAAGGCTTCTATAAAAGGAGGCAAGGAGGAAGACATCTCGAAATAACTTATCTCTTAAACACTCGGAGGAAACACTTCTTAGAGAGATATCTTTTGTAATCTGTATACACCACTTGTATTCAGAAAAATATTAGATAGCTTGAAGATAGTAAAGCGTGTAATAAGGTAATCACTTATGGAGTTCTAAACTTCATAAGGTGAGTACCAAAGGCATGTAAATATAGATTGCAAGCATGTATTATTTCAGTTTATGAATATCAAAGTAAAGTTTGTTATGTTCAACAAAGCCTTCATAAAAGGATTTCGTTAAATTTCTCATGATTTCTCGGCAGTACAAATAGAGATTTTAAAAAATTTTCAAAACATTGATTTTGAAAGGATGTTAGCCATGCCAAAGTACTCGTCTTTGATGAATGGTTTAGGGGAAAAAGGCAATTTTCTAACAAAATTGTAGCACCTTGTGTGTGAGTTATCTTTTAAAATTTCGTTCCAAGTAAGAACTTGATTCTGAAAAGAGTTTGGATAAAGGTGAAAACAGAGACTCTGGATACTGTGAGATAGCGTTTGTGGCAACACGGCTAGTTCTCTAGAATGAGAAATGCAACCTTAATTGAAAAACCTTTTGCGGAAGCAGTTGTGGACCCAAATAATTTCAAAAAAACATTTTAATCTTTACTTGATTCACAAGATTGATTAAGTACATGCAAAACATCTATAAAAGCATATTGGAGGGAAAGCCTATTTACTTCCATTTGATTACTGTAAGTTATTTACTTATTCTTACATGCTTATGCTTTAATTATTCTGATGAACAAATCACAAGCATTCACAACAATTTCTAATAATGATAATAATCTCATATTATTTTTA
Organism: Olea europaea var. sylvestris; assembly: GCF_002742605.1. NCBI lineage: Eukaryota > Viridiplantae > Streptophyta > Magnoliopsida > Lamiales > Oleaceae > Olea > Olea europaea. The sequence goes on from NC_036238.1 coordinate 22,202,852, forward strand.
GATGAAAAAGATGTTTCGTTTTTATTTAAATTAGTTGAAAAGTCTGAAGATATATTTCCTGTTGGCAAAGAAAAATTGAACAAATATATAGGGATATAGATTATAATTGTAAAAATAATATAGGATTTGATTCTGTAGGAACTAGTAAATAGATAAGAATGATAGAGGATATTATAACTAAACATAGAAATATACAAGAAGAAGTTTCAGAAGAATTAGTTCGAGAATATATAAACAAGAAATGTCAGCTTAGGATCTTTGAAAAACTACTAAAATGCAAAGAATATTTAAAAGTGTTTGAAAGATTGAAAAATATAGATATAGGTCCTGATTAATAAATCCTTAAAGATATAAGATATATCTTACAAATAATTATAGTAAGAGTAAAATAGTATTTCTTATTGAAAAGGCCATTGTGAAAAATTGGATCAATTATCCAGCCATTTTGGATCAATTATCCAGCCATTTTAAAAATTGCCCCAGACTAGAGAGATACAGGGATGGGGATTAGGTTTTGCATTGGGGTGGGTAGTTAAATACTTCAAACCTGATAACTGCACAAATAAACTTCGGCCCTGGA
>NC_036238.1:22204849-22207870 GCF_002742605.1 Olea europaea var. sylvestris
CAGGGTGTGTTAACTCCAAACACTAAAGTGAGAGAAGCAGATCAAAACAATGGTGCAAGAAGAAATGAGAATGAGAATGGTGGTGCAGCAGGCAAGAAGGTTGGACTTCTGAAAGGGAAGCAACACGAGCTTAAAGGTCAGGTACGATGTTGAGTTATAGATATTTAATTCTTCCTTGTAAAGACTTTTCCTTTCGTGCATTCTATCTCGATAATGGAGTTTATCCTTCATCAAGGTCCAATATTTGACTCGTTTTCAGTTTTTCGTTATCAATTTCTAGAATGATAGATCATCTACATCCTGTCTACTCTATTAAGGTCATATCGAAAGTTAAACTACAAGGCTTGGATATTTTTCAATAACCTTGTCTTCTATGTGTAAAGTTATTATGCAAATTAAATAATTCTGCCAAGTGATTTGACCTTGTTAGTATGCATTGCATCTTAGAGGTTATTTACATTATTTGTTGCACAATAAATTGGTGGGTGCAAAATTTGCATAGCCGATTCTTCCTGTGGACTGCAAGATTCTAACTGATTGAAACAGTAAAATGAATTTGCAATGTCTAGAGGTGGATAAAGCATGCAAATAGGTGCAATAACAATTATGTGAATTCTTTTGCTTAAGAAATCCAAGCCAATTGAGAACTTCTAATATTGCATTATAGGCAAGACCATCAAGTCCTTTCCGTACTCGTCCTGATGCATCAACACATAATTCAGATATAGATGCTTTAAAAACCATGGTGGCCCGAACATCTTCAAAATTGCAAGCAGTGGAATGCACAGCCAAACAAGAAAGCATCGACATGAATTTTTGGTCAAATAATAGCAACAGAAAGCAATCTCCTGAGGCAACATCTTGGTCCAAATTGCCAGCCAATCTTCTTAAACCTGGAAAGGTACATTTCTTGCCTTAAGCATCTCTGAAAATATCCTGTACTCTAATAATTTAAATATCAACTCATTGAATTACCTGTCCTCAATTTTAGCACTAATACAATGGTGCAACGGCATTGTCATTCTTATGTTTCCCAAGAACATTCAATTGTTGATACCTGATAGTATGTTCTGACATCTGAAGGGGAAAAACATTGGTTTATTAGACTTAACGTGATCTCGTTATGACATTATGTTAACTTTTTACCATCTTGCATATAATATAACTATTATTTATATTCATCATTGGCCATTAACATTACAAGGGAATGATTAAAAGGAGAAACTTAGCTGCTTTGGTATTGGCGGAAGTTCAAAAAGAAGCAATTGCATCAGCAAATCTTGTCAAGTGCCTAAGGTAAGTTTAGAGATTGATTTAAATATGTCATCTGTTAGTCATACGTGTTTAAGCAACATATTCATAACTTTTGATACACGTTAAAAGAGCTGGATTTGAGCGATAAATTTTCATCTTATCTTCCTTTCTTCTCTGGTTTTTCAGCACGTTTGCCGATCTTTGTTCATCTGCCTCGCCAGAAAACCCTCATATCTACCTTACTAAGTTCTTTACACTCTACCGACTTATAGAAAAAGCAGACGTTACAATTCTAACAAAGGATGTGTCTGATAATTTCTCAGTAAACTTATCGTTGGAAGATAAAGACAAATCCAACAGAAAATCAGGTTCCTTACACGGGAGCAGTATGACAATAACTCCAAAGCCCTCAATGGAGCTTAGCAGGGCTGATAAATTAGAATGGTCAAAGGGAGGTGGTTCCACAGAAATTAAGGAACTCAGGGAAATTCTTCTACATGAATCACAATCCTGGTTTCTCAAATTCTTGGATGGAGCACTTGATAATGGCTTCCAGCTGGATTATCAGGAAAAGAAAGGGAAGGAGAGTTTTGGACGTTTTATGGAACCAAACAACCACATCGCTACCGCATTGTCACAGCTGAAGCAGGCAAATGACTGGTTAGATAAACTCAGGAGCAAGTTGAGCTCAGAGAAAAATGAGATGCTCGAGATTGTTGATAGCTTGAAGCAAAAGGTTTATGCTTGTTTGCTTGCTCATGTGGATTCTGCAGCGCGAGCATTGGAAAATAGAAAGCCGGTCTGATGAAGTGATTCGGCAAGAATGGACTGGTATATCCTTCTTTTGCTCAAGAAATCTAAATTATAAGTAATTTATTCATTTGCTTACTTTTTATTTTATGATCAGCTTAAGCTATTGCCACTTTTCAGATGATAAGTAGCTGATCACCTTTATAGATAATGTATCTATGAATAAAGTTTGTGTATATAAGAAGAATGAAGTCCTTAAAAGGATGGACGTTTTAACATTGTTATGTTCTTGTTCAAGGAAAAACACACACGACTCCAGGATTAGATTAGTCCATAGGTACTGGTTGGTTTTTCTTAACTTCCTCCTCTTTCCTTCTATAAATTAGAAGTTACTCCCTTATGAGAAAATTTGATAATAAATTAATGAAGGTAGTTCTCGACCTATGATTCATAGCGAAAGCTAACAATTCTATTGGATAAATTTACCAAGACACCAACCTGTAAATACATACAACGAAAGCATACAAATGCAGATGTACTCTCATTTATAGAATACTTATTGAATTGTGAATGATTAGCATGCGTACTAATTTCTGAGTTGCTTGCTTGTAGTACTCTTTTGCCTCTAGAAATGCCTTCTGTCTCTTAGATGGTGCCAGTATTTCCATGGGAGAGGGCCGTAGCTGGAGAGTCGGGGCACATGCCAAATTCTTAGATCAGGATTTCAGTAATCTGGCATGTGCCCTGCTTCTCCAGCTTCAATCACTCACGTCCCAAAATAGAATGAAAAACGCTTCTGAGAGAAGCATAATCAACGAACTTTACAAATGTCCAGAAAAATATTTCTTACAGCTACAAGAGAACTGAATTTATGTTGGTAAATACAGATGAAAGTAGTTTGATTGAATTAAGCAAGCATTTAAATATGATTGATACAATGTACACTTCATTGTAGTTTATGAAGGGTGGAACCCCACGAACAGCACTGGGAAGCCGTTTCTTGGTTTTGTTGGGGTG
>NC_036238.1:22207935-22209797 GCF_002742605.1 Olea europaea var. sylvestris
TGATCTTGAGGGTTTACTTAAAAACTCAACCACTATTATCTTTTGTGTTCTACAAGAAAATCCAAAAAATGCTTCGCAGAAATCAGCTAATTTCAACCTCTGATTTGCAAAGAAACGAGGTTGGTTCTACCAGTTGCCAATATAAAGCTTAGGACAGCAGGCTACCCACTGTGGTCCAAAAACCATGTTGTTGGTAAAGGTAGGACCACTTATGACTAGAACAAGTGCTCGTCATCGAATTATCCAATCAGAAGGTATTGGACAACTAGACCTAAAAGCTTAAACTGTTAGATAAGACTTATATATTTATTTAAATCTTGTTTTCAACACAGGTGGTTACTATCAAGTTAATTGAAGAATTAACCTACTCATACATTGATTTGTGGCGTGCATATGTCCATTGATTTGAATTTCAGAAATTCAAATTCAAATCAATGGATATAGATGTAATTCAAATCAATGGATGCATTTGTCAAACTATCTGTACAATATAGAAGAATCGTTAATTAAATTGGGGACTTAAATGTTCCAATGTGATCAATTTTTCGCTTTGTGAAATAACTCCAATGAGAAGAAAAAATGCTCAACTTTCTGTTGTTTACCCTACAAGTGGGGTACACAATATTATGGTCAGAAATTTCTATTCCAAACGAGTTTTCTTGAATTGTATTTGGTTCATATATGTACCACTTGTTAAAACATTTGTAAAATAATGTCGATTTTTGACATTATTAGATGCTTAAAAGAGTTTGCACGAGTCATGAAATTATTCAAGAGAGGTTTGGGATAATGGACGATGGAGAGGCCAACCTTCCAGAGCTTGTGGGCGGCCAGGCTGCAGCATGCAGAGGCAGCCGCTCACATGCTCAGGGCAGTCGCCCCCAGTTCATGCTATAATGCATGCTTATGTACCTATTCATGTTTTCCCCGATTTTCTCACCTCTTTTCTCTTGGAATCGGTTATGCAAAAGGCTGTTTTTGTTGTAGTTAACTGTAAATATGAAGTCATGTGACTCTTGTGAATAATTGTAACGTATGGTAATGCATTACTTCGCCATCTATAAATAAGATTGGTGATTTGCTAATTGATATATACTTGTAATTCATGTTGACATTATGCAAGTATAATGTGATTTATTCCCTTTGATTTTGTTGCATTACAAATGACTCAGTTGAATAATTTTTCTTTCACTATCTTTTTTATACTCTGTCATTCTCGAGAGACAAAGTATAGTCCTCGAATATAGAGATAATTAATTCTTGGTGTTCGGCTTGTCTTCATGGATGCACAACATAGACAATATGATGACTTCATTGTATCCTGGAGGGGTATTTATGTCCCGAGTGCATCACTGGATTAATAGGGACAAATAGCGTCTTAAGAAAGGTGCAAACACGTGCCTTGAAGCCTTGTTCTTCATTGTTCGTATTATAAACTGAATCCAAAGAAACATAGATAAAATCATAGAATCGCAGATTACATCATAAACCCTAAATCACAACATCAAGGCTTAGATCTTTCAATCGAAGGCTCAGACCACACCCATTAACCATCACAGAGGCACCGAGACTCAAAACGAACCCTCACAACCCAAACACACCAAGGTCACTTCACCGGACTCAAGAAATCAAACTGCCTACCTTCGGTCGATCACTCACACCAAGGAGAATCACACAAGAACACGATTATCACAAAGATAATCAACCAGAAATCTCACAAAGAGAAGAAGGAAGGATCACACAGACGAAGGAACTCGAAGGTTCCAAACGGCAGAGAGAAAGAGAAAAACAGAAAGTGACGATCCAAGAGCCAAACAGGGAGTAAGGAAAATATTTATAGTAAATATCATCAACCGTTGATC
>NC_036238.1:22215147-22218865 GCF_002742605.1 Olea europaea var. sylvestris
TAAAACTTGTACACTCGGATGTTTGTGGGCCAGTCAATCCAAGCTCTCTCGGTAAGAGCAATTACTTTGTTCTTTTTATTGATAATTTTAGTAGAAAGACTTGGGTCTATTTTTTCAAACAAAAATCGAAAGTTTTTGAAACTTTCAAAAAGTTTAAAGCTCTTGTTGAAGAAGAAAGTGGCCATAGCATAAAAGCCATGATATCAGATAGAGAAAGAGAATTCACCTCCAAAAAGTTTGAGAAATATTGTGAAGAAAATGGAATTCATCGTCCATTGATGGTTCCATACTCTCCACAACAAAATGGAGTAGCCGAAAAAAGAATAGATCCATTCTTAACATGGCCCGCTGTATGCTCAAAAGTAAGATATTGTCTAAAGAACTTTGGGCCGAAGCTGTTAATTGCGCCGTGTATCTGTCTAACCAATCACTTTCTAGAAGTGTGTGGAATAAGATACCACAAAAAGCATGGAGTGGAAGAAAGCCCAGCATCTCTCACTTACAAGTATTTGGGAGCATTGCATATGCTCATGTACCAGATCAAAAGCGGTCCAAGTTAGATGACAAAAGTGAAAGGTATGTCTTTATCTGCTATGATTTTCGCTCTAAAGGCTACAAGTTGTATAATCCAAGCAATGAGAAGATCACCATTAGTAGAGATGTCGAGTTTGATAAAGAAGGAGCTTGGGATTGGGGTGTCCAAGAAGATGACTACGACTTTTTACAATTCTTTGATGAAGAAGAACAAGAGAATAGAGAGCAACAAGAGCTTACCAATCCGGCTCTATCACCTACTCATGGAGATGCTTCCCCATCATCTTCACAAAGAGAAAGCTCAAGCGAAAGGATACCACGGATGAGGAGCCTACAAGAGCTATATGAGGTAACAAAAAATAAAATGATTTCACACTTTTTTGTCTTTTTGTCGATTGTGAGCCAATAGGGTATAAAGAAGCAGTGCAAAATAAAAGATGGAGAGATGCCATGGATAAAGAGATTAAGACTATTGAGAAAAATGACACGTGAGAGGTGACGACTCTTCCCAAAGGAAAGAGAGCAATTGGAGTTAAGTGGGTGTACAAGGCAAAGGAAAATGTTAAAAAAGAAGTGGAGAGATATAAAGAAAGATTGGTTGCTATAGGATACAACCAACAGTCGGGAATCGATTATGAAGAGATATTTGCTCCTATTGCTCGTTTAGAAATCATAAGATTAATTATCTCTCTTGCAGCGCAAAATAAGTGGAAGATATTTCAAATGGACATGAAATTGGCTTTTCTAAATGGTTATCTCGAAGAAGAAATCTATGTGGAGCAACCAACTAGCTATAAGATAAAAGGACATGAAGGTAAAGTCTTAAAACTAAAAAAGGCTTTATATGGGTTGAAACAGGCTCCAAGGGCATGGAATAGTAGAATTGACAAGTATTTTCTAGAAAATGACTTCACAAAATTCCCTCACGAGTATGCTCTTTATACAAAGGTAAATGAGAAAGGAGATATTTTGCTTGTTTGTTTGTATGTAGATAATCTTATATTCACAGGAAATAATCAAAGTATGATCACTGAGTTTAAGAATGCCATGGCTCAAGAATTCAAGATGACGGATATCAGCCTCATGGCCTACTATCTTGGAATAGAGGTAAAGCAAATGGAGGATTGCATCTTCATCTCACAAGAAGGATATGCAAAAGAAATTCTAAATAAATTCAATATGGAAGATTGCAAGCATGTATGCACCCCCATCGAATGCGGAACTAAGTTGTTGAAGAATGATGAAGGTGAAAAAGTAAACCCAATACTTTTTCAGAGTCTTGTTGGAAGTCTAAGATATTTGACGTGCACAAGACCATATATCTTTTTTGGTGTTGGGCTTATCAGTCGCTATATGGAGACACCTACCATGACCCATATGAAAACTGCAAAGAGAATTATTAGTTATATCAAAGGTAGCTTGATTATGGCTTAGTCTATTCATCATTTGATGAATTCAAATTTGTTGGATATAGTGATAGCAATTGGGACGGAGATAGTGATGGTAGAAAGAGTACGACAGGGTATGTGTTTTACTTGGGTGACACAGCTTTCACTTGGAGCTCAAAAAAGTAATCGTAGCACTATCCACATGTGAAACTGAATATGTTGCAGCTACATCAAGTGTCTGCCATGCGATTTGGTTTAGAAACTTGTTGAAGACGCTTGGAGTATAACAAGAAGAGCCAACCGAAATCCATGTTGATAACAAATCGGCATTGGCAAAGAATCCAGTATTCCATGATAGAAGCAAGCATATTGGTACAAGATGTCACTTCATAAGAGAAATTATTGCAAAGAAAGAAGTGCAATTGAAATATGTAACCTCCCAAGAGCAGATCATCGACATTTTCACTAAGCCACTCAAGCATGATGTGTTCCGTAAGTTAAGAATTCTACTTGGAGTAGTAAAAATCAAGTTTAAGGGGGAATGTTGAGTTGTAAACTTGATTTTTGGACTAAATAATATGGGTTTAAAGATTTTGCTTATAGGCTCAGAACAATTAAAAAGCCCAACATGCCTAGCATTTCTAGAAATATTATCTAGAAGAATTTATATAAATATCTACTAGAAAAATCTATATAAATATCTAAATAAGATATGTGGTCTTATAAAGAATATTTAGAGAATTCTAGGAAAATATTTTGTCCAAATGTGTGGTCTAGATGTCTCTAGAAAATTGTGTGGACTAGAAGNTTCATGTAAACACTATATAAAGGGGTAGTGCCCTCTATTTTGTAACAAGCCAAAAAGTGTGTAAAGTCTTGAAATTGAAAAATATAAGTTTCATTTTGTTCACTTCCTTCTTCCTATTAGTGTTGTCCTCCTTAAAAGCCTTAATCAATCCAAGTTAGTAAATCCCTTCCTTCCTCCAACATAAGTTTCATTCAAAGGAAGTTAATAAGAAGAAATTACATTGATATGACATTGAAAATCAGGAAGAGAACATACTTCCTGCAAGCTAAATGTGCCATCCAGACCGAGATTTTCGATATGAGACGCACGTCACCCATGACAAAGTACCGACTAGAACAATAAATCTCCCAATCAAGGCATCAACTATGCTAAGAACAACAACAGGGATCTTAAGAAAACCAGTGGGTATATTCAAGATGCATGAGTTTGGTGGTAGTGTCACATTTAGGTAACATTTTCCAGAATCAATCGAAATGGTGTCAAGAGATGTGAAAAGGAAAGTATAAAGTCCAGTAGTGTCAGTTTGAGTTGATTTGATCACTGTTGGTAAGGAGGTACCTCCTGCTCCACATACGACATCTACTTTTGCTTGTGGGATCACATTATAGGTTTCAGCCACGACTATGGAAGTGTTGGTACAAGTGAGGACACCACCAAGGATTCCGCCAACAAGCAAGTCAGCTTTTGCCAATGGCACGATGGCAAAAATTGTATAGAGAGTGAGGCTAAGAAGTGTGGTGGAGGAAAAGGCCATTTTGCTTGAGAAGAGAATGTATCGATCAGTTAGTTTCTGTACTTATTCTTGAGCCTCATTACCTTGAAACTTTATAGGCGATTCAAGTAGGGGTTTTCAAATTTCTTGGATTAAAATAAGATATCTTGTGTATCAACTTTTTTTCACATTTCAATTTATGCATATATATTGAAAAGAATAAAGCTCATCTACCAGAAAATGTTTGACATGTTGGATGACAGATACTCACATTGG
>NC_036238.1:22225778-22227662 GCF_002742605.1 Olea europaea var. sylvestris
CACATTTTCATTTTCTTGCATCTGTGCATTCTCTGTTCATGTATCACAATGTTCGATGCTGAAAATTGGCTTCTGCTACTAAAAAATTGTTCATCATCTCATCATTACAATTTCTCTTAATTTTCCTTTGAATGAAGCTTATTTTTCAATATGTCATAATTTTGTTGCTATATCGAAGAGAGACATAATATGGGCCATGTCGTTCATTGTGTGATTATAGCATGTTCTAGCTAAAATTCAAGATCTATCCTAAAAAAGTTGAACATTTGTTCAACATATAAATATGGAAAATTGTAGTTGTCATCCCTAGCCTTTTCAAAAGGAAAAATTACCCAAAACCCTACATCTAAAGATTGATTTTCAGAGAACGAGAAAATTAATTTTTATTTCAGAAATCAGGTGGTAATTAGATTGTAATAATTATAGTTAATAAAAAATTAATTAAAACTAATTTACATCCCATCCCATTTATTTCAAATCCTAAAAATATTCTCTCCATACTCATTCTCTCTCTCTCTCTCTCTCTCTCTCTCTCTCTCTCTCTCTATTTTCAATCTTTGGTGACTGACTACTACACTACTCCGGCACTGTGAGAGAATAATTCTACTTGATCTTTGACTTGGACGATGTCTACTACTTGATAAGCGACGCTGCTGCAACCTATGCCCAGCAACTATGGCCCTATTACACCATCGTCATCTTCGCGTGTAGCCAGCAATAGTTGTAGTGATTCTGATCTGTGGGTAAAGTAAGAGGGCGGATGGTTGGTGGTTTTGATTTGTGTTTCTGTTGTTGGTGGTGGATCTAATCTGCGTACAGCCAGCGATGGTATTAGGGATTCTACATCCGACAAAGCATTGGTGGTTTAGATCTGTGTGTAGAGTAAAAAAGCTATAACCCACGATGGTTAGTAGTGGTGGTGGCTCTGTTGGTGGTTAAGATTTGTGTTTGTGATGGTTGGTTGATAAGAGTGTAAAATATGATATTTTCCCCACTTAATTGTCGCATTCATATGATTATTTAACGTTAAAATACACTCATTACTCTTATGTTTTGATCCAACTCGCAATTTGATGGAAAATGTTGGAATTTGGAAAAAAATGAGTAAAAAGGGACAAAGTGAAAGAAAGTGAAAGTTCAGAGATCAAGTTGCAAATAATCCATAGATGAGACGGGCGATGAAATGATGATTCAAGAATGCTAAGGGTCAATTAGGTGCAATTAGAAGTCAAAGGAAGTGAAATATGATCATAACATCTTCACAAATCAATTCCCAATCGAAAAAGTTACGCACAAGTTTTCAACCTCATATTGGGACCCCTTTTTGACATGGAAGATGATCGAATTGAAAGATGATTTCTGAAGCAAGAAGGGAGCTACGTCTGAGTTAAACTTGGAGAAGGAAGTCTTCTTTCGTTTCTCGATGTTGAAGTAAGATCGAGCTCATGAGTTTATTATCCTAGGTCGGAACAAGTTGATAGGATCCCTTTTGTAGCCTTTCGTGTTATCTTTCCAATGGAATTTGAATTACCTCAATTCGACATCAGGAGAGAATGTTATGGTCAAAATATTGGAAGCTGTCTGGCGGAGGAAATGGTAACAACCATGCGGTTGCATGGCTGCCTTCCGACCCAGAATGCCATTCTTCATCTCCTATCATTTTTTTCTCTCATCTTTGGCCAAGAAACTTCATGGAAGGCTAAGAAAACTTTGGTGAAGCAAGGGATGAACTCAATTGGTGCCAGTGATGTCAATGTCTCTTCACGCATGTAATTTGGTTTTTCATTGATAAACAATTTCAGGTTTATGCTTTCCTATTTATTGAATATGTTTTGAAATTGGTTTAATATGTATTAGATTTTCATGGATTTAATAATGTTCTTT
>NC_036238.1:22237087-22238180 GCF_002742605.1 Olea europaea var. sylvestris
ATCTTTGCCACAAAAGCAGCTTGAGCTGGTGTCAACGTCCCAGAACGTAGGGCATTGCTAAGATTTGAAGCCTGGGCCAGATTCATTGAGTTCTGTCCTATAGATCCCATTGGTGCAGAAATCCCAGTTATACCCACTCCCCTGATGCCACCTATACCCACGACATTATTTAAGCCTCCAAGCCCAACCATGTTATTGCCAATGTTGCCCATACCTACAGTTCCAAGGCCACCCATCATTTTTCTATGCATTTGAGGCTGCTGCTGCTGTTGAGGTTGCAGCTGTTGTTGCTGCTGCTGCATCAGCTGAAGTTGGAGAGGTGAAAGTTTATTTGCTGTAGCACCCAACTGCATATTTGTGTTCTGCCCAATAGTGTTTGAATGTGGCATAGAATTTGGGGAAAACATCATAGATGATCTTTGGTACTGAGGATGCCGCTGTTGAATCAAGGAGTGTTGATGGTGTTGTGGTGAAGGTTGCTGCTGCTGCAGAGATGGCAGTAATTCAGGTTGTTGAGGCCTAGAAGTCATTGAAACCCCAGGCAAGAGTCCTTGAGAGATTTGCATCACCTGAGTATTTCCAGGAGGTGACACCATTGGCGGGCCCTGTATATTTTGAGATGAGCTAACTGATAAATTGTCACTATTACTCGGTTTGGCAATATCGTTAGATGGGAGGCTAGAGACTCCATCAGAATACTGCTGCATCTCCACTGGATTGCTGCCTGAAGGGATTCCCTGACCATTAAGTTGACTGGCTGAGGTTTCATTGATGCGGACTGGTTTCGGTTGAGCATGATCCTCATGATGATACCCTTCACGTGTCATCTGCAAAAGTGAATATCACTAATTGACTCTTATCCAACTCAAATGCTCATTAATAAAAAAAATAAATAGACTAACAAAACATACCAGTGAACAGAATTGCTCGGCAAGTAGGTCTGGAGTATGCTGCAGGAATTACATGGCGTGTGTCAGAGCACCAAATATACATTATAGAAAGGGATCAACAATATATGGAAGAGGCAAGATCCTTTCTATGGCACAAAGTATGGAATAAGAAACTTTAGGTCAAGAATCATGTCCCCAGTCCT
>NC_036238.1:22238280-22238877 GCF_002742605.1 Olea europaea var. sylvestris
AATAAATAAATTTGGGTTCGTCTTCAGGCAAGGTGAACAGGATGCCTGGGGGGAAAAAAGGGCTGCATGCTATGTCCAACCCAAGGCTTCTTAACCACTTTCCTTTTCTTCCCCTTTCATAAAACCAGTCCATGCTAATACCCACAAACTGGCAATACAATAGATTTAAAGTACTTTGATTTCCAAGATGGATAAGAATTGAAATTTATCACCTTTACTGCAGCTGTAAGTATAACACATGCCAGAACCTTTTTCTCCAGCTCGCAAATCTGCCTCCACAACTCTCCCAACTGGTCCTGCAGCAGCACTGCAACCCGCACCGAGAGAAAAGTGCAAGCGACTACAAAATGCTTTCACGGCTTTAGAATCACGTAACACAATAATGAAATCCATGAGTTCACCCCCAACCTATTATTAGAAAAAAGTAAGATAATCATCAGTAACAAATTATCAAAACTCGTAAATCATGTGACGTAACCACTCAAGTAAAGAAGATAACTCATTCTGTATAATAGTAGCATGCAATCAAGTTTTAGCAGATAAAATCTGCAGACTGCATAGGGTTACAAAGTAGAGCAACAAAATAAAACAGATAGG
>NC_036238.1:22238977-22241029 GCF_002742605.1 Olea europaea var. sylvestris
GGCATCAATCCAATGATTTCTATGATTTTCCAGATATCGATGGTCTCATTTGTGACAAGAATCAGGGATAAATCGAAGCAAAATTTATGCAGTGCCTAGTGTGATCACCAGGAGCCGATGGTGTTTTAGAGATGTCAAATGTTACAAGAACCTCAACTTCCTTTCTGGAAAACTCTCTTTATTTTTCCTTTCAAGTGAAGAACATCGAGTACATGTCTATTACAGATTTGAAATGCTACTTTACTGTTACTGAAACTTTAATATACATACTATTTCCTTAATCGTGCTTTTAACGCGGATATTACATTTTTAAGTAACTATTAATTGACAGCTAAATTCCATTTACATGGCTTGTGGCCACATCCAAACCTAAACATCAGCTTCTACTTTTCCTGTTCCACAAGCATTGTTCAATAACTAATCCTTTCTATCTCTTTACTTTTTGCTTTTTGGACGGCTGCCAATTACTTTTTCATCCGTTTTGAATCTTTCCACCTTGACAGCTTTATATTCCTTCCATCTATAAATCCTTCTCTTCGACTTATATCAGCATCAAGTTGGTTTTCTTATACTAACAAGAAACCAACATTTATAATTACTTCTCTTTAGTCCCTCAATGGCAACTTCTGCTTATTCTTCATATCAAAATTCATCTCCAAGAGGATTAGCCATGGTTCTAGCCATGGTGTCTGCGGTGGTGCTTTCTCCATTGTATGTAGACCGGAAAAATGAAAGCCATTACGACTTGGGGTGGAGCTCTGGCTTTGTTCTACCCGTGTTGCTTGCTGGATTGATTGTTGCCATCAAAACCACGTCATATAATTCACTGCATAGAGAGAGTAGAAAATCAGTCTCTACATCTCCAGACGAGTCGACGGTGCTCAGAATCGGGAGTTCCTCTTGGGGACTTGCCGGTATTTTGATCCTGCTTGTGTTTATACTTTCATGGCAAGCCTCTGTGCAACACTTTTTCTGGAGATAGAAGAGCAATCTACTTCTTTTATGTTACTAATGTAGTTACACAGATGGCTATAAGGAATTCTAATATTTAGCACTTCCATTACACAATTTGCCAACTTAAAATCGCACTCTATGCTTTTTCTTAACCTGAAGTAGCAAGGGCAAATGAAATTGTGAAATCAAAAGCATTCAACATCTGATTTTTGAGGAACTATTTCCGTCCACCATTTTCTCTTCGTTAGAAGACACAAAATTAAGAATAACACTTCCACCAACATTTCTCAAGAAAATTATCATGGTATCAGAACGGGATAGATCTGACTTCAGGTTAAACTTGCAAGCTTCTGTATCCGGCAAGCGGCCTCATCCTGCTTGTCCGGCCAAAATTCTTATTTTATTTTTTTAACTTGGCTTTTTATAATATTTTTATAGAAACATATCAAGGATGGTGGATGGCTTTTATTTGGGTGCAATAGAGGTACAAGAATGCTAATTTTGAGGTCTAAGGCATAAAAGTTATCCCCAGTGGGGGTGCTAATCTGGTCCGCTTGCTTGGTGCAATTCCTAATTTCCTAGTTTTCTAAATAATTGTTAGAATTAAAGCAATACCAATTTCCTCAGATACCTACGCCAATTGTTATGAATATTAAAGACAAGACAATGGGCAAGAAGAAAATAGTGATGGCAAAAAAACCCGTTCGATCCAGTACCCGTGGGCCCCGCCTTGAATGGGACGGGTAATACCCACCTAACTGGATACATGGGATGGGTATGGGGCGAGAGTCATTGTCCCGAAGCGAGTATGGAACGGCTACAGTAAACATAGTCTCCATCTCTTTACATGCCTCATTTAATAGTAATTTCAATTTTAAATTTTTATGAGACAAAAATAATAGATTTATCATTTTTAAAGAGAACATAAGTTGCTTTTAACAAATTGGTAAAAAAGTAATATTATTTACTAACTAAGGACATAAAAAATAAAAGCAAAAAAGTAAAAAAATAAATGGGACGATAAATGGGGCAGGAGACTTGCCCCGCCTTGACCCGAACCCGTCCTGTTCCGCTTTAACTGGTTATGGGGTAAGATAA
>NC_036238.1:22243917-22270106 GCF_002742605.1 Olea europaea var. sylvestris
AATTTTGAGGTAATGTGATTACTTGGTGTGATCGTTTGCATGCATAGTAGGTTAGGATGCATTAGCAGCGTGTTAGATGTCTTTTGGTAAGGCGGAGCATAGATGCCTAAGGGTACATGGTGATTTGTATCGGGGAATGTGGAGTGTGACATTTGGATCACGAGTGGAGATGTGATCAAATGTGTAGAATTCTTTATCTGTGAAAGAGACCATGTACTGGTGGAGTGCGAGAGAGGCACTTCTATCACTTCTGTAAGGTGGAATCCCATTATCCACGTATGTTAGGAGAAGTGATGTGGTGATAGAGGATTATTCTTGAACTTAGGATCTATTGTGATTTGTCATTTTGACATGAGTTGTGTGATCTATTTAGCGAATATGGTGGGCAATGAGAAGAGATATGTGTTCTCGAGATGGGAGTAACACGAAATGGGATAGGTTAAGTGTGGTGAGATCTTTCATGAGGTTATTTATGCATTTGTTGCATATGTGTTTGATCGTGTGCTGATTAACTTGGTGTTAATCTTCAATTATGTGTGAATGTGAATTTTGAAAAGATCTGTGTGATGTATCCTATATAATATCTTTATCGCATGATTAGTTGTTCACTGTAAGTACTTGTTTCTACCTGAGTGTTTTTTGGACCTTAACCCCGGTGAGTACATGGAGCATGTATGGTGTGTGTTTCTGTTCGAAACACGAGGTAAGGTCTGAGATACCAATTTTATTGGATTACCTTGATTGTGCAAGTTTAAACTTTGTGTTTTGGTTACTTGCAGATTATTTGGCATCAAGGTGGAGATTGTTGGGTTTTTGATACCCAATAATTCCGGGCGATGATGTTAAACAGTGTCGGATAGTCGGATTAGATTTCCTAGGCTTCGGCCAATGATCGAAATATTTATTAACACACTCGATTAATTGGCTCAACCCGAAAAATAACTTGAGGGTCGTTTGAAACAACTTAATATAGTTAATGTTGCTCACGGCCCATTTACTTCTTGGATGGCTCAATTTGTGTTCCGCCCCCCTTACCCCTTAGTTGGTCCATGAGCCCATTATATTAGTACACCCTAAACCTATATATTGCTCTCATTTTTTGAAAGAGCCGGGTGTTTTGCAATTGAAAAGAAGAGCCGACATTTTTCTCTAGTTTTCTCTCTTGAGCGTTAAAAACTGAATCTGTCTTCCTCTATTCTTGGTGATTCATTGCAGCCACCATATTGTGTTCTTTGTGAACACATTGACTTGAGCAACCGAAGTAAAAATCGTTGTTTGGGTTGGAGCCATCCTTGGATGTATTTAATAAGATAGAGATTGGTGAAAGTGAGCCCGGAAAATTCACCATCGGAGGTCGATTGTTCAACAGTAGCCATGGGAACTCTATACATTCTATCTTCATGTCAACCGACAGATGTCATCACAAAGCCCTTGCCAAAGAGGCCTTTACTGCTCTTCGGAACAGGCTGGGAGTTCAATCATACCGCCAGCTTAAGGGAGGGCGTTAAGGAAACAAATTCATATCCCTCGTAAATAGATCAGCATGCATAGTGCTTCTGTTATATGGCAGTGCATTTTTCTGCCGCTATATATCCAACACAAGTACTCATAAGGCATTATTTTTTATGCAATGAACATGGAAGTGGAAATACTATTCCTAATATGTTGAAGCCATTATATTGTTCTTGAATTGGTAGCTTTTTGCTGATTTGTCTTCTTTCATATTAATGCCTAACGTAGTTTTCATATTGTTCGTTGGGAATTCCTGTGGCAGCTTGTCTTGTTTTGTGAAATAGTTTTGGCTCAGAAGGTCGTGTGAGAAGTTTTGCAATGATTTTCTCCTTCATTTTGTATCTTAAGATTTTCCAAAACGTGCGTTGCCCTCAAGACTTGGCAGAGCAATATTGTCAATTATTGCAGTTGTTACGCTTAGATTTTAATAAAAGTTATCTAAAACTGGGAATTGATTTGTGCATGGCTGTATATAGTCTGGATAGATATGGTTTGGTTTGCCTGTAGTAACTGATTTAGGTCATTAACTGTTATTAACGAGCCCAAAACTTGTTGAAATGATATGACTTTGTAAAATTGGTCATATTTCAGAAGGAGAATAATATGCATAATTTCTAGGATATATTTTTAACATTTTCTCCCTCCAATTTTTCTTCGCTTTCTTTTACCTACTTTGTTTAGAGTGGTGGGGTGGGGTGGGGTGGAGATGACTAGGGTCTCATGACTAGGAACGACAACGTTGCACATGTTCCTTTACCAAACAAGTCGAGAAATTTATTTTTCACCTCAAACTTTGCTTAGAGCTTGTAAAATTGAGAATAGATTTTGTGAAAATGTATCTTTTCGAAAAATATTTGGTTCAATGTAAGAGAAGTTATAGATCTATGAATTAGAAAAAAGAAATGAATTCTGAAAAATCTATTAATGATTTGATTTTTTGACTAAAACGTTGCACCGACTTTTTCTTTCATTTACTTAGTTAGAGCTGAACTATGGAAACTTCCTCGTTTCCAAGGTGGAGACACCTGCAGAAACATTGCACCAATTTTTTCTTCATTTCCTTTAGTTGAAAGGAAAAGGTATGCAAATCAACATGTTTCAAAATTGGAGACGTCTGCAAGATCAACACGGTTATGGCACGTCAAAAACACAAAGTAAATAACACTAGATGATATTATTAAGTAAGGAAAAGAAATTAGGGTCCGTTTGATTGGAATGAATTTCATGGAAAATGTCATATTTGAGGAATTCGTACTTTGGTCGATTGATACGAAAGTGGAAATGGAATTCGAATTCAAGAAATCAACATGTTTCAAAATTGGAGACGTCTGCAAGATCAACACGGTTATGGCACGTCAAAAACACAAAGTAAATAACACTAGATGATATTATTAAGTAAGGAAAAGAAATTAGGGTCCGTTTGATTGTAATGAATTTCATGGAAAATGTCATATTTGAGGAATTCGTACTTTGGTCGATTGATACGAAAGTGGAAATGGAATTCGAATTCAAAGGTACAAGCACTTAAATCGTGCTTTTAGCCAACCAATTCTATGGAAAATGCATTCATGTGGTTTTTGTGGTTTTTTCTTTTCCAACTTATATAAAATTGGTTTGCCTATTTCACTTTTGTAATCAAACAGACCCTTAGAAATTTTGTGTGGACAGTCGTGTCAACTATGCATGAATCAACATTAGTGGGTTGGTTAGAATCTAACTTTCTTTCTAAAAAAGTATTGTATTCTCCATTTGGTTACGTTGGACTTCAAATTTATCACATATATATATTAATGCCTTTAAGACAAAAAAACCTTTGGAATCCCACGTTAAGAAAATTTGTCAAAATTTTTTGTTGAATTTTATGCACAATAATAAAGGGATGAAAAAGAGAAAACAACACAAATTTTTACGTAGTTTGGTAGTGTCCCTATGTCCACAAGAGCGAAGTGGAGAAAGTTTTATTCAGTATGAAAAATAGGGTTATAATATTATTATTTACACTAATCCTAGCCCAAGCCTATTCAAAACTTCAAGGCTCGTACAAGAAAATCCCTCTTGACCGTACCACGGGGACGTTACCCCCACACCCCCAATCCATTCAGCATCCCTAACAATTAAACAATGAATTAAACCCGCGTAAGGCCTATACCATCGCTCCGTTTCAGCATCACCTTATTTGATCTAGGAAACCTGTATTCCACTTTATATGAGCTACATACGCAACATTTTTATTAAGAGAATGAGAAATATTCAAAGTCATTCCACTTATGAAATTAAGTTAAAAATTATGCCACCGCGATTTTCAATTTTTTTTTTTTTTTTTTTGACAAGTTAATTGCGGTGAATTTAATAAGACTAATCATGAAAAGAGACACATAAGACAATCGATATTAATATAATCAAATATTTGCTAGAGCTTATGTTCAACCTGATAATAAAAATAACAATAATGTAAGTACTATATATAGTCTTGTCGACCATTGTTTCCATTAACGTAACTCCACTTAATTTCTTTAAGGACAAACTCCGGCTAATGATGAAATTTATTAAACATCATTAAACGTAAAATAAAAAAAAATAAAAAATTCTACCATGTTAAACTACTTAGATTTGCTCTGGATATTGTCACACAAATGTTAATTCGCGGTTTCAAATCCGATAGTGATTTGTGTCCAGCCCACCTACCAAAAAATACATTAAAAATTGAATTATTCTACAAGTAGTACGTAATGTCTAAGTGTCATTTCATCATTGGCCAAAAATTCCACCTGGACATTATGTGCACCAAGGTGTAAAGCCTGATGTACCTTTAGCAAAGCTTGTATTTAAATATATGAAACCAAAAATAGATATGATTCATATCTAATAGTAACCTTTGGAAATGAAATGCTTAATGTGATCAAAGCTAGGTAAAATATTCGAATTCCAGGCTTGTCACTACTTGTTTATTAAAAAATGGTTATACGTCAAAGTTGCGATATATTGAAGATACAATTTAAATACAATATTCCTCTTTAACAGCTTGTTCCAGAGTAGTAACATTTCGAATGAATGAACCCTAACAAATAATGAGTAACATTCAGACAGTATGGAATTTACAAATAAGAAGAATGGGATGGTTTGATATCGTGGGACGGTGTATCCTTCATCCGAGGTTTTGCAAAGATTAATGTTAATTGTTTGAAACTATGCTGCTACTGTTTACTTTTGAAGGCCGTGTCCTCTTTCTATCAGCAGCTCACCTGCCAAGGCAATCTTTACTTTGGCGTTTGTTTTCCATTTTTGTAAAAATGAGAATGAAAAATATAGTTGTTATGGGCTTCACAAAAAAGATAGAAATTTAAATTTGGTGACTTAAAGTGATGAATAACGGTCATATTTTTCATTTTAATGTAGAAATAATGGGAAACAAACAGGGGATTATTATAATTTAACTGATAGAACATGCTGCCACTCCCAACTATTGAAGGCCAAGTTCCCTTTTTTATCAGCAGCCCCACTACCCACTTCTGGTTTCATATCAATATACTTTTAGAATTTGATGAATTCTCGATTTTTAATTTTTACCCAATAAAATTTTTCAGCCAGAATTTACTTCATTGGTTCATGGACTTCTATGTCAAATTTGTGCTGACACAGAAAAAATTTATCAGCCAGAATTTACTTCATTGGTTCATGGACTTCTACGCCAAATTTGTGCTGACACAGAACTGTTCTGTGTTTTCATATTAAGGCTGCTTATTTTCTAATTGAGTCACACACACACAGAGAAAACTTTTATTTAGGTGTTATATCATTAGGATAAACATCAATAGAAACATGGAAGTCGAATGATTTGATAGAAATAAGGAACAGAAATTCTGATACGGTTTAATCTTGAACTGGAGTGCTCGATTTAAAATGTAACTATTTTAGTGATTCATTAGAAATTTCGTTACGATCCTAGTCAAAATTATTTATTACTTTATGTAGTCCATGCATGGATCGTAATTCAATTGCAGAAATTACACAGAAACTCATCGTGGCTTTTGAAGTAAAAAGTAAAACACGAGGCTACTTTTACAATCTTCCACAAAAAAGTTGATACGCGGTTCGTAGAGTCATTTCTTATTATTCATTTCAAGGTCATGGCATGGACGGTGTCGTTTCTCTGTACAGTCCAACAACTTTGAGAAAGTCCGAGGAACCTTCAGCGTTACACAACCTTATTAATGTTCCTCCAAACCTCGTAGATTTCTATATTCACGGACGGGAAACATAGGATTTTAATCATCAGAAATCCCGGCCGCCAACTCCATATTTTATTGTCTTATATAATAGACAGACACCTGCAAATTTTGATGTATTGAAGATTTCTCACAAGTTATCATAAAATATTATTATGGCTCCTAAGATTTCATGGAAATCTTTGCTACTCAGTTGTTTCAAGGCCAAGAGCCTGCCTTCAGAAGAATTCAGACGTAATGTGTTGAAACAAGATTCTGTCCGAAGGTTATCACTTGCTGATATTAGTGATCCCGCAAGTGATCATCTCTCTAATTCTGTCATTGCATCAAATCTTCACATTTTCACTCTGGCGGAACTTAAACAGATTACTCATGACTTTTCATCAAGTAATTTTCTTGGTGAAGGTGGATTCGGGCCAGTGCACAAAGGGTTCGTTGATGATAAATGTAGGCCAGGACTGGAGGCTCAGCCTGTTGCTGTTAAATTACTTGATTTGGGTGGCACTCAGGGCCATAAGGAGTGGATGGTGAGAAACTCATCAGTCTCCTGAATTTTATTTTACTTTTCACTATTTTCGTCCCGTTGCATAATATAATAGTAGTCGTTTTTTGTTTATGTTTGTAGACTGAAGTTGTCCTTCTTGGACAATTAAGGCACCCCCATCTCGTGAAATTGATTGGGTATTGTTGTGAGGATGAGCACAGGCTTCTTGTTTACGAATACATGGCTAGAGGCAGCCTGGAAAATCAATTATTTCGAAGTAAGTTTACCATCTTTAGTTAATATGGTAAGACTCCATCTTAATGAAAAGGCAAAGATTATATGTACATTAACTAATGCAGGATATACTAGTTCATTGCCATGGTTGACGAGGATAAAAATTGTGGTTGGTGCTGCGAAAGGCCTAGCATTTCTTCACGGAGAAGATAAACCTGTGATATATAGGGATTTCAAGACTTCAAACATACTGCTAGACACTGTAAATTTTCATCTTCCCTTGGTCCAAATTTATTTATGCCTCGCCTTCTTTTATCATTATTGAATCAAAATCTCTGTTTATTTACCAGGACTATACTGCTAAGCTTTCTGATTTTGGACTTGCAAAGGATGGTCCTGAAGAAAATGAAACCCATGTCTCAACGCGTGTTATGGGCACCCATGGCTATGCTGCTCCCGAATATGTTATGACTGGTAAGATACGCAATAATTGTTGTTACTTTGAAGACAATCTCACATAAAATAGGCCAATTGTCGCACCACATCCATTCTCCTTGTCGCTATTGTGAATTTTGCCTAAACAAATCTCAATGCTTCCAAAAAATAAGCTGTGTCATAGCCCAATTTCATCTACAGAGAAATTCCCTTACTGGATTTTTACGAAAATAAGACTCTAAAACTTGTTTCTTCCAGGCCACTTGACAACGATGAATGATGTTTACAGCTTCGGAGTGGTTCTGTTAGAATTAATTACTGGGAAACGAGCTATGGATAATAGCCGTCCTTCTAGAGAGCGGAATCTGGTGAAATGGGCAAGGCCTTTTTTGAAGGATCCTCATAAGCTAGACAGAATAATGGATCCAAGACTTGAAGGAGCCAAGAGAGTGGCTGCTTTGGCTTTTCAATGCTTGAGCCACAATCCTAAATCCAGGCCAACAATGAATAAAGCTGTGAGAATATTGGAACCTGTCTTGGAATTAAATGATATCCCAATTGGTTCCTTTGTGTATATTGTTCCCCCAGAGTGTAAAATAAAAGAGGGTGATCCAAAGGCAGTACAACATGAAGAAATTAATGAGGGAAAATTGAAAGGAAATGATGAAAGAGAGAGAGACGATGGGTACAATCAGCGACGAAAACCTTATAGGCATATGCATCGATTAAGGTCTCGTTCAGTCTATTCTGATACCAGTCTATATAAAATTGGTCGGACAAAATCTATCTGTGTTTGGGATCGTAGACTAGTAGTAATGTGATGAGTTGATTTATCGTCCCACGAAGAATAATTGCTAACTATAGTTCACTATTTTGTATCAAATTCAATGTTTGTAACACAAAAGAGTTGATTTATTATTATTATTATTTTTTTTTTGTGTGTATTTATTCAAACTTAAGCTTATAATATGTAAAGATTGGTTTCATGAGATGAATGGATTGCATTTCAGAATTCACCCATTGACTTCTATTTCCTATTCTTAAATGTGTATTTTAATGATCTTCAAGTGTTCTTGCCAATCAACAATCCATTAATAATCATTTTCAGGATATATTAAACATATCCTAAACATGACCTAATCTAAATGATGATCAGACATTCAAACAATGAAATAAATATGCATAACTGATAAAAACATAAGAATTCATTAAAATACTTAACATTTGAATTGAAAATAGCAATCAATAGATTTTATCATTCATCCAATACAACACGAAGTTTAGCTATCATTATTGTATTCAAATCTATAAAATATTAAATATTAAATGAGAATTATTTTTTAGACGATTTTAACCCTACTACAATTCAATTATTTCAGTAATACATTACTTTTTGTTTTTCAATACGTAATAAATATTACAAAATCCTTGTCACGTATGAATTTCGTGTTATTGATTCTCAATTAATTAACATTCACATTAATCTTGACTTAATGAATCTTGATTTACAAGAATTTAGAGTTGTTATAGATGAATTTATTTCTATTCACGTATCTACGAATTTTAATAGGTGTTTAAATTCATGTACTAACAATTAATTCTTATATACCAAATGTATAAAAAGGTTATTTTTTTTGTAGTATTTCATTATCACAAAAAAATTGAGTTATTGAAGTTGAATTTTGAGAGTACAATTCTCTTAAATTTTTAATCTAAATTTTATTTTGTTAGTTCGTTTGAGACTCATCCAATCCTCCTGACAAATTGGTACCAACTATTAGTTTTACTGCACTTATAAAGTATTTCAGAATAATGTGTAATGCACATTCAACTCTGATTAGTTGTGCAAAAGATATTGGAAAGACATCATCCGTATGAAATAACTAGAATTTTTAAAAACTCAATGTCTTCAACAAATGACTTTAATCTGAGTCTTTAATTTTCAATTCATGTTGTAAAACTTTTCTTCGCCTCTTACTAGCCTCTGTTCAATGAAAAAAATAATGTACTTTACGTTGTGGATATAACTGCAAATGAATAGGATATGGATTAGATTTGTTCGTACTCGATTCAATCTGATAAGAATAATCATTCGATTTGATAATTCGATGGATATTTGATTGTTAAATCCATATCCGATTTGCTATGTTATTAGATATCCGATCCAAAATAGAAAAAATTAATAAGATAAAAATTTTATATTTCTCAACTACAAAGGCCTATAATTAAAAAGACTAGATAGCTTTTTACTCAATTCTTGGCCCAATTATTTGTAGATTGCAAATCTTGTGATATTATAGTGAGTATTCGATGTGGGAAGTAAGAACTTGGGAATAATGAAAACAACTCCAACCGTTGTCTCCTTTGGTTGTTTAATTTATAAAATAAATTAATTATTATTTTTATCTTATTTTAATTAATAAAAATTAAAAATCTCCAAATACTTCAATGAACAATATTATACTATTATCTAATATTATATATCGTTTGAAATTATGTGTAAAATATACTACATGTTTAAAAAAAATTTATGTATTATAAATTATGCGATAATAGATAAAATATATTATATTATTATAATAAATCAGATTGAGTTGTAATGGGATCGGATTGACCTATATCTATATTTGATTCATTTGGTTAACGGATTATCAGATTCGGGTCTTGATCGAGTTATCGGACTGAGACCCTAAATTCATTTTCCATTAATTTTGTCAGATTCGGATCAAAATCCAATTCATTGACAACCCTAGTTGTGGACCTTGCCTTTTGGTTATAAAAGATGTTGAAGATACCATTCCATATATAGCCAAACCAAGAAATAGGAAATAAAATATTTCTTCCAGAAATCAACTAGGCACTCGCCTGGCTGTGAGTAAGGCGCGAGCCTCTAAGGGCATTTTGAGCATTACGCAATCCAAGAGGCCGAGTGTGAGCCTAGTACAAACCAGGGCATGCGAACGGCTTTATCTCTAAATAGTCATCAGTATCTTTATTATAACTTTCTCTATTAATATTCGATCGAAGCAATTCAATGTTTGTTAGAAAACTAATTCAAAGGTGTACAATTCTTCTAGATATATCACTTTTTAAATCCAAATATTTACTATGCTAAAAATGGGTTTCAATCTGAGGCTAAAAATTTAGAACATAACTTTTGCAGTTGAAAATTGATGTGTGATAATATTTTCACCATATTTCCTCCCATTGATCTTTTCTCATTTAATTGACCCTTAGCACTCTCGAATCTTTATCGTACTCTCGAATCTTTATCGCCAGATCCGACACAACTATTGAATATTTACACTTTAGTCTTTGAACTCGATTTCTTACAATTGAGCTCATTTTCACCGTATTTCTCCAATTCTACTATTTAGGTCGATTTGTAACTATACACATAGAATTAAGCCATAATTCATCAAAATATTTAATAAATATTTTATCATAAAGGCCCAAATAAGTGTACAAAATACACTTATAAAAAACCATAAGGAATGAAATGAAATCCGCCATCTCTAGACAATATTGAGCTGGAACAACCTATTCTATTTCTCATTAAGAATTCAACAGGGCAGTGCACCAACTTAGTAGGTCAAATGCCTACGAGGTACCCAAGAGTTTAAACATGGAGAATTTGTAATCAAATTTGTAAATCTTATATTATTTGGTCATTTGTTATTTTGTCCTGATTTTCTTCTTGTCAACATTCAAGTATGTTGGAAAATGTCTTGTTTCCAGTATGCAGACCAGATCATAATTTAATAAGAGTAATGTTACTTGTATATAATGAAGCTACATACTAATTTACATATAGATGAGATGTCAAAAGAGTGTGATTTTTTTCATTTGATTGAAGAAATTCTGATTTAATCAAATCTCATTACATCATGTGTATGTAAAACATTATATACATATACGACGAATGATATAATAAACAACAATGATATATGTAGGACAGATTTGCTAGATGGAGTTATATAATGCCAAATAAAAACATTTCATTGAAGTTTGGACAAGAATCAAAGTTAAAATAGCCAATAAGATGCTCTCATCTTAGCACCTTCAAACTGCCCTATATAATTTTTCTGTACAAATAGTTTTATTCTATAATGAAAGAATTATATTGTTGTCTGTTGATTCTTACGGATTACCACTTCCTTCTTTTGCTTATTGGCCGTGTAATGTTTTTCCAGCACAAAGCGATGATTACACAAAAGTTACTCTTATGTTACTATCAAGATAGGGGTTGTGCTAAATTTATTTTGGCATGACATGTTAATCGCATTTGCAACAAAGATTGCAAATATATATATATATATATATAGAGTCTGTTAATTTACGCAAGCAAACGGCCAGGCAATACCAATGAATTTTTTATTTTTTATTTTTCCTTTTCAAACAAAGCAATGCACAATTTAATTTTATTCTTTTGCCAAATTCCTGAGGCCACTGCTCCCACCCCGTCCGCCAGTACTCACACTCTAAAATTTAAATAACCATTAGATTGAGAATTCGTATAGCTTAAACATTTAATGATTTATGTGAGGTGGGTTCGCAATGTTTACCTTTCCTCCCATCTCCCATTCTAGCTCGTTGTAAGAACCTAGGATTAGGTATCAAAGTTTTATGAGTTGTTTTCTTCCTCAGGTTGTAGGAAAAACCATTCCTATCTCTGCTAGAAAATGTTTTAGTTTTCTTAATCAAGTCACTGCTAGGGTAAGTGAGCTAAACAAGGAAATTTTGCATGTCCAACCTCAACGACAGCACAAAAGTGGCAAATTGACAAGAGTTTAAGACCCTCTTAGAATACAATATGTCAGTGGAATAAAATAAAATAAAAAAAAAAGAAAAAAGAAAAAGAAAAAAGAGCCTTCCATATTTAATAGGTTACCATAATGAATATTATAATTGATAGCTAACATATTTATTTGTAATTTTGGTTATCATTAATAAATATTGTAATTGATAGCTACCCTATTTAGTTGTGATTTTGGATCTCTCACGTTGAGAGGTATCTAGTCTCATTGAATATCACTGAGCATATTTGATATGGTATCTGATGGTATCAAAAATCATACCTGTTGATTTTGATTGAGCACGATCGTAGTCTTTCGGTACCTAAAACAACGACAACGAGGTATGTTCTCGTCGTCCCTTCGATACTTAAGTCAGAAAGGGAATTATATGCGTGAGGCTATAAACTGGAGAATAATGAGAACGTACCTGATCAATGACCCATGATCCTGTATTTATAGTAGTAAACGATATTCTCCTAGTCGGACTCAACTAGTTGGGTATCTCTATCCAACGCAGTCCTATTAGGTGAAGGAATTGGACCAATGCCATAATTATGTCTGGGATAGAATTCTTGCGGGAGTCAAGTATATAGTTGAGTTAGAGTCCCAATTACATAGGAATTCTAAAGGGTCAACAATCGTAGGTTATGAAGAGAATATATACTCGATGACTACTTATACTCGAGGACAAGTATCGTAACATGTTAAAGTAGCAAGACAGGAAGTGCTCGAGCATTATACCTCGGGGAGTATACGCTCGAGCACTCCATAGGTGGAATCGCAAGTTTATCTAAAAACAGTCATCGGGATAAATGATCGAGCATGACCAAACTTGCCATGTCACTGGCCCCCGTGCAACCGACCCTGGGATCTGGCTAAGGAAGTTAAGCCAAGGTGCGAGATGCATAGAGCTCGATTTGCTGATAAGTGATGTCGTCGATGTTTTAATTTTCTTGAGGAATTGTTTGTGTGAAAATAGTAAGAGCATGAGCTGTTCCAATAACAAGTGAGGGGTTCCTGGATGGGAGACACGTGGTGTGGGTTAAAGGCTGAGATTGATTTGACCCTTGGTCTCCTCCCAAGGTCCTATAAATACCTCCCATTCCTATTCATTTTTCACTTTTTACTCTCTCTGAATCTTCAAGTGCAAGGTCGGGGTCAAGCTATAAACATAGCTTTTGTTGTTTGGGCATCGGGATCCTTGAGGTATGGCTCTGGACTTTTAAGTTATTTCTTTAGTTTTAAATCGAAGAGATATGTCGAGCACTGAGAGTGATTGGGGATCTGAGAGTTCGGGCGATTCTGAGGACCGTAGGGCTCAGTTAATACCTGTTGCTGTTCCTTTAGATGCTCGACCTAGGGAGCCAGATGTTGTCGAGCTTACATTTCCCGACACCCAATATACGTTTAAAGAACAACTAACTATGCAGGCGGCAAGGGAATATGGGCTCATGCCCTACAATGACTGTAGGTCTCCCGACCCCGAGGATAGAATGAATAGGGCACAGAAAGGTGAGTTTGTGATTTTTAGGGACTCTTTGAAGACTGGGTTCAGGTGGCCCATGCATCCCTAATTTATAGGCTTCTTGGTCGAGCATTCTATGTGCCCGAGGCAATTAATGCCCAATTGTTGGAAAATGCTCATCTATTTCTTCATCGCCTGTAGATACCTATGAATCACCCCCTATCTCAACCTTTGTAGGATGGTCTTCGAGCTTAAACAGCTCCCTAGGTTCACTTGTTTTGCTTATCTTTCCTCTCAAGGTTCATTTAGGATCATGAGGATGCCTAGTTCACTGAAGGGGTGGAAGGATAAGTGGTTTTATGTCATAGCTCGGGATTCCGATCTCTCTTTTTGGCCTTTGTGGGATATCCCGGATACAGCAAAATTTTGTGAGGGACAGGCCTACTTCGAAACTCTAGAGAGGGATCGGCATATGCTAGAGGATCTTGAGCCCTTGGTGTATGATATAGATGATATTCTTAGGGATGACATCCTCGATCTTGGGTGTGCGAAAGGCCTCGAGTGTAGGATATTTATTCTTCTGTTGACTTATGAATTATGCTCGATCATAAACTCTTGCCTAATACTTCTTTTGTGTAGAAATATCTTTTGATCCATCAGCTCTTCATCGAGTAGTGAGCTCGGAATCAAAGGAGCCACATGTTAGGGCTCCAGGTTAGAAGAAGGGGAAAAAGAGGCCCCGGGTATACACAACTGATGCTTTTCCTCGGGGTCCAGGAGAGTCGTCAAGGCCTCGAGATCCGAGCCTTCTTCTTCCTCGATGACAAGGGGTTCTCCTAGAAAGACACCGAAGCCATTGCAGCCACTTCCTCCTGGGTCACTCCCGAGGTTGTTGATCTCGAGGATGACTCTATTCCTCCTGTTGCCTCAATCATTAAGGATTTTGAGCGATGCCATCTGGTCCCGAGCATCGTCGCAAAATACAGAGGCAACGTCAAGTTTGACGAGGGTATGAAGGCCCTCGAGCTCCTTACCTTAAAGGTAAGTGTCTTGCCTTTTATGATTTTCGGCTAAGTATTTTTCCCGTTCTTATCCTCTTTTGATTTTGGTTGTCAGACACTTAGTCTCGCTTGAAGCTTTTCTCTACAAAGGATGGACGAGTCCCACAAGATGGCTGGGTTGGTCGAGGCTGTGGAGCTTCGAGATAAGAAGCTTGCTAATGCCGAGGGTTCTCGATCTCAACTCCAGAGGGAGCGCAAGGATGCGAAGAACGAGCTGAAGAAAGCTCGGGATGAAGTGGGGACTACCAAGGATGAGGCCGAAGAGGTAAAGCTCGAGCTTGAACATCTCAAGAAGGATTTTGGGGTTAAGTTTGATGAGGCTCGGGCTTCAGCAATCGAGGACTTTAAAAAGTCCGAGGAGATGGATAGGCTGAAGGGCGAGTATGCGTAAGGCTCGTACCTTCACGCCCTTAAACAAGCCCGGGACTTCTTCAGGATGAAGATGCCCGAGGTTGCCCCTGAGGAGCTGAAAATGATCCCGAACATAGCTGAGACCCTCAAGCTGTTTGATTCCGACAACACAGTCGATGATGCAGTCGAGGATGAGGATGGGCTCGAGGATGTTGATACTGCTCCCGAGGACGACCAAGAATAGAATATCCTAGGCCCTCGCCACGTTTATATTTCTCCATGTACATTGCCCGGTCTTGGGCTTTTTTGGAAAGAATATTTTTGAAATCAATGCTGGATTTAATGAATGCTCGATTTTATCTTGTCGTCTGTTTTCCATTATGCTCGATAACAAACGTCGATATTTCATTAAAGTCATATCTCGATGGTTTAGTTTAGGAATTTTGCCAAGTAATGAACTCGATCATGACACCGATAATGCTTTTAACATGTAACCCAACGACTGAATGTGGATTGTAAACTGCTCAAAAAATCTTGACATAATCCACATGTTGTTTCAGATCAAGGTAATATCTTGATCCAAGGGTCATTCCTTAACATGGAATTATCTCGAGGACTAATTTGTAAGACAATTGTAATTAAAGCTCGATCATAACGATGAGTTAAGATATGGAATTATCTCGAGGTAGTAATTTGTAAGACAACAACTGTAATCAAAGCTCGGTTTAACGTCATGCCTTAACATGGAAATTATCTCGAGGACTCAATTTCATAAAATCATTTTCATAATAATGTATTGAGCTCGAGCATATACATGTTTATCTCGAGGACTCAATTTCATAAAACCATTTTTGTAATAATGCATTGAGCTCGAGCATATCTTTGTTTATCTCGAGGACTCAATTTCATAAAATCATTTTCGTAATAATGCATTGAGCTCGAGCATATATATATGTTTATCTCGAGGACTCAATTTTATGAAATCATTTTGGGAGTAATGTGATGAGCTCGAGCATAACATCATTCCATTATTGCTCGGGAGAAGATTTTGAAGGTGCTTGCGCGGGGCAAAGCTTTTGAGGTGCTTGCGTGGGGCAAAGCTTTTGATGTGCTTGCTCGGGGCAAGGCTTTTGAGTTGCTTGTGCGGGGCAAGGCTTTTGAAGTGCTTGCTCCGGGCAAGGCTTTTGAGGTGTTTACTCGGGGCAAGGTTTTTGGTAGTGAGATCACATTTTGATGAATAGCTTAATTCTTATTATACTTTAAAAACAGACTTGGCACGCAAGCCTGACGACTAAAAATGTGAACCTTGGCACGCACGCCTGACTACCCAAAAATAAGACTGGGCACGCAGGCCTGAGAACTGAAAACGTGAACCTTAACACGCAGGCCTGATTGCTAAAAACTGGAAGAACAAGTTACTTGTAATATATTTTTAAATTCTCGACGTTCCATGGTCTTGGAAGTGGTCTTCCTGATATATCCCTTAAATTGTATCCACCTCCTTGAAGCTGTCATATGACTTCAAAGGCCCTTCCCTAACTGGTCCTAGCTTGCCCGGGACATGACCTGTTGCTTCGGCCCCTTCTCAACACAAGGTCTCCGGCTCTGAATCTCCACGTCCTCACTTTTTTATTGAATTACTTTGCTGTTTTATCTTGGTAAGAGGTCATTCTTAAAACTGCTTGATCACAAACTTCTTCCAAGACATCGAGGTGTTCAGTGGTACGTTCTGCATCTTCGAGCTCAAGTCTTCTTTGGCTAGGCAACCTAACATCAACAGGGATGGTGGCCTCAATACCGAAAGCCAACATGAATGGGGTTTTCCCCGTTGCGGTTCTGTGGGACGTTTTATATGTACAAAGTATGAAGGGTAACTCATCAGCCCAGGAACCTCTTGCATCTCCAATCCTTGTATAGAGGTCCTGCAATATAATTCGATTGGTCACTTCGGCAAGACCATTACTTTGAGGGTGGGAAACCGATGTCAAATGGTGATCAACCCCTAGGTTGGAACAGAAGTTTTTAAATTGTGCATTGTCAAACTACCTGCCATTATCAGTTATGAGGACTTTCGGTATCCCGAACCTGCATTTGATGGACTTCCAAATGAAAGTTCTCAACTTAGGCTCTGAAATTGTTGCTAAAGGCTCGGCCTCCATCCATTTAGTAAATACTCTACAGCCATGGCCACAAACTTCAATTGCCTCCTAGTTATTGGAAAGGGACCAAGGATGTCAATTTCCCACTGCTCAAACGAGGCCGTGTAACTAATGCTAGTGAGGTCCTCTGCGGGAGAGTGGATGATATTATCAAATCTCCGGCACTTGTCACACTTCTTGACATATTCCTGGGCGTCCTTCTTCATGGTAGGCCAATAATATCCATACCTTATGAGCTTGAAGGCTAATGCCCGAGCTCCTTGATAGTTCCCACATATTCCTTTATGAACTTCTTCTAGGACCTGGGATTATTCGGAAGGCTTAAAGCATCTGAGGTATGGAAGTGTGAGGCTTCTGTGAAATAAAACTCCTTCAA
Source organism: Olea europaea var. sylvestris (assembly GCF_002742605.1). NCBI lineage: Eukaryota > Viridiplantae > Streptophyta > Magnoliopsida > Lamiales > Oleaceae > Olea > Olea europaea. Next base: position 22,261,017 of record NC_036238.1, read on the forward strand.
TCATGCAATACCTTGGAGCTTTGGACCGGATGCTTCTTGCTGCTCGAGGATCTTCTGGAAGATTGCCATGTATTATGAAGTCCACTATTGGATCCATCCACGATGGCTCATTATCAATATCCATGACGCCTACAGTCTGATTGATGCTAGGTTTAGTCACAAATCTGACATGTACTATTCTGTCAAGTCCATCTACTCCCATGAACACCAGCCTTGATAAGGCGTTTGCCTTGCAGTTGTCAGCCCATGCAATCTTCACAATTTCACACCTCTTTAATTTTTGTCGGAGATCATGAAATTTTAAGCAGTATAAGCTCATTTTCTCGTCTTTCTTCTCAAACGTTCCATCAATCTGCCCCACCACCAACTGGGAATCACTAAAGATTTTGATGTTTTCAAGTTCGAAATTAATGGCAAGTTCCATTGCTATGATGACAACCTCATACTCTGCCTCATTGTTGGTTACCTCGAATTTGAACCTGAGTGCACACTGAATGTCCACGAGCATGTCCGAGCTCGTTATGATGACCCCTATGCCCGAGCCCGAGGAGTTTGATGCTCCATCCATGAAAATTTACCAAACATCCGTTGTAGTGCTCAAGCTCTCACCTAGCCCCCGAGGCTTTGGGGTGAGTTCTGTAATAAAGTCTGCTAAAGCTTAGGCTTTGACGGACGGACAGGGCTTGAACTCTATATCAAACTCCCCAAGTTCAATTGCCCACTTTAGTAATCTGCCTGAGATGTCTGGCTTTTGAAGGATGTGTCTCAGAGGCTTATTGGTGAGCACAACAATGGTATGAGATTGAAAATACTGTCAAAGCTTTCATGCTACCACTACTAGGGCGAGGGCAAGCTGCTCGGCTAAAATGTACCTTGTATCTGCATCAAGTAAGACTTTACTTACATAGTAAATGGGTTGCTAGGCTCTGCTTACCTCTTTTACCAAGACGTTGTTCACTGCGTTTTGTAACACAACTAAGTACAAAAACAAAGTATCCCCGGGCTTTGGTTTTAGTGAGGATATGAGGGGATGCCAATGCCTGTTTAAGCTCTTGAAAAGCTTTTTCACACTCCTCATTCCATTCAAAAGTTTGGCTGCCTCTGAGAGCTTTGAAGAAAGGGAAGCACCTGTCCGCTGCTCGGAACATAAATCTGTTTAGGGCTGCTACCCTACCTGTCAACTTTTGAATCTCTTTCTTTATCTTGGGTGATTCCATTATGGCCAAGGCCTGTATCTTATCAAGGTCGCTTCGATCCCCCGATGAGTGATCATGAAATTCAAAAATTTTCTCGAAGCCACACCGAATACACACTTCTCTGGGTTGAGCTTCTTCCGATATTTCTATAGTGTGGCGAACACTTCCTCAAGGTCGGATATGTGCTGCTCTACCTTCTTACTCTTTACCACCATATCGTCTACATAGGCCTCAATATTCTTCCCTATCAAATCAGTGAAGACTTTGTTGATGAGCCTCTAATATGTTGCCCCAACATTTTTCAACCTAAATGGCATTGCCCTATAGCAATATATGGCTGAATCAGCCATGAATGAGGTCTTCTCTTGGTCTTCTTCGGCCATGAGGATTTGATGATACCCTGAGAATGCATCTAAGAAACTGTACAGCTTATGTCCGGATGTGTTATCCACAAGATTGTCAATCCTGGGTAGCGGGTAACTGTCTTTAGGGCACACCTTATTGAGATCTGTGAAGTCAATGCAGACCCTCCATTTACCACTGGCCTTCTTTACAAGAACAACATTAGCGAGCCAATCGGGGTATTGGACTTCCCTTATGAACCCCACTCTTACAAGTTTTCCGACCTCTTTCTGAATGACTACACGTCTTTCCGACGCAAACCGCCTCTTCCTTTGCTTAACAAGTTTGGCCCCTGGGCTTATATTGAGTCTATAGACTGCTACTTCAAGGTCTATCCTTGGCATATCTTCGACCTTCCAGGCAAAAATATCGATGTTATAGGACAGACAATTAAAGACTTCCTCCCGGAGGCTGGCCTTGAGATCTCGACCAATAGTCACCATTTTCCCGTGCTCGAGCTCGACCACTTCCAATTCCTCAACGGGGCCCAATCTATCCCTTGGTTCGAGCTCGAAGTCTAAAAGTTGCATGACGTCTGTACTCATTCCTCGGATGCTAGTAACATAGCACTGTCTGGCAGCTGTTTGGTCTCCTCGAACTACTCCGATGCCATGATCTGTAAGGAACTTCATGGCCAGGTGGAAAGTTGATACAATAGCTTGGATCTTATTCAGTAGGGGTCTTCCCAGAATGATGTTGTAGGCCACTGGGGTATTAACCACTTGGAATGGTGTGATCTCTATCATTTGTGTATTACCAGAACCTAATGTAAGTGGGAGCTCGACGATGCCCTCAGGGATAATGACTCTACCACCAAATCCCTGTAGAGGAGTTTTTACTGCTTTGAGCTGTTTGGGAAAGATCCCCATTTTGGCGAAAGTCTCTTCCAAGAGTATATTTGCTGCACTCCCATTATCAACCAGAATCCTCTTTACTTCAAAGTTAGCCACAACCGCACAGAGGACCAAGGCATCGTCATGAGGATATGATATTCCTTCCAAATCTCTTGCTTCAAAGGTGATGTCTTTGACTTTATCACGGGATTCCCTTGGGATATGAGCATGTTGGTGGGCATACTGCTTTCGCCCACTATTTGTGTCTTCTCCAGATGTTATGCCCCCAATGATAATATTAATGGTCCCAGCAGTGGGTTGAGCACTTTTCGATTGTTACAGTCATTCCTTGGGCATTTATCATGATCAATGTAATTCCTTAAGAGTCCTCTTTTAATGAGAACTTCGATTTCCCGCTACAAAGCTTCACAATCCTCCGTGGTATGCCCATGATCTCGGTGAAATTCACAATACTTGTTCCTATCTCTCGTGTCAGGGGGCGAGTTCATTCTTGAAGGCCACTTTAATTCTTTCATATCTTTGATCCCCATTAAGATGTTTGCCTTGGAGGTGTTTAATCGGGTGAGGGGCCCTGGTGGACCTCCATTCTTGCATTTTTCCTAAGGATACTCTGGCCGGGAGACGGGATCATGTTGCTTCCTGTTCTCGACCTTTTCATGGGGAGGACCAGGTCTCCTTGGATTCAGTGTTTTCTCCATATTAATGTACTTTTCAGCTTGGGTGAGAAGCTCAGTCAGTGTCTGCGATGGGGTCTTTGATAAGGACATCTTGAAAGCATCACATCTTATGGCGTAAGTGAGGGCGGAGACAGCTGCTGTGATGTGAAGGTCGGGTATCTAAAGTCTTTCTTTGTTAAACCTCGTCATAAATCCTCGTAGGGTTTCACTTGGTCCTTGGCGAAGTTGTATGAGAGAGGTCGCAGTCTTTCTGATTCGCTTGCTACTTACAAAGAAGGCTGAGAACTTATCAGCCAAATCTGAGAATGAGGCTATGAAGTTGGGCTTCAATGTCGAGAACCAATCTCTAGCAGCATTAGTCAACGTTTGCAGGAAGGCTTTGCACATAACTTGATCCGGCACAACTTACAAATTCATGACATCAGTGTATATATTGAGATGGTTGATTGGGTCGGTCGTCCCATCATTCTTTTTGATTCGAGGATATTTGAATTTGTCGGGCAGGGGATATGACAGTATCTCCGGCGTGAATGGAGTGTTAGGGGTAAAACCCATTGGCCCTCGAGCATTCATTTGCAGGCCAGCTGTAATTCCTTCTTGAATGATTCGGGCAATCTCACTTGAATCCATGGCGACCGATCTCGAGCCTGAGGCCATATTGCGAATACCCAAGGTCCCTACTCCACCAGTTGCAAGGTTTGGTGGTCGAGCTCAAGCATCAGCCATAAAACCACCATGCTCTGCATGCGCTGGTGACGGATGTGAATTTCTTTGACTTAACAGTTGCGTGAGTGTAGCCACCTACTGACGGAGCTCTTCAAAGGCTTCGTTTGTGACGACCGCCAGAAGAGGTGCGGGCACTCCCGACGACTCTTCTTGAGTAGCTAGTTGATCTTCAGTAGGACGAGGGATGGGGGCGGATGAGCTTGCGGGAGGAAGGTCTGATTGTGTGTTAACCATGGCTTTTGGTAGTGTTTCCCATAGATGGCGCCAATGATGCTACCAAAAATCGTACCTTTTGATTTTCTGAGCTTGATGATTTTGATTGACCACGATCGTAGTCTTCCGGTACCTGAAACAAAGGCAACGAGGTATGTTCTCGTCGCCCCTCCGATGTTTAAGTCAGAAAGGGAATTATATGTGTGAGGCTATAAACCGGAGAATAATGAGAACGTATCTGATCAATGACCCAATGTCCTGTATTTATAGTAGTAAGCGACATTCTCCAAGTGGGACTCAACTAGTTGGGTATCTCTATCCAACGAAGTCCTATTAGGCGAAGGAATTGGTCCAATGCCATAATTATGTCTGGGATAGAATCCTTGTGGGAGTCAAGTATATGGTTGAGTTAGAGTCCCAATTACATAGGAATTCTAAAGGGTCAGCAATCGTAGGCTATGAGGAGAACATATACACGAGGACTACTTATGCTCGAGGACAAGTATCGTAAAATGTTAAAGTAGCAAGACAGGGAGTGTCGAGCATTATACCCCAAGGAATATATGCTCGAGCACTCCATATGTGAAATCACAAGTTTATCTAAAAACGATCGTCGGGATAAATGATCGAGCATGACCAAACTTACCATATCAGTATCAAATCAGAGCTAGTTCATTAGAATCTTTTTCTCCTTTTTTTGGTTGGATTTTCTCATGGAGAGAGAAGCAAAAGCTTCCTCCTGTCTAGTCTTGTAGGTATTTTGATAGTTTTCTTGGATTCTCAGAGGAGAACCATTTTTTGAGTTTTTGGTATAGGCTGTTCGGTGAGATTTCTTCCAACATTTTGGCCAACGATATATTATTGGATTTTTGGTGGTGCATTAATTATTAGAGCTTTTGTTGGAACACAAGTTATGTGTTCGATTGAGTTCTCTCAACTGATAGAGTTCATTGTGTGTGGTTGGCATAATTTGTAAATTTCTTTTGAAAATTTTTCTTGGGGGTGTGAGTTCCATGGAGTGCCTTTGAAGTGTTCTTGAAATGGTTCTTGGCTATTTTTGCACTATTTGTTGTTCTTGACTCTTGAGTCTCTTATCGTCACTATTTTTCGTAGTTGGTTATTGCGATTTGAGTCTCTTTTTCGTGGACATGAGCATTGTCAACATCATCATTCATAATTGCAAATTGATGTTGGAAACAATATCAATTTGAGAGATGATGTTATTGGAATATAAGAAAAGATAGAATATAAGGAAAGCTACCATATTTTATATGTTACTATTAATGAATTTTGTAATTGATAGCTACCATATTTATTTGTGATTTTGGTTTTATATGATGAGAATCTTATATCAAGAGACATCAAGTCTTATTGAGTATCATTGAGAATATTAGACATAATACATGAGTGAAACAAGTACAAGTAGAAATTTAAAGTCGTTATTATCATGAGACAATTATTCTTGCAGCACTCTTAATAGGAATGATAACTCATTCATCAAAAATTGATCTCTTCGTCGCGGATGATGACATAACATCGATTGCACATCCCAGGGGCCATGCGGCTTCAAGTTCTGAATTCTTATAATTCACTTTATTAACCACCGTAACCTTTTTTCGGGGATGCACATCTGTCGAATAACAAAAATTAAACATGACTAATCAAACCTTCCTCCACATGAAAATGTTATATTCAAAATGTAACTTACCAAATCCATCTACAAGTAATGTATATTGGTATACGAGGTCCATGCATAAATATGGTATATCGTCATCTTCTGTGTTAGGAAAATTGGATTTAATGTCTTCAAATTTAGTTGCGCATACGAGCTTAGCAGCTTCCATGTAATCAAGTGGACGAATTATGCCACCAACTGCATCAGATTCTAGAATTCCAGCCTTGAATCCATGGAGAAAGAATTGCATAATTAGCAATGAATTAAAAATTAATATAATTTTTACCAGAGTAAATTCTACCTCCCGTGCTGTCCAGTAAAAAGATGAAGACATATACACATTCTTCTGGCCATCTCCACCTCCACCATTCCAAATCCCATTGAATGTGCATTTCTTATATTTGCAGGGTGCATTAATTTTAAGAGCCTTCCTAGCTAATACCCTACATCTTTTCATATTTGTGCCAGTTGGAGGAGCTGACGCTTTATATACAACTCCTCCATATGTATATGTACCTTAAAAGGACAACATTTTGCGTCATTTTCTTCGAAAAAACTCAAAAAAAAGAAGTGAAAAACAAGAGCAGGCATGGCGAAGTAAATGTATACCATCATAACCCTCCAAAATGCATGGATTTGTGGAGTTTCTAGTGGTCTTAAAAATCTCAGCTCGACCGGCCTTTGAACCATAGTTCAAGTAACTGTAGACATATTACAAAATACGACGTTGGAAATCCAATAAAAGCATGCTGCACATTATACATTTTCGAAAGATTTTTTTCAAATAAACCTGTGAACATAGAGGTTGTAATTTGTTCCGTTGAAAGTCTTTTCCTCTACGTATGTTTCATTTGTTGATGGCATCGGAGCATTTTCCGCATTTTCATCTGAGATAGCATATGCCATTTGTACGGATCCTCCTCCAAGATCAATTGTACAAATTGTTTCAGAATATTTTTTTCCCAGAGTTTCTAATAAATAGTTTATGGTCACCTGCATACTCACCAGCCAAATAACGATAACAATTGAATAATACTATATGCCCATTACTTAAAGCTAAGTTAGCTAAGTTGCACGGAAATGGAAATGACAAAGAAACGTGATGTGATATGATACGATACATTGAAACATTATTTATGAAAAAAGCAGGACATAAAATAGTTCATAAAATTGGGTTATGTTAAAATCTGGCCTTTTTTTTCTTTTTTAATGACGAGGAACCCTAACCGCTACCCTTCGAGTGCGTACTGGGTAAACCATCGAGTTAACGTAATAGCTTGCGAATCACACCAGTCATGTAAACTGCACTAGGAAAGTTCGGTGCGATAAGCTCGACCGCTGTTAATTCTTTTTATTATAATAATTAAAGCCCACAATTGAGTTACTTTTAAGTCGAAGCCCATAATTAATTTTTTAAGCAAAAATTTCAGAATTTCTTAACGTAAATTTTCCATGTATAGAGCATGAGTTTTCAAAATAAAAAAAAAAAAAAAAATAATAATAATAATAATAATAATAATAATAATAATAATAATAAATAGAAAACTTATTTTTGAGATACAAAAATGTTTTTGAGAGTTTTAAAAAAGTTTGATTCTCAAAATGGACCCGAAATAAAAACACTAGAGTTTTCAGTGCATCATAGCTGATAAGTATGGCCTCATATTTAACCTTTATTTTGATTTTCTTTTTAGTTGCTAAAATTATAATTTGGTAAAAATAAGTGAATAATATTTGTGGTTTTTACGAAGTCAAATTAAGGCTAGTCCTAAATAAATTATCATCTTTAGAAGCATCAGTACTGGTCCATGTACTTGAAGACAAATGCTCGTGGATGATATAAACTTACCCACAGATAAGTTCCTTCCTGGTTTCCATCAAGAATGGAGACCCAGTCATCCCTGTATTTTAGGGTGCTTTCATTCTTCAACAAATTTCTCACCTTTTAGAAGAAAAATATCGAAACTTTAATCGTTAGAAGAAAATCAGAACAATGATTATAAGCAAGAATCCAACAGGCCGGCTCAGTTTACCGCTTCCAAAATTCTTTCAGCCGCATCTCCTTGTAATAACCTCAGACCTGCAGTTGCCTGTATAAAATATTCAACTCAAGATTGTCTTCAGTGTTTATATATATATATATATATAATGGAGTTAAAGAGCTTGTGTTATATATTAATTATCTACCCCAAGTCGAACCGGTGTGTCGGGACGCAACTCTGTTGGAACAACATCCTCGGCTTCCTCGAGGAGCGGTTTTAGAGAGTTGGCAGCTGCCGGAGGGTCGGCAGCATATGAACTCAGACCAGGTTTTGTCTGCAACAAAGTAAATAATTACTCGAATATTCGCATAACTCTTGTGCACAAGTGAATTATATAAGGAAATGATTGGATTCGTAAAGTTATAGTTCAGACAAACTTTCTTTATAGCATAACCATTTTTTATTGGGTAATTGGCACAAAACGTCCTTACATTTCAAGTCTATTGTGAAAAACGTCTTTACCTTTCATTTTTTGGCATTTTTACCCTCATTTCAACCTTTCTTCGCGCTGGACGTCCTTCCGTCCATATTCCGTTAGTTTTTCCGTTAATTAAAGGGTAATTGGCACAAAACGTCCTTACCTTTCAAGTCTATTGTGGAAAACGTCCATACCTTTCATTTTTTGGCATTTTTGCCCTCATTTCAACCTTTCTTTGCGCTGGACGTCCTTCCGTCCATATTCCGTCAGTTTTTCCGTTAATTAAATACAAAAATACATTTTTCTTTCCATAAACAAGGATAAAATTGTCCTCACCCACTTCACCCCTTTTTCCCGCCATCAACTTAGTCCATAAGTAACAGTAGCAGCGACATGAATCTGAAAATACTTTAAATAATTAAGTTAAATAAAGAAAAAATATCGTGAACACATTATATTTCACAATTCCACAACTACTGTTGCTGTCATCTTGTGTCACTGGAAAATTTTAAAAAGACATATTAAATGGGTAGTCAATTTATAATGAGCCAAAATGGTGAATAGCTCTTTTTGGCTCAATGGAGAAGATGAATGGCTCATTTTAAATTGACTCATTATAAATTGACTACCCATTTAATATGTCTTTTTAAAATTTTCCAGTGACACAAGATGACAGCAACAGTAGTTGTGGAATTGTGAAATATAATGTGTTCACGATATTTTTTCTTTATTTAACTTAATCATTTAAAGTATTTTCAGATTCATGTTGCTGCTACTGTTACTTATGGACTAAGTTGATGGCGGGAAAAAAAGGTGAAGTGGGTGAGGACAATTTTATCCTTGTTTATGGAAAGAAAAATGTATTTTTGTATTTAATTAACGGAAAA
>NC_036238.1:22272812-22275916 GCF_002742605.1 Olea europaea var. sylvestris
TAAAAAAAAAAAAAAAAAAAAAAAAAAAAAAAAAATAATAATAATAATAATAATAATAATAATAATAAATAGAAAACTTATTTTTGAGATACAAAAATGTTTTTGAGAGTTTTAAAAAAGTTTGATTCTCAAAATGGACCCGAAATAAAAACACTAGAGTTTTCAGTGCATCATAGCTGATAAGTATGGCCTCATATTTAACCTTTATTTTGATTTTCTTTTTAGTTGCTAAAATTATAATTTGGTAAAAATAAGTGAATAATATTTGTGGTTTTTACGAAGTCAAATTAAGGCTAGTCCTAAATAAATTATCATCTTTAGAAGCATCAGTACTGGTCCATGTACTTGAAGACAAATGCTCGTGGATGATATAAACTTACCCACAGATAAGTTCCTTCCTGGTTTCCATCAAGAATGGAGACCCAGTCATCCCTGTATTTTAGGGTGCTTTCATTCTTCAACAAATTTCTCACCTTTTAGAAGAAAAATATCGAAACTTTAATCGTTAGAAGAAAATCAGAACAATGATTATAAGCAAGAATCCAACAGGCCGGCTCAGTTTACCGCTTCCAAAATTCTTTCAGCCGCATCTCCTTGTAATAACCTCAGACCTGCAGTTGCCTGTATAAAATATTCAACTCAAGATTGTCTTCAGTGTTTATATATATATATATATATAATGGAGTTAAAGAGCTTGTGTTATATATTAATTATCTACCCCAAGTCGAACCGGTGTGTCGGGACGCAACTCTGTTGGAACAACATCCTCGGCTTCCTCGAGGAGCGGTTTTAGAGAGTTGGCAGCTGCCGGAGGGTCGGCAGCATATGAACTCAGACCAGGTTTTGTCTGCAACAAAGTAAATAATTACTCGAATATTCGCATAACTCTTGTGCACAAGTGAATTATATAAGGAAATGATTGGATTCGTAAAGTTATAGTTCAGACAAACTTTCTTTATAGCATAACCATTTTTTATTGGGTAATTGGCACAAAACGTCCTTACATTTCAAGTCTATTGTGAAAAACGTCTTTACCTTTCATTTTTTGGCATTTTTACCCTCATTTCAACCTTTCTTTGCGCTGGACGTCCTTTCGTCCATATTCCGTTAGTTTTTCCGTTAAACATTCGGGTAATTGACACAAAACGTCCCTACCTTTCAAGTCTATTGTGGAAAACGTCCCTACCTTTCATTTTTTGACATTTTTGCCCTCATTTCAACCTTTCTTTACGCTGGACGTCCTTCCGTCCATATTTTGTCAGTTTTTCCGTTAATTAAATACAAAAATACATTTTTCTTTCCATAAACAAGGATAAAATTGTCCTCACCCACTTCACCCCTTTTTCCCGCCATCAACTTAGTCCATAAGTAACAGTAGCAGCGACATGAATCTGAAAATACTTTAAATAATTAAGTTAAATAAAGAAAAAATATCGTGAACACATTATATTTCACAATTCCACAACTACTGTTGCTGTCATCTTGTATCACTGAAAAATTTTAGAAAGACATATTAAATGGATAGTCAATTTATACTGGAAAATTTTAAAAAGACATATTAAATGGGTAGTCAATTTATAATGACCCAAAATGGTGAATGGCTCTTTTTGGCTCAATGGAGAAGATGAATGGCTCATTTTAAATTGACTCATTATAAATTGACTACCCATTTAATATGTCTTTTTAAATTTTTCCAGTGACACAAGATGACAGCAACAATAGTTGTGGAATTGTGAAATACAATGTGTTTACGATATTTTTTCTTTATTTAACTTAATCATTTAAAGTATTTTCAGATTCATGTTGCTTCTACTGTTACTTATGGACTAAGTTAATGGCGGGAAAAAGGGGGGAAGTGGGTGAGGACAATTTTACCCTTGTTTATGGAAAGAAAAAGGTATTTTTGTATTTAATTAACGGAAAAACTGACGAAATATGGACGGAAGGACGTCCAGCGCAAAGAAAGGTTGAAATGAGAACAAAAATGCCAAAAAATGAAAGGTATGGACGTTTTCCACAATAGACTTGAAAGGTAGGGACATTTTGTGCCAATTACTCGAATGTTTAACGGAAAAACTGACGGAATATGGACGGAAGGACGTCCAGCGCAAAGAAAGGTTGAAATGAGGGCAAAAATGTCAAAAAATGAAAGATAGGGACGTTTTCCACAATAGACTTAAAAGGTAGGGACGTTTTGTGCCAATTACCCATTTTTTATTATTAATACATTTTCTTTCAGCATCAACTTTTGGTTTCATATTGTTTATTATTATTGGCAAATATTTTGCGAAAAACGTTAAAAATTGATAAATATATGGTTGAAAATTTAATAAAAATTGTAATAATTATCGATTTAGGACTTCAACTTTTTAAATTATCCCACTGTAGCACTTTGTGAAGTTGGCTAAACGCCAGTGATTACAATGAACAATTAAAAGGAAATACTTAGTAAAATGATCCAATAAGAACTGAGAAGTTCAAACTTTTACACATACTGATTACTTATTTTGAATAATCTGTTGTAAGTTATCGAAAGAGATAAGATTAGTAGAAGTTATATTGAACAAGAAATAAGTAACAAGTTACCGATGCAAAGAGCTCAAATTCATCACCAATAGGAAGGAGATTTAGGCTTTCGTCAAAGCGGAATACATGGACTCTGCTCCCTGTACTTCCAGCATCGAATATGACCGCATACTTCTCCGTGTCATGGCCAAGGAGGACACGCCGGAAAGGAAGCTTATGTCCATGGATACCGTGGATTTGACTCGAGTAGGACAAAGAACCAACAGGTAAGAGGAAGAGCACGACCAAGACTCGTACGAGGAGGCCGTGACCGACTGCTAATTGTGTCGTCATAATTTTCTTCCTCGTTCGTTATAAGACAAAGTATGTGAAGTTGGAAATCTACGCTGGATGTGATTCACTTTCACGGATATATAATGCAAATTTATAAAACTGACAGGTGAAAGCGAAAGGGTACATAGTTAACACGTTTTCCAAGTTAAATCAACTATTAGCTGCATATAATATAGGAAATTATGCTCATATACATTTGTTCATCATTATGAAATAGAAAAAATCTTGTTGAATGGGACCAGAGT
>NC_036238.1:22276014-22321556 GCF_002742605.1 Olea europaea var. sylvestris
AAATAAAAAAAAAAAAAAAAAAAAAAAAAAAAGGGGGGGGGGGGGGGGGGGGGCTGGGCTAGGCTATAGTCCCCCTACCCCACTCAGGCCCAATAACATTTTTTTTAGGTATTTTTATGTTTTTTATGTGTAAAAAAAATTTTTCCCGCGTAATAGCCTGATTTGAAATTTTGTAGTCCTGTCTTGGATCCAATCTTGGATCCGTCCCTCACCAGAGTTATAATGTCAATGTATTTTCACCATTTTTCTGCATAATGAGATGATGAGGAAAAGAAATCCAAAACCTTGAGCATGAATTATGTGTAGGAAAATTTACAGCTAGGGCCCCAAAACCTTTGAAAAATATATAGATAGGCCCCCAATTCTTTAATTTGTAATAGAGATGTCTTACACATTTCAAAACTGTTGGTAGAACGATATCTAGACAATTTCCTTCCAAAATCCGTTAGTTGACCAAAATTCAAGCATTTGACAATAATATGATCAATTTTTAAATGGCAAAATGGTCTTTTAGCATTTAATTAATTAAAACAAAGGCAATTTGCATAGTAGACGTCACAATAGAATTAAAAAATAGAAGGAATAAAAAAAATATATTCACCGACGAAGGAAGAGGAAATAAGATGGTGACTATTGTAAGATGGACGATTGTGCATGTATAAAATTTTGCATGTACAGAATTGCACAGATAAGACACAATAGCAGGAGGGGTGGGTGATTTTTCTACATTTTTTATCATCACTTGGGCTGCACAATATGATATTTATGGCCAATTTCTATGAAACAATATTCTGTACATGCAGACTTTCTATTGTGAGATTCACCGGCCAAGGCAGATGATATTTTGTCCCGTGAGTGGGGGTTGAGTGGCTTGGGAAAGATTAATGTGCCTTTTTTTTAAAAATAATAATAATTCTCTTCTTATTTTTTTAATTAAATAATATTAAAAGACCATTTTACTTTTAAAATTAATCAAATTAAAACGAGATATTGACTTTTTATCAAGTGACAAATTTTTGAGTGAAAATCATTTGAGGTTCTTTCAATGCATATTTATTAACAACAATGTTATGCGTACAAGCTCAAAAACAGGTTAAAAAATAGGATAGACACGTGTCGAAGCATGATTTGATACTTTGAAAAAAAAAAAAAAAAAAAGAAGAAGAAGAAAAAGAGCCAACCATTTTCTACCAAATCAGTCAGTCTCCAAATTCCTATTTTTTAACCTGTCTGACTGGCTTTATTCATTTACTAAAGACTTGGGATCACACTATAGTTTAAAGATTTAAATTCCATGAAATGTGCTATTAAAATTAAATATTGATTTTGATATAAATTTTAATCTAACTTTTTATTTGGACTGAACGGGGCTATGTATCATCGTTTAGTCGCTGGTCCCCTTCAACAAGAATTTCAATAAAATAATGATGAACAGCATGTCAATTATAAAATAATGATTAACAATATGTATAATTTCCTATATTATATGCAGCTGATAGTTGATTTTAACCTGTAAAACAAGTTACAGTTTAGTAAATCTGCATTATTGGCTGGAATTTGTCACGTTGCATTGCTTACAATAGTATACCATACAGAGATATTTTCTGGGGTGATTGGCGTAGTGGATGGCTACGTTTACCCTACAAAGGAATGGTTATTAAACTTTTAAGTGATTCTGACATAAATTTTTGTATTTCAATTTTTTTTTTTTTTTTAACGAAGTGTCCCAGCTTGCGCCAGACTATATCCTCTTCCCTGAACCTCCGGCCCCTCAACTGCTCAGGGAGGTAAATCGCAGGTTGTGCCCTTGTTGGTTCCCAGGTTCCCACATGGCTTTTATTCCTTCCCCCAAGGGAGCCTCCTCCATAATTATTACATCACCAAGCTGCTCCAACCCTTCCTCTGATTATTACATCACTTGACTGCTCTAACCAGGAATCGATGCATATACAATGTTGACATAAAAGGGGGACCAATTTGTCTCTATGCTTCATTTTATTTCAAATTTATATTTATTTAGAAAATATATCTCCTTAATATTTTTCGGTCCAATAGAGTTTCGTCTTGTCTATTCTATGTTAACATCAACGAATGGGGACCAATTTGTCTCTATGCTTCGTTTTATTTCAAACGTGTTTTATAAACATGTACTATCTGTATATTCAGCCAATGAAACTTTGCCTTGTCTATCCAATGTTCACCACAAAAAAAAAAAAATGGGCCCAATTTGTCTCCCATTAATATTTTTCACTCCAATGGAATTTTGCCAAATTATTAAAGCTAGGTTTTTTGATGATCGGGTGTATGTCTACATTTCAATCGGAATATATCTCATATATGTATATTTTATTTGTTATATGTGTCGGCAAGGCCGGATCTAGGGACAGGCCTGACTTTGCTACAACCCATCCCTCTAGCCCAGATGTTATTAAAAAAAATTGAAGTAAATTTATTTTTTTTTTATTTTTTTTCGTATTAGCCAGAATCCGTCATTGTGTGTCTGTAATTTTTTTGAAAGGACCAAAAAAGTGTGACAAAATGGAAAAATGACCTTTGAAACTTTCTGAGGGGGAAGTCCCTTTCATTAATCAATATGTCATAAACCAAAATTTTTCTTCCAAGTTAAAGGTGGAAAACTTATCTTCTTTTAATTCCAATATTTTTCTCACATCCCGTGACATTGAATGATATTGAACAACCGATATTAGTATTGGCTAGCAGATTATTAGTTTGTGTGTTTTATGAAGACAAAGAAGAGCAAGAGAGAAGAACAAAGAAGGAAAAATATGCATGCAGGATTCACGTTAACTTAACTACAAGAAATTTATGCTTTCTCTACAAAATTTTCATTAACAAATTGAAATATATAGGCAAAGTTCACTTTTTCCCACAAAAACGACATTTAGGATGGCTATGATTTGCTTCAAAATTTTCAATAGTGGGAGGATTTGGCCCACAAAAGTTTGTACTTCTCTCGACAAAAAATTTGAAGGGTAAGGTATCTCTTTTTGCCAACAAGAATAAAAAAATAAAAATTTAACATGTTTGTAGGCTAATCATTAGCGATTTTATTTTTTTCCAATTTTTATTGTATTTTTAGCGAAAAAAAATATTTGACCTATTTGTGGATCATGTTGATTATGGGTCAAAACATCAACCCACCAATGAACCGTCCAACCCAACCAACTTCAATTGTTTTAAACTTAAAACGAAAAAATTAACCTATAGATGCATTATAATAGTTACAAAGCATTTTCTTAAGTACATAATAATAGATACTGAGTATGTTTGCTACTCTTTTCAAGTTTAGATGTATGGTTTTTATTTGTATTTTGGTGAAATATTTTGGATTCAATGTTTTATTGATCAACACTAAATGTCTTAATTATTTATTGTCGTTTTGCATCCTTATATTATTTTGAATAAGATTAAAATAATTATTACAAGATAAATAACAAATAAAATGCATGAAAATAATTTGATTTCTCCCTATGAATTCTTTCATTGTTGAGACAAATAATAGTCTACAAATATGCTTTCCCCTCGAAAATTATTTGTAGAGAAAAGCAAGACTTAGCCCACAAAACATATATAGGGAAACGTGAAACCATTTCATGGGTAAAATTAATTTTAGCATACGAATAGTTTTGTTGGGGAAAACTTACATACGTATAGTATTCGACTTCAAAAGGTTCGTAGAGAAAAACTTTAACTCAAAAATTTTTATTTCAAAAACTTGTCGTATTTCACCTATCCTTTCAATGCTTACATCACAAATGTGCCTACAATTTTTTTCTGACTATAATGATTTTTTTCTTACAAATAAGAATATTTCCCTACAAATAAATTGTGTAGAGAAACAATAAAATTCTTGTAGAGCTTGATCCAGTCAAACATAAGGTCTAGCTTAAAAGTAAGTCAATCATAAAGCAACTTTTTTAATAAATCATGTTTGAAATTTACTATTTAGAACGGAGATAGGCACAAAATGGGTTTGCATTTTTTTTATTTTATTTTTTTGGTAGAGTTTGCATGTTGGATCACTTTCTTTTGAGAACATATAAAAAAGATATTTTTGACAAAGCTTTTAAGTAAGGTCTTTTTCCCTTTCAATGCATAAAAATTGTCTTTAAAAAAAATGCTTAGTAAATGATCGACAATAAAAAACACTTGTTCAGTACCCTTTCCAACTCAACAAGAAGCATTTATTCGTTTTGTTGAGACATGTAATACATTTATATACTAATGGTTTGCGTATTATACCTGATTAATTATATTAACCTTGAATTAAAAATTGAATGTCTTTGTTGCTCTTAAATTAACTTTTCTTTCAAGAAAAACACTAACCATATGCTTGTTAAGGGTGTGCCTCGAAATTAGGCTTTGGATTCTTCAAGATTACACATGAGATTTGAAAAATCAATTGAATCCAAAATTAAGGAAATAAAATCTAGGGCTCCAAATTTTTTTTTTCCTTTTACGTGATTTTTCTTAATTGTAACCTAATTTCTTAACTTTTAGGACTCTAAGGTTATGGATATGGCCTATATGGCCTATAAATTAAAGGCTCCTCTGTCAGTTTTATAGAAGCTTTTTTGCTGTTCGGTTGTAATATCTTCATATTGTTGGGTTTAATAAAATTCATTGTTCCTCTTCTTAGTTTCTCTTTTTCTACTTTACTTTAATCTTGTTTTCGTTGGGCGATCTTGAATATTTCATTATTGCCATTATATTTCAATTTTGCATCGCCTTGGAGATCAGCAAGTGGTATAAGAGTATGGGTTGCATGTTCTTCGTGATTTGTTTGAAATTTTTCAAGAATGAATTCGTTGAAGTATAAAATTCCGCTGCTGGATCGCAATACAAGATTTTCGCTGTGGCAAGTAAAAGTGAAGGCTGTGTTTTTTACTCGGATGGATTTTGACGATACTTTGCTGGGTTTTAAGAGGATGCCAGTAAATTTGTTTATGGAGGAGAAACAACGAAGGGATTGAAAGGCTCTAGCGCAGATTCATCCTTACTTATCCAACAATATTTTGCAGGATGTCTCGAAGGAGAAGACCATGGCTGCTTTTGGCTCAAGCTAGAGCAGTTGTGCACGACAAAAAGTCTAACTAGCAAACTGACTCTAAAACAGAAGTTGTATTCCCATCGCATAGCGAAAAGAAGGTCACTGCAGGACCATCTTGCTTGTTCAAGGAGATTGTTGTAGATTCGGAGACGTTGAAGGTAAAATATGGTGAAGAAGATCTGGCCTTGATCCTGTTGTGTTCGCTACCCAATTCTTTTTCGTCATTTCGTGTTACTATAGTGTATAGTTGTGACACGCTGACCATTAAGGAGGTATATGATGCCTTGTTCTCAAAGGAGAAGTTGGGGCTGTTGGTTGGAGATCCTAAATCTAGGAGTGGGGATGCTCTGGTTACTCATGGTGATCGACGAAAGGGTAGATTGAAGGTGAGGTACAGCAATGTGTATTGTTATTACTGCAAGAGGAAAGGACACATTAAGAAAGATTGCGACAAGTTACAGGGTAAAGGTGATTTACATGCAAATCATGCGGGGCAATCAAATAACGAGACTAACATTATTGAGAATTTTTTGGATTATGGAGATGTAATGTTGGCTACATTTGATGGGGAATCTAAACCTAGGGAGTGGATTCTGGATTTTGCATGTTTGTATCATATGTGTCCCAATAGAGCTTTATTTCAGACATATGACACGGTGAAGTAAGGTGGAGTTATCATGGAAAACAACCAATCTTGTCGAGTTGCAAGAATCGATCGAGTCAAATTGAGACTACAAGATGGGACAATGAGGACACTTGATCAGGTTCGCTATATTCCAGACTTGACAAAAAATCTCATATGGCTGAGTGTTTAGATGCAAAATGGTATAAATTCTCTGGTGGAGGTAGAGTCTTGAATATTCAAATGGGTGTCCGGGTTGTACTGGAGGGACGGAAGAAGTCTCAATTGTACATCTTGCAGAGAAATGCAAAACCAGTTAAGAGATGTCTGGACAAGGTCAGTACCGTGGTGGATATTCAATTTGGTACAATACCTCTTGTGATGGGCTCTGGTCGGTTTAGAACATTACTCAGGGGAGCGTTAGTGATTTCGCTTTGCCATCAATTTCAACGGTTGCACTGTGTTCAAATGTCCGGGGCGGACTCATGGAGTGTAGTTACAGTAGTGTTATTGATGTCTGTGATGCTTTTGGGATCGTTGAAGGTGATAGTTCTGACAATGGACCTTCAGATCAAGCACTTGGTATGGTTTCTGCTACAGGGTGTGCTTTGATCCTATTTGGTCAACATTAATTTCTCGGTGGAATTTCGGGAACCTGAGATTTGGGTTCGGGTGTCGTTTGTGGACGTCGTGCAGAGGATGATGGTTTGATAATGGAGAGTTTAGTTACTACGTTGAGGAGATTGGCCAATTCATTTCGATGCAGATGGATTTGAAATCTTGGAGTTTCATTTGTTTCACCGGTATTTTGAGTCAAGGTGTAGATTGTTAAGGGTGTGCCTCAAAATTAAGCTTTGGATTCTTCAAGATTACGTATGAGATTTGGAAAATCAATTGAATCCAAAATTAAGGAAATAAAATCTGGGCTCCGAATTTTTTTCCTTTTACATGATTTTTCTTAATTGTAACCTAATTTCTTATCTTTTAAGACTCTATTAGGGTTATGGACGTGGCCTATAAATTAAAAGCTCCTCTATCAATTTTATAGAAGCTTTTTTGCTGTTCAATTGTAATCTCCCTATATTGTCGATTTAATAAAATTCATCGTTACTCTGCTTAGTGTCTCTTTTTTCTAATTTACTTTACTCTTGTTTTCATGGTGCGATCTTGAATATTTCATTATTGTTATTAAATCTCAATCTTGCATCGCATTTGGGATCAACAGTGCTCAATTATTTTATGTAAATATATATGCTTCTAAAGTATATCTTGAACTATATTAGCTGTTGTACTAAATTATCATGCTATATTGTAGCAAGGATTTAATTGAATAAATTGAAGTTAGTGTCATGAAGAAACCAAATTCTATACTTTTTTTTTTTTTACTAGATAAATAAATTTGTATTGGTCAAAATTGGGTACCGCTACTCCAAGCATACTCGGGCATTCAAAGCGGAACATTACGAAGATTAAATGATCTAGTAATTCTATACCAAGTGACGGAATATAAATCAAGTCGTTACAAACTCGACAAGTCAAGAACACGAAGTAACAAACAATTGACTGTAAACAAAATCCTCTTTACTTTCAAACAAGTAGGCAGCTAAAACTTAACGCATCATGCTGGATGGAACAGGTTGCCTTGAAATCTTCACAGTTGGACTAACTAGGCGTTGCTGTTACCATAATCCTATACTTAGTTCAAGGGGAAATGGGGATTGACAAGTCCGACTTTTCAAAAACAGGTAGCCTCCCAAAACAGTGATGTGCAGTGGAGTGATTTTATTGTAAGCGATGTTGGAAAAAATGGTTATGAAATGGGTCAACTTTGAGCCCGAATTTCAGTGGGACCCACCTTTTAATTAATACGAGACCTAGCATATTCACGTTCTACTCCGTGAGATGATTAATGTGATATATTTATTTGTCGAAAATCATTTAAAATTGAATGAAATATTAAGTGTTAAAGTAACCCACATAAACTAAGTATTATGGAAGAATTTGATTTTTCAAACACTTATCCTACATAGGAAAGTTAGGAAACTTTGGTATGGTTTATAAGGTGGAAGTTTGGAATTGGGTTTGGGCCCAAGGGGTACCAATAGTCTTTGGAAGGGGGAAGACCTATATCCTATTGGGTTCGGTCATAAACCCATACGCGCGCGCCGCCACCGTCGCCGTCCGTCCGACCGGCAGGCTCGGCACGACACGAGCACGAGCACGTGCCCGTGCCCGTGCCCGTGCCCGAGTCCGGTCCAGTGCAGGTGCGGGTGCGGGTGGACCTTTGCACTATATTAACTTTTTGGACAAAATATTTTTAAAATTTTGAGCCAAATTGTAAATAATCAAATTCTTGGGTACATTATGAAATTTAAATTTTGGCTTATTATTTCGGGTGTTTTATTTTCTTTTAACAGTCGACTATTAACCGACTTAACAAACACGACTTTTAAGAACAGCATGTCTGTTCAGATTTTTGAGGCTTGTCTGAAAGGTGATGACTATTCGAATGGCCACGAACAAGTCTATAAATAGCCTGCCTCTCTACCAGAAAATTTACACAATTTTCATTGCAAACTTTCTGTGCTTTGAATCTCATTCCCCTCTCTTTCGTTTTGATATTGTCTCGAAGTAAAACATACTTCATTGAGTTCGTTGGAACTCCTACAGATTGCAGTGCTATTTTCGTAGGAAACAAAAATTCGTTCTATCCTGAGAAACGATTGTTAGACGCCTTTAGCACCATTGAAGGCAGCAAATTCGTTTTAAGGAAGCATTGTGAAGTCGGTGGGCTCGAATTACAATTTTGGATTCTGTTGATGAATTCTTACATTCAGGTGATTCTGTCAGATTGTTTTCGAATGAGTAACTTTAAACTCCAGAAACAACAAGCGAGTCGTTGGCTGAGCAGATAGTGGATCATCTTGTCAAATATTCATGTGCCACATTTAGATACAGAGTTATATATCCCTATAATGTTGAGACACTTGTCTAAGAGTTTTCTTCGTTAAAAAATTCGTTCTATCCTGAGAAACGATTGCTAGACGCCTTTAGCACCATTGAAGGCAGCAAATTCGTTTTAAGGAAGCATTGTGAAGTCGGTGGGCTCGAATTACAATTTTGGATCCTGTTGATGAATTCTTACATTCAGGTGATTCTGTCAGATTGTTTTCGAATGAGTAACTTTAAACTCCAGAAACAACAAGCGAGTCGTTGGCTGAGCAGATAGTGGATCATCTTGTCAAATATTCATGTGCCACATTTAGATACAGAGTTATATATCCCTATAATGTTGAGACACTTGTCTAAGAGTTTTCTTCGTTCTTAGGTGGAATCCATTAAGAGAATTTCAAAATACATTGCCGAGCTGAGAAGAGTGGGCAAAGGACGTGGTATGGATACAACAATCCCATTTTCAATTTCCTTTTGTTAACAGATTACCATAAAAGCTGCATGTAACGAAGAATATGCTTGAATAAAGGTATTGAGCTGGTGGTAAAAGACCAAGTCTACAGAATTTTGTTATCACTATTTTATTTTTGAATTTAATTGCTTGATTTTAGGAGTATTGCTAGTGTTTCTGATAAACAAAATGAATAGGAAAATCATTTCTTACCGTCTGTTACTTGTTTTCCTTTATTTTGTTGTTCAAATAACAATGAATTAGTATCGGAGCTATTTTCTTGAGGGAACTATGAGTTGAGTGAGCCAACAAACACAAACTAAACCTCAAATACTAAATCTGAAACATAAACATTTGCCCAGCATGGAATTCGAAACATCCAGCTCTCATATTACATCACCAGTTTTTTATGGTGATAATTACCAAGCTTGGGCTATAAGAATGACAGTCCATCTTAAAGCATTAGATCTTTGGGAGGCTGTAGAGGAAGATTATGACATTTCTCCGCTACCTGCAAATCCTACGGCGACCCAAATGAAGATTTACAAAGAAAAGAAGACGAGGAAGTCTAAAGCTAAAGCCTGCCTATTCTTTGTTGTATCAAGCTCAATAATCACAAGGATTATGAACTTGGAATCTGGAAAGGACATTTAGGCCTGTTTGAGCCACATTTTTTCAAAAAAAAGTACATTCTTCAACAGTGATTTGACATCATCTCAACTACACATTCTTCAATAAAATAATATTACAGGCAAATCCAAAACTTTTCCTTATTTCTTAACCACACATTTCTCATCAATGCACTATTCAAAAATACATTTTCATTTCAATAATGTGGCTCAAACAAGGGCTTAGGATTATCTCAAATCAGAATATAAAGGCAGCTAAAGAACCAAAAGCATGCAAGTGCTTAACTTGAACAAAGAATTCAAAATGCAGATAATGAAGGAGATAGAAAACATCAAAGATTATGCTGATAAGTTGTTGGATATTGTAAATAAGATAATGCTTGGTATAGATTTTCCTGATGAAAGAATTGTACAAAAAAAATGCTTGTGTTGATATTTATTTATCACTTTTGTTGTCATATTTTGTAGCACTCTTTATATTAAAAGTCAAGTCCATGTAATGTTATTCTTGATACTTAATCTGTCATTTACAGCATGGTTTTTTTAATCTATCAACAAGTAAGGTATAGTAAGTAGACCAAAAGCATGCAAGTGCTTAACTTGAACAAAGAATTCAAAATGCAGATGATGAAGGAGATAGAAAACATCAAAGATTATGCTGATAAGTTGTTGGATATTGTAAATAAGATAATGCTTGGTATAGATTTTCCTGATGAAAGAATTGTACAAAAAAATGCTTGTGTTGATATTTATTTATCACTTTTCTTGTCATATTTTGTAGCACTCTTTATATTAAAAGTCAAGTCCATGTAATGTTATTTTTGATACTTAATCTGTCATTTACATCATGGTTTTTTTAATCTGTCAACAAGTAAGGTATAGTAAGTAGGAGTGGTTGACTAGAAGTATGGTTAAAATCTATTGTATTATATATCAGTGTGGCAGCCGGTTTTGTATGCATTGTATACATGAAGAACTCTTTTTCATCTAAAAATATATCTATTTTTCTTCCTCTTTGAAATATATTTCTTTCAGTGGTATCAGAGCTATCTAAGTGATCTTAGAAGCAAAAAACAGGTAGAAAGATAAGGAAAAAAGAGAAAACAAGAGAAATAACCTTTAACTCAATCTTAAATATTCAGCTGTGTGTTTTTTTCAAAGGCAAGAAGGAGATGGCTTCAACTGGTTTTTCAGCTCCATTACCATCAGTTTTCACGGGAGAAAACTATGATTTCTGGGTTGCTAAAATGAAAGCCTACCTTAAAGCTTATGATCTGTGGGAAATTACTGAAACTGGAACAGAACCTCCTCCACTCAGGACGAATCCAACTATAGCTCAACTTAAACAATATAGTGAGAAACTTGCAAAGAAGTTCAAGGCAATCTCCTGCATTCAGTCGGCCATGTCTGATGCAATATTCACTAGAATTATCACTTGTGAGACGGCTAAGGAAGCAAGGGATAGGTTGCAAGAGGAATTCAGGGGAATGCTAGGACTAGACAGATGCAAGTCTTGCACTTGAGAAGAGAATATGAAAGCCTGAAGATGAAGGAGTCAGAAACAGTTAAGGATTTTTCTGATCGGCTGATGAAGGTTGTGAACAAAATAAGGTTACTAGGAGATAATCTACCTGATAGGAGAATTGTGGAAAAGGTTTTGATAAGCTTACTAGAAAAATTTGAGGCTAAGATATCATCACTTGAGGATTCAAGAGACCTTTGGTCCATAACTCTAGCTGAACTGGTAAATGCTCTTCATGCCACTGAACAGAGGAGGCTATTGAGGCAAGAAGAACTGGTCGAGGGAGCCTTGTTTGCTAAGGAAAAGTACAAAGCACAAGCAAGTCTTGGTATGAAGAAGGTAGAACCTGAGAAAAAGAAGGTAGAAGGCAGCAAGTCTGCTGATAAGACCAGTTTATATCCACCATGTCCTCATTGCAGAAAGTTTGGACACTTACCCAAATGGTGCTAGTATAGACCGGGAGTCCAGTGTCGAAATTGCAAGCAATTTGGTAATGTGCAAAAGGTGTGTAAATCAAAAAAAGAAAAGCAGGACAAGCAGCAGGCTCAAATGGCAGATTATCAGTAGCAATACCAGGAGGAGCACCTCTTCACTGCCAATAATTTCAAAGCCTACAGCAGTGATAAAACATGGCTACTGGACACTGGTTGCACACACCATATGGTCTCTGATTCAAGCACCTTTGTTGAATTAAACCGTGCATACAAATCAAGGGTAAGAGTAGACAATGGAGATTATGTAGAAGTGGAAGGGATTGGAGTGATTGTTGTACACACTCCATTAGGTATTAAACATGTTTTTTATGTCTTATATGTGCCTGACATTGACCAAAACTTAGTGAGTGTAGGTCAATTAATTGAAATGAACTATATATTGATATTCAAAAATACTGGTTGCACCATATTTGATCCTATTGGAAATGAGTAAATGTCAATACAAATGAAGCAAAGAAGTTTCCCACTAGATTGGAATAATGTGACATCTTATGCATATATTGGGACTGAGTTAGAGTCTACTCTATGGCACAAACGTTTTGGAAATGTTAACTATACCTCACTCAAGCAATTAAACCAACTTGAACTGGCTGAAAATCTGCCTAACATATGCGATGAAGGGTGTGTCTGTGAAGTGTGCCAACTGGGAAAGCTGATCAGGATGTCTTTTCCTAAGAACCAATCAAAAAGAGCTTAGGCAGAGGCAGTGAATACAGCAGTGTACTTGCTGAACAGGTTGCCAATAAAAGCATTGAAGAAAATAATTCCTTTTGAAGCATGGAATGGAGTTAAACCAAATGTCAACCATTTGAAGGTATTTGGGAGCATTTGCTACGCTCATATACCTAGTTTCAAGAGGGATAAATTAAGTCCTAAGACTGAAGTAGGAATTTTGGTTGGTTATTGTGACATTACTAAAAGCTATAGGGTCTTCAATCCACATACCAAAAAAATGTTGTCCAGCAAGGATATCAAGGTTGATGAGAGTTCATCATGGAATTGGGAAGAAAATGTAGTTGATAAGTCTCAAACTCCTAAGTTTATGGTTCAAAATGATGACACTATCACCAATGATGTTCAACCAAATGAAGCTGAACCAAAAGCACAACCAGATGGTGGATCAGATTCAGAAAATGAGATATTGAGGACCAGATCTCTTGCTGATATATATGCCAGGTGTAATGCAGCCAAACTTGAACCTTCAAACTTCAATGAGGCTGTTGACTCACTTCATTGGTTGGCTGCAATGAAGGAAGAGATTGGGATGATTGAGAAGAATGGAACTTGGGTGTTAGTTGACAGACCAAAGCACAAAAATGTGATAGGAGTTAAGTGGGTGTTCAAGACCAAACTAAACTCTGATGTTTCAGTCAACAAATTCAAAGTAAGGCTAGTTGTAAAGGGTTATGCTCAACAGTATGGAGTCGATTATACTGATACTTTTGCACCTGTAGCAAGGTATAAAACTATTAGACTCCTTCTGGCAATAGCTGCACAAAAAGGCTAGAGCATTCATCATTTGGATGAATCAACCTTCTTAAATGGATGGCTGGATGAGGAGATATATGTTGAACAACAAGATGGATTTATTGTTAATGGAAATGAAGATAAAGTGTATCTTTTGAAGAAAGCCTTGTATGGTTTAAAACAGGCACCAAGGGCCTGGTATAGTCGAATAGATGAGCATCTATGCTGCCTTGGTTTTATCAAGAGTGTAAATGAACAAACACTCTATATAACGCAAGTGGAGGAAGAAGTTACTGTCATTTCTTTATATGTTGATGTTCTGGTGATTGGATGCAATCAAAACTCAGTCGAAATTCTGAAAGGTGAGATGAAGAAGGCTTTTGAGATGACAGATTTGGGTAAAATGAAATATTTCCTTGGAATGGAAATAAATCAAACTGATAATGGAATTTTTCTAGGCCAAGGGAGATATGCTGAGGAAGTTTTAAAGAAGTTCAACATGGAAAATTGTAAATTAGTAAGCACTCCCTTAATTCAAAACGTGAAGCTAATGAAAGAGGATGGCAGTAAGATGACTGGTGAAAAAATGTATAGAATTCTGGTGGGATGTCTTTTGTACCAAACTCTCACAAGAGCAGTACCAAACTCTCACAAGACCAGACCTTACATTTGTTGCCAACTTGCTTTCCAGATACAGACAAGAGCAAATTGATCAACACTTTCAAGCTGCCAAAAGGGTTCTCATGAGCAATAGCAGGTTTTAGAATCTGGTTTAGGAGGTCTAAGAGTTGTGTTTTGATAGGCTATACTGACAGTGATTGGGCCGGATCATATGATATGAAGAGCACATCAAGGTATGTATTCTACCTGGAATCAAGTCCAGTTTGCTGGAACTCCATCGAGCAAAAAATCGTGGCTCAATCAACAGCTGCAATCAACATCTGAAGCAAAGTATGTGGCTGCTTCTGAGGCTACAAGCCAAGCAATATGGTTAAGGAAAGTTCTTGAGGATTTGAACCATAAACAGCCGAAGCAACTGTGATTCATTGTGACAATCAATCTGCAATTGCTATGGTTAAAAATTCTGTTTTCCATGGTAGAACAAAACTCATCAAGATAAGGTACCATGCTATTAGAGAAGCTCAAGAGAACTTTGAAGTGAAGATGGTACATTGCAATTCAGAAGTCCAATTTGCTGATATTCTAACTAAAAGCCTGTCAAAAGAAAGGTTTGAAATTTCCAACAAAAGTGTCAAGGAGGAGTGTTGATATTTATTTGTCACTTTTGTTGTCATATTTTGTAGCACTCTTTATATTAAAAATCAAGTCCATGTAATGTTATTTTTGGTACTTAATCTGTCATTTACAACATGGTTTTTTAATCTGTCAACAAATAAGGCGTAGTAAGTAGGAGTGGTTGACTAGAAGTATGGTTGAAATCTATTGTATTATATATCAGTATGGCAGCCGGTTTTGTATGCGTGAAGAACTCTTTTTCACCTAAAAATATATCTATTTTTCTTCCTCTTTGAAATATATATCCTTCAGCTTGTCACTGTGCCTGAAAAATATGAGTCCAAATTATCCTCATTAGAAGACTCGAAGGAATTATCAACTATTTCCTTAGGAGAATTGGTAAATGCTTTGCAGGCACTAGAGTAAAGGAGATTGATGAGACAAGAGGAAACTGTGCAGGGTGCTTGTCATGGAAAAACACAAAACTCAGGAGAAGGCAAAGTCAATAAAATATAACAAAAAGTACAAGAAGAAACCAGAAAATTTTAACAAGATAGAGACTAAGAAAGAGGAGACTCATCCACACTGTAAGAAAACAAATCATCCTCAAAGAAAGTGCTGGTGGAGACCTGACATAAAATACAGGAAATTTGGACAAACTAGACATGTGGAAAAAAATTGCATCAAAGGAAGTTGTTGGGTTTTGATATCCAATAAATCCCGTACTCTAATGTTAAACGTCAAAATATATTTCATAGATCTAGATTGATGAGTGAAATAATTATCAACAACCAAATTCAAAGGCTCTACCAGCCCATTTATATTACCTCTTAGATGGCTTTGAGTCTTGGTCCATTTAACTTTATTATTGATCTATTTAAAGTCTAACCTAACCCTATATATATGTGTTCTTACCCTAGCCGTTTTTAGTGTATGATTTGTGTTTCGGAAAGTGGGAAAAACGTGTGCGTTAAAAGAAGAAATCCGGCTGCCTCCATTACTCAAAAACTGATGAATTCATCTTTGTATTTTGGTCTCTTCTCTTGCCTGCCTTCATTATTTTTCTCGTGTCTTTGTGGTTTGCAAATTATCACCGTTATCTTATTTTTTGTGGGTGAGATTGATAATCAATCGAGGTGAATATATTGGTGTAAGTTGAAGCCGTTTGAATTAGTTGGTTGTAGAGAAAAGTAACGTGAAACTAAGCCCAAAAACACTGATTTAACGATCATTGGAGCAAACTTCCACGACGGAAGTGAAGGCAAATGCTGTTGCAGAGCAAGATCAAGAGAAACAGCTGTTTGTTGCACATGTTTTGCAACAAACAACAGCACAATTGACTTTTGGCTGATATACACTGGGTGCACACACAATATGACAAATGATCAAAGGTTTTTTAAGGAGCTGGACAGAACGATTATTTCTAAAGTCAAAATTGGAAATGGTGAATACATTTTAGTCAAAGGAAAAGGAACCGTGGCCATTATAAGCTTATCAGATTTAAATATATTTCTGATGTTTTTTATGTGCCTGATATTGATCAGTACTTACTTTTTGTTGGACAACTTGTTGAAAAGGGCTTCAAAATTTTGATCACAGATGAAAGTGGCAGAAAAGTTTTCAAAATAAAAATGAGAGCAAAAAGCTTTGCTCTAAATCTGATGGAAGGAGAGCACACAACTTTTCCTATCAATATCAAGAAGAAATGTGGCATAGAAGGCTCGAGCATTTTCATCATGCTGGACTCCTATACATGCAAAGACACAACCTGGTTAGAGGTGTTCCATGGCTGAAGAATAGGTTGATAGATAGTGTGGCTTATGTATGGAAAGCAAGTTAGAAAACCCTTTCCTCATACTGCATGGAGAGCTTCACACAAACTTCAACTGGCGTATACAGATGTTGGAGGTCCTCAGAGAACTGCTTCACTAAATGGTAGTAGATATTATATAGCTTTTATTGATGATTATATGGGATTCTGTTGGATTCATTTTCTTAAATTCAAATCTTAAGTTACTAATGTGTTCTGGAAATATAGAGCATGGGTGGGGAATCAAGTGGCTGTAGGATACAGATTATAAGGTCCGATACTGGGAAGAAATACACCAGTTGAAGCTTTCAGCAGTTCTGTAATGAAGCTGGCATTGGGCATCAGCTTACAACACCGTACACACCACAGTGGAATGGTGTGAATGAGAGAAAAAATAGGAGCATCATGGAAATTACTAGATATATGCTGCATGAAAAGGAGCTACCAAAGAAACTATGGGCAAAGGCTACAAACACAACAGTGTTTTCTGCTGAACAGGCTGACAACCAGAGGTCTGCAGTAAAAATCTCCACTCGAAGCCTGGTTCGGATACAAATCAGGCCTACAACATTTAAAATTTTTTGGTTGTATTTGTTTCACTTATGTGCCTTAGGTTAAAAGATATAAGTTGGATAAGTAGGCAGAACCTGAAGTATTTATTGGTTAAAGCAACCTATTCAAAGCTTACAGAATTTTTCAACCGCAAAATGGGAAAATTTTGGTAAGCAGAGATGTTAAATTTATGGAGGATAAGCAATGGAAATGGGAGGAACTAGAAAAGAAGAAGCAATCAGAAGCTTTGCAAAATGCTAATGACTGCATAGATGATGAACTAGTCGGAGGTACAAGGCCTTTATCTGATATTTATGAAAGGTGCAATATTGTTGTTTTTTAGCCAGCAGAATTCAATGAAACAGAGAATGATGATAAATGGATTGAAGCTATGAAAGACGAGCTTAAAATGACTGAGACGAATGACACTAGAGAGTAGATAAACAAGCTTCAGAACAAAAAAATCAATAGGTGTCAAATGGGTTTACAGAACTAAGAATTCAAGGGAGCAGAGAAGCGTGATAAATGGATTGAAGCTATAAAAGAGGAGCTTAAAATGATTGAGAAGAATGATACCTAGGAGTTGGTAAACAAGCCTCACAACAAAAGACCAATAGGAGTTAAATGGGTTTACATAACTAAGCTCAATGCAGATGGCTCTATAAACAAGTATAAGGCCAGATTAGTAATGAAGGGATATGCTCAGGTGTTAGGAGTAAATTTTTCATAAACTTTTGCCCCTATAGCACAGCTTGATACGATCAGAATGCTTCTTGCTTTGTCGACACAAAAAGGTTGGAAAGTTTATCAATTAGATGTAAAATTGCATTCCTAAATGGTTATCTACAGGAGGAGATTTTTGTGGATCAACCTGAGGGTTTTCAGGTGAAGGGACAAGAGGAGAAGATTTACTTATGGAAGAAAGCATTATACGGCCTCAAACAATCTCCCAGAGAGTGGTATAGCAGGATTGATGAACACCTACAAAGTCTTAGTTTTGTTAAAAAATTTCATATGGAAGATTGCTAGAATACAAGTACACCAATGAATCAAAAGGAGAAGTTTAGCAAGAACGATGGAGCAGACAAAGTTGATGAAGGACTATATAGAAGCTTGATTGGTTGCCTGATGTATTTTACAGCAACCAGATTTGACATCATGTTTGCTATAAGCTCACTTTCAACTTTCATGCACTGTGGCAGTGAAGTACATTTTCAATCTGCAAAGAGAGTTATGAGATATATCAAAGGGACAATGAACTATGGCTTCAAATACAGTTACTGCCAGAATTTTATGTTTAATGGATTTACTGATAGTGATTGAGCAAGTTCTTTTGAAAATATGAGGAGTATAATCGGTTTCTATTTCAATTTTGGATCAGGAATGTTCTAATGGAGTTCAAAGAAACAGGACATAGTGGCTCAAAGCATAGCAGAAGCCGAATATGAAGCAGCAACTGCTGCTGTAAATCAAGCAATTTGGATCAGAAAATTGCTTGCAGACTTTTACGTAGAGCAAGATATGCCTACACAGACAACCAAGATGCAATTTTGATTGCAAATAATCCTGTTTTCTTGGGAGGACTAAGTACTTCAACTTTTAAGTTATGCTACTTGAGAAGTACAGAAAGAGGGGGAGGATAATTTGCTTTATTGTAGAACTAAGGATCAAGTTGCAGATATTTTTACCAAAGCCTTATCAACAGTCAGACTTGAAGACTTAAGAAACAAATTGGGTCTCTGCAACTATTAAGGCAGGGAGGAGCGTTAACAGATTGCCATAAAAAGTTGAATGTGCAGAAGAATGTGCTGGAATAATGGTGCTGAGCTGGTGGTAAAAGACCAAGTCTATAGAATTTTGTTATTACTATTTTATTTTTGAATTCATTTGCTTGATATTAGGAGTATTGTTAGTGTTTCTGTTAAACAAAACTCTATTTAAGAGTTATGAAACGAATAAGAAAGTCATTCCATGCAGTCTTTTATTTGTTTTCCTCTATTTTGTTGTTCAAATAACAACACTTTTTATATGGTGGATGCTTGTGGGTTTTCAATGCCTTTAATGAACTCTTTTTCCTGATTTTCATAACTTACTTTTTGGCTTGAATTGTCAGGCATTTGGCGCTTTGAAAAGATGCTGCTCTATGAAGAGGAAGTTGTTGCCTAAATGGTAGCTTTATTTTTCTCCTTATGCCCTCCTGCAGAGTGTTCTTTGTGGTATGATTTTAAGATTTTGCCCTGACATTTTTAGTGTGTTAGTGGCAACAACTTGTGTTGTTTTCTATTGGATGAGCTGTATCGCAAACCACCTAAAGCTCAGCCGAAAAAACACCTGTTTAATTCTCTTCAACCTAATTTTATTTTATTTTTTCCAAACTACAAAACTTCATTCTGCTGAAACTATCTGCAAATTTACAAGCTTACTTACAGTATGCTAAATTTGTTTCTGTATTGGTTTCTATCTTGGTCGTTTTCATTCCCCAGACGCAATTGAATTCCCGTCCACCCCAACCCCTCCTCAAACTACTTTTAACTTATCGAACGTATAGTTCTAACTGATTTGTATTTTTCATGTAAGTCGTCCATAGACTACCGTTACTGCGTTTGCTCTTCAGATTGTGGGGAATATTGCAACTGGAGATGATGCTCAGACACAGGTATATTAACACATTGTACATAACTTGTCTCATTACCATCTTTATGCTAATTAATCTTTGTCAAAAATCAATGTAAATATGTTACCTGTATGAATGTGAAGGCCTAAACAATCGTGGGTGAATGGTCTTTTCAATCTTTCTAAAACTTTCCAGTAGTAAATGTGTGTAGGCTTCGCTGCCACTTTTCGAGATAGATGGAAAGGTATTGTTGCAGGTATAACAGTAAATGAGTACGTGATAGACACATTGTAGAGCAAATAGAGTTTAAACAAAACCAAGAGCATGTTTGGAAAGTGTTTAAAAAGACCTCATTTAACCCATTCTACAAATTCTAGAGTTTTGTCGTTTAGTTATCATGAACATTATATTAGATGGTCTGCAATCACAGTACCCTTTTTGGATAGGATTCTGCTTTGATTGTCTTTCAGGGAATGTGAATTGAAGTGAATAACGAACAAAAGTGGTCTGCTGGTGAAGAGTATATGTGAGTTTATGAATCTGATTTTTTTATATGATATCTATGTTTGTACTGAATGTAAATGATTTGAAGAGAATTACAAAGCAAAAGAAAGCAATTACAGTAGAAGTTTAATGACTTCATTGATGAATTTCTGATGCCCTTTTGCAATGTGAGATGTTTAAATAATTTTCGGTGTCCTCCTTGGCCAAGAAATTGAGATTTTAGACAAATGTCTATGTGTTTAGCCTTTTTCAAATTTTAAGTAAACCATTATTTGAACGAAATTGTTTGGTTGCGTGGAATTGCTACATGGAACGAAATAACTACTTGTCTGGTAACCAATCGAGTCGCCCACCTGAATTTCTTGAGGAGTCACGTACATATGCACGAATTCCAGCTAATGAAAATTTTATAACTTGCTTATGTGGATTTAGATAGTCTCAGCCTTCTGGATTAATAGCTAATGTACGGTGTTTTTTCTTATCGTAATTTGTTCGAGGCAATTGTGCAACGTGTTTTTTCTTCTCCTTTTGCTATTACGTGAACTTGGGAGATCGTGAACTGCATTGCTAACCCTCTATATCACATGATAATTACGTTTTACCTAAAAAATACAATGCTAGTGTTCATCTTTGTTTAATACTCTTCTGTAATTGAATTCTTTTTAATTAAAGAATTTCATAAATAGACCATTTATGTGTGTCTTGATTCGAAGAAGTCATAATTGATTATAACAATACTTTTTTTCAAATCGAAGTTTTGTCTCAAAAACACTCTTTGATGCTTCAAATGGTAAAACTGAACTTTGTACCAGTCAAATGAACGTGTGAGAAAGGTGGATTAGGACTCGAATCCATTGGTGACATTTTCTTTACAAGTCTTGAAACATATTTCGTGACTGAGTGGTATTTCCGAATTTCTAAAATTTGGAAACAAACACCCCACTTGACAAAGCAAACACAACAAATATCAAATATTCTAATTACTTCTATATATCCGTACATGGTGCCATTTTGAGGCACCAAATTTACATGTCTTACAGGATACAACAATCTAAATACTAATGAGGTATTATTCATAACATTAAACTACCTCCAATCTTTCTTTATTTGGACTCATATCGACACACTATTAGGAACACCTCTACACGTTACACCGGGACCAGAACTGGGTGCAAGAAGCTCATATGGTAGAACCCCAGCACCACATCTATTTCTTAGCTTCAAATCCGTGTTTCTTTGCTCAATTTCCTTTTCTATCCTCCTAATTTCAGCCGAGAACTCGTAGAAGGATTCGACGACCTCGGCATCACCGGACCAAATGGATTGGTGATGTCTCTCCCCTAGGTACTCCTCATCAGGTGAATGGGTTGATAATGTGTCAACCACGGCCATGAACTTCGTTGCTTGTAACAAACTCGGTAGAGCTGAGAAGAAGTACTTCTGTGGATCGGCATGGAATATGGCGTACTCAGGATCATTTTCATCCGGAATTAATCGACGCATTAGTGGTGGCCGGTTAGGGACATAGCCACCATAGGGGTACTGGCCGAAGTTTAGAGCTGCATGTTGTGCAGAAGCGAGCCAGATTATGGTAGTAAGAATTGATGTGAGGTCCTCTGGCGTTGCTAATGTGGGCCACCATTCTGCATGACGGAGATCGGCATGGCCCACGTTGATGGACTCAGCATACCAGGCCTGGAGCTCCTTGTCATTACAGACTAGGCTTGAGTCTGGGTAGTAATGGTTGACATAAGAACGGACCCAATTTTCAATTGCAGACCATATCATTAGCCCATCCGTTGCATAGGGATAGTCCTCAATTAGTAGTTTTAGCCCGTGTGGTTGTGTCGGGTCTGGCACTGCCATTCCTCTGCATGAAAGAAAGGTCGTGCTTTAGGACTTCACTAATGAAACAAAAAAAGCTACGAAGTATTGTGAAGACTTCAGTTACCTTCTAATGAGATCAGCTGGGAGGCCTTCCAAATCGAAGCGCCAGAAATTCTTGTAGGCAGCAGCACTGATTTCCATGCAATAACGTCCAGGAGTGAAGCAAGATTCAATCACGGCATCTGCATTAATCAAGCTCTGTCGAGCCAATGCATTGATCTCCAATGTGTATCTCATGTGGGGATCCAAAAGCTTAAATATGGGATGCATTGCACTCAATTGCCTATGTGCTGCCAATATAAACGGTTCCATTGTTGCATGTGTGCGTAACCTGCATCAATCACAACCAATGATGATTTTCTTAACATTAGAACATTATGTAAGAAAAATACTTAAGCTAGCCATGGTCCATCTATAGATGTAGAAATTAAGGATTTTCCGCACACATACCAATGGTTGACAAGTTGATGGACACCGGCATCATTAGAGCAAACATGGGCTTTAGCCAGCTTCCACATCCAATCAGTGGTGGCATCTACAGGTGGGGTCACCACCCGCTTTGAACGAGAACTTGGAGCTGTTGGTGGGAGGCTTAGCTCTATGGCAATGGGTTTGAGAGTGCCCAAATCGGTCAAAAAAAATATGGAACGTGTAGCATATGCTTTACGGCCATCGAGTGAATTAATGACATCAAGAAATGGTAGGTAGATGTCATGGTAATCAATGATAAATAGCTTTTTTGCCTCCAAAGCCTGCAAGAGTAACAAATAAATTAAAAATTAAAAATTAAAAAAATAAAATAAAAATCTTATGTCTGGCCGATGATAGAAAATGAAGTACAAAATGAGGACAACGATCAATTCAATTGCCTTTATGAGGTAGAAAATGTTACACAATGTATTGACTTTGGATGAAAATATATGAAGCGACTTAAATTGATATAATTTTACACTTTTTATGCACTCTCCTTGGTGTGTACTAATAATCAATGAATTGTCTTATTTAAAAGTATTTTCCAATGCATGTAAAGTAAGTTTTACCGCTTGCAGAGTCATCCCATTGAGATGCCCAACAATGTGTTCTTCTTTGAGAGCAGATTCTTGTGGTCCATAGATTTGAGGGTCAAGCTTGCTGACTGGTGGAAAATTATGAAGCCTTTCTATGTTCACGGGATTAATGCCTGCTATTGCTTGGCGGCCAAATTCGTCGTCTCTCAGCCATGCAAATTTGTCCTCTGCAGGGATGCAAGCAAGATGTTATATATTGCTATTGCGTCCATGTTTATAACTGTGTATAGACACTATCAAAATTTAGGTGCTAATGGATTCAAAATATAATAAAAGTACCATACTGGTAGCTTCTAGTATGTTAAATGAGTTAGACAGCCTATGGACCACGAAGGAAAAGTAAAAAATTGAAAGTGTACGCATGTCATACCAGAATAATCAATAATTACCAACTAAAATAACCTAAAATTGGCGGTATCAATGGAACCGTAAAGATTGGTTACAAGTGAACTAACACGGTCTAATTTCAGCTATTATTATACAAAAAAATTGAAGATTGAGAGGAGAGAGGGGATTACTGACTTGAGATAATTTTTGGAATGTCATATTTGAGTAGACCCCCTTCTTGTATTTTGCTGACAGCTTGAGGCAATGTAATCTTCTTGAAGAGTTCATCCTGAAGGCCTAGTTTCAGAAGTAGGCCTTCACTGTAAAGGCTATCAATATCAGAAAACCCCTTGAAATCGTGGTTAGTAGCCGAGATGCTGGCCATTATCGATGGTATTAGGTTGTGAAGCACTCCCTTCAATCTCTTGGTTGAGAAAGCGTTAATTTTAGACTCCTCAAATTGCTCGTCTCTTGGCACATAGATTGGCAATGGCTTCTCCACTCTGCTCTCAGCATTCATATCTGATACGTGTGAAATACACATTAATTTCTTCAACATACAAAATAAAATAATGCCAATTGGTGTATCAAGAATCAGTTTAGGACATAGCCTAACCAGTGTCAGTTGGAGGGCGTCCAGTGCGACATCGTCTAGGATATGGGATTTTTTCACCTCCAAGTGTCGGTCGAACAAAATCAATTCCTTTGTCAGGATTCCCTAGATCGTTATAAATGTCGAAATCATATATTCTATCCGACAACCTTCGTTCTCCCAGGCCATCCCCCCTGAGATCTCTAAGCTCTCTTTCTCTTAGTGCTTTCAAACCTGCTGGTGTTTCATTGGGAAGATATGGCTGTTCAAAGTAACAACATATATTAATTTGCTTGGCACTCAAATAACGCAAAAGTTAATTAATTGTTACCCAGCATGGTGCCTTTTTCATCATGTGGAATAACTAGTAATGCTCAAACCGCTACTTGGGGAATAAGACCAAAGATTCTAATTTATCAAGAAAAGGCTATAAAAGATTATCTTCAACTTCCTTTGCGTTCTAAAGATGAACTTTAGGTAGAAAATTCAAAATAGAAATAAAATAATCAATCAGACAAATCCTAAGCCCAACTAGAATACTTTCTAACTATAAAGAAAAGAAAATGAGAAATAATTCAAAATAGGAAGTTGGTGAACCTCCCAGTTCCCATGCATAAAGTTTAAAAAATAATAATAATAAATAAATAAATAGTGCCTTCTTTGAAATGTAAACATTTACATTCAAATAATAATTATATTAATGAAATGATTTTGAAAAATTCATAAATGGACGCCAGAAATGCTCCAATTCAGCAATAGTCTGCAGCATAATTCTACCTTAGTTGTTAGACAAAAAAATGTCTATAGTCCTAAATGGAGATTTGACTGGACTTTAATGTGTCAAATCTTGAATTGCCGGCAAATGGAGAAAAAAAAATTAATACCTGATTAGAGAAGAATACTCTCTTTCCAGGATGGTCTTTCCTGGACTGAACCCATGAATTGCAGGAAAAATGAACTGGACCACATGCAAAACCTTCAATGGTAATACTCTCCAAGAAAAACTCTTGCTGGTGCTTGTTGACCACAGTGATTGCCCCTGGGATCCCAAAATTTGAATCCACCACAAATTCTGCAATGTAATTAACTCTTTCGGTTTTAAGGTTTGATTTTTCTGACCAGTCCTTTAACACAGCTTGATTAGTCTTCGGACCCTTGGTTTCTTAAAAATAGGAAGAAAAAAAAAAGTTTTCAGTAAAAATTCACATAAAATTCTTAAAAATTACAGCAGTAGAAAATAACTTACTAGGATCAATATCTGTGCTGACAAGTTCTAACACAACATTTCTCCCAATTTTGTCAGTCAAAGCATCCAAATGCTTGGCTATAGTCTCCTTCAAATCTTCCTTGTGCTTGTTTTTTACAGTAACAACTGCTCTGACCTTGAATTTCACCGCTTTTTCAGGCATCACTTTTACCAAATCCAAATTCTCACTTATTGCTGCCACAAGATTAGGAACCCTTGATGCTCTCTTCACTTGAATTCTCTTTCTCTGGGCAGGAACCAGAACCGTATTAAAACAGAACTGGTCGTGCTTTCGATTTACAAGAAAATCTGATGAGCCAAGAAATGAAGATTTCTCCATTAAAGAAGAGCCCATGATTTCCTTAGCCAGTGCCATCTTTGATTCTTGATTTCACTTGGTGGGTTCTTGAATTTATCTTTTCTTCGATCAAAACAGTAGGCGTTTTCGTCTGAAGAGACGAGAGGTTACGGAATTGAGAGGCTGATCAAGAACTGGGGGTGCATGTACAGCGAAAATGGGTATATATAAAGGCTGTTTGGAGATATTTTAAGAATTAATTTTCTGATAGTTAGAAAAAAGTAGAGTCCACTTGTATGAGAAAAAAAGTCAAATATAACGACTGAAATAATGAAATAACGATAAAAAAATTAATTTTTTGGGTGAAAAAATCGAGCCTAAACAGGCCCATAGAGAATTATGACAAAATTATGACCTCACCGGCCACAAAGTCACTTAATTGTTTTATAATTTATCATTTAAAATAATGAGATAGTCGTGCTATATATTTTGACATGAGAATTTGAATTTCTACGGCCGCCGAGTCAAAACGAGTTCAAAGTTTCCAACGTAAGAACGCGGTGTGGGAAGCTAAACAGAAAGTGCTACTTCGAAGGTGGTTCTTTTGCAGTTAGTGAGTGGACCTATATGTCCTTTTCTTTTACAAGGATGGCAATCAAGTCCTAGTGCATTAGAAAGTATGGAGGAATGATTATTCTTTTTGAATCAAACTGTTCATTTTTATATCGTTTACCACTTCTGCGTCTGCAAGTGATCAATGCACTGTCCCAAAATCATTCCCTGTATGTCCATCAAGCTTGTGAAAATCATGTGGCGTGGCAAGATTTTCCGTACTTTTTGCTGTTAAGAGATCAAGTTATAAAGTTGAACCTCAATCTTGAAGGTCTCCACCGCTCCATTCCTAGAGTTTTGTGAATGAGCTAAATCGCGATATGTGTTCCAGCAGATCAGGAAACAAAAGTTATCTGTACACTAAGCCTACAAGTAGTCCAATTTCATGTCTCGGGAATCGAACCCTCACATTGCGACTGCCAGCAAGACGTAAGATAACTGTTGGAGATTGGTAAAATAAATCGAGAATTGAAAATCGATTAAAGTGACTTCGTATCGACTTTGGCCAAATACTCAAAAGCTCGACTCAATCCGTTTATTTATAAAGTTGAACCCCAACCTTAAAGGTCCCCACCGCTTCATTCCTAGAGTTTTGTGAATGAGCTAAATCGCGATATGTGTTCCAACAGATCAGGAAACAAAAGCTGTCTGTACACTGCGCCTACAAGTAGTCACATTTCATGTTTTAGGAATCGAACCCTCACACTGCGACTGCCAGCAAGACGTGAGATAACCTCACTCCCGTCCTTTGCACCAGTGGACTATACTCCAGGGGGCCAAATTATATTTATATATAAATCTGTATGTATTTGGATGTGCGACACTAAGAGAAAGCTTCAGAATGTCCAACTGCTTGTCACAGAGATGGGACGATGGTCGTGGGCACTCCGACTTTAAGTCAAAATCATAATTTTTGATGAACAAACAAATCAATCGAGTTTTGGTACCCACAAACTTGGATCGACCTGCCCGGTCCGGTCAGGTCGAGGGGGCTCGGGGGCAACGCCCCCGAAAGAGAATTTTGATTTCTCTGCATATATTGAAGGGTATATTTGACATTTCGAAAACCAATATCGGGTGAATGAGAAATTACGAAAAAGGACGAAAATCAGGTCAAAATATTTGACCGTGCGACCGCATGGTTGGCAAACCGCGCGATCACACGTCAAATTCAATTCCGATTTTTTGAGTAAAATCGTGCGACCGCACTGTCTATAACCGTGCATAGACACCTTTTCATAAAGGTGCATTGTTTGAAAAGGGTGCATGGTTTGGCCTCAACCATTTCGTCCACACCCTTTCATAGTCTATAAATAGGACCCTTTGGGTGTCATATTCCTCACAATTTGATATGCAAAACATCTCTCATCCTCTCTTCTATCCAGAATTAAAATCATTTCATTTATTTTGATTTTCCTTCATTTCATCCTTGGAGTACATAAGCCTAAATTTGGTTCGTTGTACTTGTGTTTTGGAGTGCTACAAACACAAGTGTAGCCGTTGTATCTTGGGAGTCGATTGCCGAAATCCGTAGGCACCGTTGCGGGGCAAATTCGACTTAAGGACAAAGAGTCCAACTCTTACCTCGACTTTGTCCCTACTTTCTTCTTCTTCTTATTTGTGTTTTCTTTGTCGTTACTCTGTCCAATTTTCGGCACGGATTTACAAACCATCATTATACTTATTTTGGCGTCACTATTCACAAAATTCCTCCAATAATAACCTCACTCCCGTCTTTTGCACCACTGGACTATACTCCAGGGGGCCAAATTATATTTATATATAAATCTGTATGTATTTGGATGTGCGACACTAAGAGAAAGCTTCAAAATGTCCAACTGCTTGTCACGGAGATGGGACGATGGTCGTGGGCACTCCGACTTTAAGTCAAAATCATAATTTTTGATGAACAAACAAATCAATCGAGTTTTGGTTTGGGAGAAAGATTTTACATACATCAAAGTGCGAATAAGCGATAAAACAATGTATATATAAAGAACTGTGGAATGGTGGTGAGGCGTCAGTGTGTTGCGAACTTGATGATTGTTGTGTAATTAGTTCAACGTGTGCAACTTTGGGCCAACTCGAATCCTTGAAAAGAGAGTACTTATTGCTTAGTTAACCATTGTGGACCTCATCTCACTAGGTTAATGAAATTTAACTACTCTAAATCATTGTATTTACTCAATAATTGAACTTGAACTAATTATTTCTGGTGAGCCCCATTAAACTTTACAACTATATCTCCCAGAAAATGGACAAGTAGCCTTCGTAGTACATTTTTCTCAATTTTCTTTGGCGAGACGCATCCTAGTTGACTTGTACATTGCTATTGTCATTAGCATTTCAAGAAGAGGACTTGGGGGATGATTTTGTTGGAAATGTACAAATAAAAGTTTTAAGATGAGTGGGCATGCATTCTACTTGTTTGGTAAAATTTATAATTGCTTATAAGTTAAGTTAGCTTTGTTTTTATTTTCAGATTTCATAAGATCCAAATTTAACGTAATATTCACATATTATATAATTTAAAAGTATTACCAAACAAGCACAGTGACATGATCCGTTATAATAGGATGTCCATCCAATATGGCTGTATAACTGAGGGACACATATTCACGTCCTTTCCTTCAATTCACTATTTATTTTTGCTGTGTGGTCTAAATAGGTACTTCCTTACAAAATGCATTTATTTTCTCCTTGGAAGTAGATATTTTTGCTAGCAATAAAAATTATTTTGTAATTTTCCATAACTGTTTATCACTTTACAAGAGAGTAAAAGATTATTGTGAGTTTGACACAACATTCATTAATATATATGTTTTTCTCTAATTAAAAAAAGAATTTGAAAATAAAGGAAATAATGTTGGAAAATGGTTGGATTTTAGTTTTGGTGGGAAAGTGATTTTCGTCTTCTTCTTCTTTTTTCATTCTTTTTTGTTTTTTAATTTTTGGTAATGGAAACAAATTTTATCAACAATTGTAACAAATTATATCCTTTGAATTGACAATTTTCATGGAAGACAAAGCCAAACGAACACCAAAAGATACAAAATTTCAACATTTTTCAGATGAAAAATTATACCAATCAAACCTATTTAATTAACAATTTCTAGTAAAACAAGTTTTAGGTAATTCAATTCCCTGAATTCATTCTCTTTCCACCCAACTTTCATCCATGCAGTCAAACGGAGTCTTAGCATAATTTTGAGTGGGATCCACTTCTTGATTGTGGAAGATTAAAGTAAATTTGTGTTCTCCTCCATGAAAAAATTGAAATCGTATATTCATGTATTAAAAATAATGCTTGGGTGAACGAGAAATCGAAACTCAAGGTACACCTATTGAAGCTGGGAAGTGTCGGAAGGAAGAGCTACTATAACAGCTTGTTCCAAAGAGAGAAAGTAATAAGGCTTTGTCCAGCTCCAACGCCTGAAACTATTTGGTTAAATGATGAAATTAACTCATCCTCATGGAGTTTATAAAGAAACTATTTCTTTTGGTTCAACCCACGAATTTGACACATTTTGCATTCTTTTTTACAATCCGAGTTTCTTTTGCCTGCTTAGGGTTCTTGGCGATAGTGCTCGGATGAGGTTCAGTTTGTTGAAGTAGAAGCTCAATGTTGAACTTTCTATTGATCCCACTATTGTACTTTTAGAAACAGATGTTCAAATAAACCTCAAACACCTATGATAACGGGACAAATATGAACATTGTGTCACATGCTTTGATTTGTTAACTCTGTTTCGGTTCATAATCTTTACCGGTAATTTTGTTTCGGTTAATAATATCTTTTTGTTCGTTTAGTAAATATATATGAGAAATGACACGCATGACAAGAAAAGGAATATTGACAGGGAAGTAAGTGACAAAAAGGAAAAGAAAAAAAGAAGGGGAGACAAAGGACGGAAATTTGTCATCGAAAAAAATAAAAAATGATTTTTTAAAACTCACAATGCAACAAGTACACACACAAGGAAGAATTATGCATGAATTTAGACAATCACACCCGCGAATATGAATGGTTGAAGGGAAAAAGGTTAAACAGAGGAAAAAAGTGCCAAAAATAAATAAATAGACAAAGAAGAGAAAGGTAGAAAAATAAGTATGTTCATTGTATCCATTCGTTTTGTGTAGAGAAAAATTGAGAGTGATGGAAAAAATTTGTAATTGAAGTGGAATGATAAATTGGTTCTCCTCTAAGCAATTTTATTGAACTATGAAACTTTTATTTTTGTTCAATCACTCGTTTTTCCTCTTCCTTGTATTCGTTATCTTGTTGGGACGATTTTTTTTCCCAACAAGCCAACGATAAACGTGCCTAACAAGGCATGTATCACATGTGGATTGTTTTAGGCGTGGATATAGTGTATATCATTTCGTGAGTGATTTTGAGGATAGTGGATGAAATTTTTTATAATTGTGTCGTTTTAGCTAAAAATCCCTTTGAACTTGAAAATGACTACCACCTTGAGTCTTGGACCACAGCCAACAGTTAGGCAGCTTCAGTTCTTGTCAACCATGGATCACTAAAGAGACTCCAATTCAACTACTATTTCCTTTAGTATGCCTAATTCTTTGAAGAATTTTCTAAATCATGAAAAATATCCTAGAATATTCAACTTTTGGATAGCGTCACATTATTTTCGGATTCAAAAAGTAATTTGATTCCATTCAATATTTGGTGTAAATTATACAGAATTAAGGGTGCGTTAGGTAGAACTTCAATTTCTTGTAAAAGATCTTATTTAAGTTATTTTTCTTTAAAAGTTTTTTAAACTGAGCAAAACAATTTTAGAAAATTATATTAATGCATTTAGAAGCAACTTTTGACTTTTCAAAAGCACTTTAAAAAGAGCCCTATGTCGTCTGGCTAACATATATTACCTATATTCTATCAAATTATATTCATATGTCTAGACATGCCAAGATTTATTTATTTATTTATTTTTAATTAACCCAAATTTGATGTCTTTTCCCATTTTTATAGTTTCTAGAAAATGTAAATTGACAAGATGTGTTTTATCAAGAAATTTTGGTCACATTAAATCAATATTCATCTTTCTTCCCCAATTTTAATTCTATTCTTACTTTGATTAATCAACTTTCTCCTGCTATTAGTCATCAAATAATGAAAACGGAGGTTGACCTGCATAGACACCTCGAAGGAAAGGAGGGAGTGGGGGCGGGGGATCCTACACAAGGAAAATGCAACAATGACATGTGATGAGACGTGTATTATGATTTTACTTTAAATAGTTTGAATTATTTATATATTTTTTAAAATAAATTTAATATTTGCATGCATTTTTTGCACAAAATAAATATCTTTGTTTTTTCTAATTAATTATATGTAACGTTAAATCACTTTTTTGATTTAACTAAAAAGATTGATAAAAATTTTAATCAAATTTAACAATTAATTCTAGCAATATATTTCATAGAACCCACAATTTTTGTTCAAAACTTAATTTTAGCTAAAACAAAATAATCATTGTGCAAGTACAAGACAAAGTATAGTAACAATATAGAACCCCACAATTGAATAATGCCTATGTACGTGACACATAAATTAACATTACAAATGTTGACCAATGGTTATTAGGTTTTGTTTGATGGGACTTTTATTTTTGTTTCTACTTCTTGTGAAAATGTGTGGTTAAAAAAGAATGAAATGACCGATCAAAAAAATGAACGAAATGTTTTTGGTTTACGTATAATATTATTTAATGAAAAATGTATGATTAAAAATGAGTACTGTAAAAAAAAAATAATGTGATAGAATGTAAAATAATATATGACAAATAGTGGCTAACTATATACATTTTTTATTCTATTTTAGTTCATAATATAGTATGCATACAATACTTTATATACTATTCTTCTTGTAAATGGTTTCTTTATGCACCATACCGTCGAATTATAGTTTGACAAAGTATTCTCAATGACAGAACAAGCCCAAATCTCTGGCAAAAGGGCGTTAGAGAAGATAAAGTCCTGTTATGCTCAGACCCTATTGCACCACGAGGTACTGTCAACAAATCGAATTGTTCGAAAATGTAGCCTCGGTGGAATGGTGAAATCCATCCATGGTTGAACGAAGTTAGTGGATTAGCCTTTAAGTTAGT
Source organism: Olea europaea var. sylvestris (assembly GCF_002742605.1). NCBI lineage: Eukaryota > Viridiplantae > Streptophyta > Magnoliopsida > Lamiales > Oleaceae > Olea > Olea europaea. Next base: position 22,308,099 of record NC_036238.1, read on the forward strand.
GGATTAGCCTATTATGCTGCAAACACATGTTAACGCTTCACATCATAGTACCATTTTATTGGGACACTTAACACATCCTATTACCTATATTTGAAGAGATTTTTAATCTCTTTATGAAAATAATGTGATTTCTGTAAAATAAATTTAAGAAGGGGGGAAAAACCGTCAATTCTCTGTTTTTTGCCCTCTTAGAATTTCTTTTTTGAAATACCGTCCAAAAATTGAAGGGATAGATCTATTTTGCATAAGGGTATTGGCACAAAACATCCCTACCTTTTATGTCTATTGTAGAAAACGTCCCTTTACATTTTTGCCCCTACCTTTTACCTTTCTCAGCACTGAACGTTTTTTCACTAATTTTGGACGATTTTACCTTCCATTCAAATAAAACAAAAGAAAAAAAAGGAAACGACAAATAACTAATTGCAATCACAGTCCCCAATTTTTTGAAAATTACAAATAGCATCCAACTTCTGTTCCTTTAATTTCAAGTGTGTGAAGAACACCGTTTGACTCCAAAATTTGGCAAACGGCTGCTGTAATTTTTAAAATTGAGCGATTACCCAGTGTTTTCTAGGCCTGAATTTGAGTTTCTCCAAGTTGATTCATATGTTGGGACACATTAGACTCATAAATTGATGGAGAATTATCCTCTTCGCACAGTCGCACATTCCGTGAGGTCAAATCCAAAATTGTTACATTTTGGCTAATGAATTGAAGCAATTAAATCCATATCCAGCATCATTTGACCTTCGATTGAATGCTAATTGATGCAATTTGTAGATTGGAGTCGTGGAGGGATGCCAATTGAAGGGAGATCGGGTCAATTTCTATGTGTGTTCACTGTTTCTGGACGAACAGCAATTTCAACGCCGAATTGGGAAAGATCCATATGCTCAGTAGATGCGACATGATGAGTAGTGTCCTGTATTGGTGGTCGGCGATCATGGGTCCCACCATCGTCGCCGAAAAATGGCTTCTCGACCGCGAGTTCGTTGACTTGGAAATTGGTTGTAGATCTCGATTTTCTAGGTTGTTTGCTATAATTGGAACATGTATGGATGCGTCTTGGTGAGCTTGAGTAGCTTGTGGGTTGTATGGAACATGGGCATCTATGGATTTGGTCGAATTTGCAATAATACCGTGCGTGAGAGACGATTTTTGGGCAAATTTTGGCTTGATTTTGCTGAAATTTGCATGAGTATGTTAAGATTGATGAGGAGATGGTGATGGTGTTAAAATTCGGTAGCCTTGGTGGCCGAAAATTGGGTTCCATGGTTTTTGGCACCTATGTTGAAAATTTTGTATATATTTCTGACTGATTTGTAATTTTTTAAAAATTGGGGGCTGTGGTTGCAATTAGTTATTTGTTGTTTCCTTTCTCTCCTTTTTGTCTTATTTGAATGGAGGGTAAAATTATCTAAAATTAGTGAAAAAGACGTTCAGCGCCAAATAAGGTGGAAGCTAGGGGCAAAAAAAATGAATAGACATAAAAGGTAAGGACATTTTGTGCTAGATCTCTTTTGTATAAAGACCACTATATTAAAATTTCAAAGAAAGAAAGTTTTTTTCCTTTTCATTTTACAAGATCACACGAAAAGCCAAACTAAATAAATTGCATTAAATCTTGAGCTAGCTTTAAATTCAGGCTCCATGGTTAATAAAATAACTTGCAATGTCTTTTTTCTGTTTTTATAAACTACGACCAAGGAATAATTCAATTATTTGAAGTTTGACCCAGAATTCTTGATCTTTTGGCATTGACCATCAAACGTTGATAAGTAGAAAAATCAAGTGTGAAGAGCAAGAGACACGTTTTGTCAACTTTTTTAATAATATGAACTTTGTGCTGCTTTCTCAGTGACACAAGAAAAAAAAATGGAATTATATACACGGTTTATCGTTGATTAAGTCCATTTGCCACGATTGATTCCTAATTTATCCCACTAATTACGCACAAACATAACCTAGCCATCTAAGCATTATTTTCAAGGGTTCTTTCATACTAATTTCTAATTTTATTTTGAATGTTCTCTTTATCAATCAATTATTCACCTTATTCCCAAGACATTTTTCCTATTTAATTAATATGTTGTTTTTAATATACTCATTTTAATAAGCCAAATTTGATGGTCATTATTTTGAGAAAATTGAGTTTTGAATAGTGATTTTTTGGAGAATGTATGATAAAAAAGTATGAAAAAATTTTGGGTTTACGTGCAAAATATTTTATTGTGTGAACGTGTGATTAAAAATAAGTATGAGGACAAGAGAGTTTTAAAATAATGATTGTCAAATAGGGGCAAAATACACGAATGTGACGTACGCTTGTGAGAGAATTCTTCAACGATAACATTCAAGTTGATAGATATTTTTTTTTTTTTTCTAAATTTTGTATTCGACATAGCTATCTTTCACATTGGACGAATCTTGGGTGGGGCAGGATGAGCTTGAGCTTACGCACCCCCAAAGAATAATTAGAGAAAAAAATTCAACTGATTCATTTTATCGAGTTAATTTTGAATTACAATTCTAGATTCCTAATATTGTTTTGAAGTATTCAGGATACATAACGTACCTTTCAATTTGCAAAACCACTAAACAATGAGATCGCAATAACGAAAAGGTTGTGTGAAATAAGCTTAATATATCTAATTACTAGACATCACAACTTTTTCCTTATTTTTTCCCTATATTTTTTCGATCATTCCACGGATAGTTTTGAAGAACTTGTGAACAATTATTCAACTCATATATTGAATTGCAACATCATAATCTAGTAGATTTAAAATGACTCGTCAAAGATTGCTGCTAAAATGGATTTAAGAATTTCATTTCATTCCACTAAATTCGACTTTAACTTTAATGAAATTCTATTCGATGTCAATTGAGACTCATCTAATTTTAAAAACTGAGACTTGTCTAATAAGTTCAATTAGGAAAAAAAAAAAAATGGTTGTCCCCTTGCTGGTCAATCCTACTTTGGCCCTGATTTCACACCAGTGGTGTATAAACTGACAATGGTTTTATTGAGAAGGTTATTTGAGAGAAAAATAATAAAATATTATCCAATAAAGTTCGATTGATCCATCAACGACCTATTAGAAAATCTCTTTCAAACTCGAAAATTAAGAAGTTGACAATTCTGAAAAGCTCGTACCGCATAATTCTTCATTTGACAAATTTGTAAATAGTTTATAAATCAATATATTAGTAAGGCTCACTTAATGTGTAATTGAAATTAATATTTTAAGTTCAATTGAATTCATTAATCAATTTATAAATTGCATCCAAAGGAGGTCAAATGAGAACACAAACACAAAAAGGTTAGTCAAATAGTATCAATTTAGAGTTTGACATCTCAACAACCATCCAATGACCAAAAGGAAGAATGGAACATGTAAAGGGCTTATCCTTTTTGTGTGTAAAAGCGACTTTGGACCAAACTGCAAGTTGATCACGCTTGGTCAAATTATGAGACAATCACCCCTATATCTTCAATTGTTTCCCACATAAATATATTGAAATATCCCTTTTTTCGTTGAGAATCAGAAACTCTAATTCTACATCATCGAGAGCATGTAGTAAAAAATAAAATACAAAAAAAATATATATATATATGCAAGATTTGTGAGATTCGTCTAAATTGGAGATAATATCATAGTTCACTGCTGCAATATTCAGTAAGATGTAAAGAAGTTTACAAGGGAAAAATTTTAAACTCTATTTTCTCAAACAACTCTCTCTTTCGATGATATATATAATTAAACCCTACTGATAACTCCTTATTTATAATGATTTCATTTAACTGCAATAATTAGATTTCATAACTTGAAATTCTCTGTGTCCTTAAATTTTTGTAAAGGAGCATGCAATTGCGTGGTAGACTTAACAATTTAAAGGAGAAAATTCTCTTGATATTACAGTGAGAACAGAGAATCGAAATAACCTTAAAATGTGACTAAATTGCTTGGATAAGAATTGAAGATAGGAATGGCAAAAGATTTCTCCAAAAGCATTCTCTGATGGTATGCCTCCATTCTACCCATGTTTTAAATGAGTGAACAATAAGATTCTTTGAGCTTTTCAAGCAAACTTCACTCTCCTAAAAAGTCTCACAAACAGGGTAAGAAACTTGACCTAAGGCTCACAATAGGTTAAAGCAGTCGTATTTTCACTTTAAACTTGTTTATTACAAGTAAAATCTACCAAAATAACAACGATCAAAGTGAAAAGATAAATCAAACTGCTGAATATATATATATTTTTTATTTTTATTTTTATTTTTATTTTTTTATTTTTTTTTTTAACTCTTTTTGTGCTTTTTGCGTCAATCCTCTGTCTCATAATACGTATTGGGTTGTCCAACAGGCCACGAGTCCATTTAGATCATTTGCTTTCCCTTTAAGCCCAGCTTCATTTTTTATATTAATAAAGGGAACTTGCATAAATACCCTTATTTTTTGAGCCATTTTAAAAAATCATGATAAGCATGTATTAAAAAATTAAAAGGCAAATACTATAAATTTTCATCAATATACCGTAAACATTATGGTAATCTCCATCAATAGAACGAAGAATACAATCCAGCAGCTCCAAAATTCGAACTCTTAAGGCTAGATAAGATTAAGAGCAGGGATAAATCCAGTCTTGAGGTTGAACAAAGGTTACAATACAAATATACATGAATTTATCTTAATAAAAAAAAACTAAGAAAAATTAGACATTTTCAGGATCCAGGCACGGGCTATAACCAGGTCGAGCCGTGCCTGGATCCACCAATGATTAAGAGTTGTTTCCATCTACATCTTCTTTATATTTTCATTAATCAATTCTATAAAAGTCAATCAAAATCTTCAGATTGATATTATCTTTTATTTTTTATTCAACATGTTCATAGTTTGATTGATTTTGACGTAGTTTAGGCTTTTATATTTAGTATATTGATGTTTACAGTTTGTTTTAATGGTGAGAGTGAAAACAATTCCTATGAAAGAGGAAATTTATGTGTGATTGAAAACACGCATAAATTTCAAAGGAGTTTGAAACAACCTCTAAAGCACGACATGTATTTCAGCTTGATTGAAAGCATGTTTGAAAAAAGCATTATTAAACTTGAGAAGAAATATATTGTGTTAATACATATGAAAAGTTAGCTTTGAATCAATTAAAATAGTGCATGTAAGGTGATTGACAAAAAAATAATGTGAAAAGGTGACAACCTGTCACTTTAAAAAAATAAATAAATAAAAATAAAAATTTCACACTAAATCATTGGAATAAATAATTAAATGCAAACGCGTGCATTTTTGGAAATTCGACCATTCCAATTCAAGCCCTGGTTTTCTGTAATATATTTGGAAAAAAAAAAACAACTTTGAACCAATTACATTGAGGCATACAAGATGTTTGTTAAAGAGAATGTGACATTGTGTCACTTTTCTTAAAAAAAAAAAAGTCGCACTATATCATTTGAACAAATAAGCGGATGCATATATGTGCATTTTTGAAAATTTGGACATATCAATTCAAACATTATTTTTTGTAATACATATGAAAAAGAAAATTTTGAATCAATTACATTGATGCATAAAACCTGTTTCCTTAAGGAGAATGTGACATTCTATTACTTTTTAAAATAAAATAAAAAAGTCGTACTATATCATTGGAACAAATAACTCGATGCATGCATGTGCATTTTTGAAAATTTGAACATACCAATTCAAGTCATGTTTTCTAGTAATACATATGAAAACGAAAAACTTTGAATCAATTACATTGATGCATGTAAGGTGTTTGCTCAAGGAGAATGTGACATTTTGTCACTTTTCTAAAAAAAAAAGGTCACACCATATCATTGGAGCAATTAAATAGATGCATATGTGTATACTTTTGAAAAGTCGAACATGGTAATTCAAGCCTTGTTTTTTGCTAATACATATGAAAAAACATTGAATCAATCACATTGATACATGCAAGGTGTTTGCTCAAGGAAAATGCGACATTCTATCACTTTTCTTAAAAAATTGTCACACCATATCATTGGAGTAATTAACTAGATGCATCATACGTGTGCATTTTTGGAAATTCAAATAAACAAATTCTAGCCTTATTTTCTAGTAATAAATATGAAAAAGAAAATTCTCAATCAATTACATTGATGCATGTAAAGTGTTTGTCCAAGGAGAATGCGACATTCTGTCACTTCTCTTAAAATAAGTCACAATATATCATTAGAGCAAATACCTAGACGCATACGCATGCATTTTTGAAATTTTGAACATACTAATTTAAGTCTGTTTTTCTGATAATACATATGAAAAAGAAAAATTTGAATCAATTACATTGATGCATGTAAGTTGTTTGCTCAAGGAGAATGTGAAAAAGTGACATTCTAAAAAAATTGCGCTATATAATTAGAGCAATTAACTAGATACATAAGTGGGCATTTTTTGAAATTTGAACATACCAATTTAAGCCATATTTTCTGGTAATCCCTTACCTTAAAAGAGAGAATGTAAGATTTACTGTATATTTTTGTTACATTGACTTTCATATTGAACTGGTTTGAAATTGGTTTGGTCTTTTGAATCTGATACACAATATTTTTCTCCATTTTCTCACGCTATCAACTTCAACCATATCCTATAATTTTATTAGTAGTAATATTTTTTAAAATATTTTTTTACATAAAAGTTATTATTTATTTCTAAAATGTAAAAAGTTACCTATAACTAAAATTATCACTTCAACTTATTTAAAAGTAAAACGAACTTACAATTGTAAAAACTACTTATAGGTAAAAAAAAACATATTTACACTCCATGCACGGTGCATGGAGTGATTTGCATGGAGTGGAAATATGTTTTTTTTTATAGTAATTTTTATTAATATTTAATTAAAAAAATTAAATATATCTAAATATTTACTTAAAAATGTTGAAGTTAATATTTTTTTTTATTTATAAGTAGCTTTTACAATTATAAATTTTTTCATTAATTTTAAATAACTTGAAGTGATTTTTTTACATATAAGTAACTTTTTACATTCTAGATAATTTAATCTTTTTATTAATATTTAATTTAAAAAACTAAATATATCTAAATATTATACTTAAAAATTTTAAGTTAATATTTTTTTACTTATAAGTAGCTTTTGCAATTATAAGAGAATGCAGGATTAATATTTTTTACCTCTAAGTAGTTTTTACAATTATAAATTCTTTTATTACTTTTAAATAACTTGAAGTGCTTTTTTACTTATAAGTAATTTTTTACATTCTAGATACTGTAATCTTTTTATTAATATTTAATTTAAAAAACTATATATATATATACACACATACATATATATATAAATTTAAGATAATATTTTTTTACTTATAAGTAATTTTTTATTATTATAAGTTCGTTTTACTTTTAAATAACTTGAAATGATCTTTTAGTTATAAGTAAATTTTTACATTTTAGATTTAGAAATAAAGAATAAATTTTATGTAAAAAATTATTTAAAAAAATATTATTATGAATAAAATTATAGGATATGGTCGATAGTTGATAGTGTGAGAAAATAGAGAAAGAGTACTCTATGTCAAATTGAAAACATATAAGCTATAGGTAAAATAGAAAACGACGTCGTTTCTGCTCCACCAATTAAAAAAAAAAAGCTGCAATTTGACAAAATATTATTTAAAAAAATTACTACTAAATAAATTATAGAATATGGTTGATAGTTGATAGAGTGAGAAAATAGAGAAAGATATTGTGTTGATTTGGAGGGTAGATTTGGAAGAAACAAATTCCTTTGAAATGATATGATTACACAACCATGATATTCGGGCCCATAATTGCTGTAGAAAAATATTGGTTGACGATAATTGCACAAAAAAAAACCCTATGTATTTACTATCTCTACCTTTTCGTGCACAAAACAAATTCCTTTAAAATCTCCATTCTCGAGCAGAAAGAACCTAGAAAATCGTCTTTTCGTGCTCTTCTCTTTCGTCCATAGATTTGCAGAATAACATTGTAAGGTAAGTTTGTTCGTGTTTTTCATTTGATTTCTCTATTTCATTCTATTGCCTTTTAGTTAGTTTATGCAACCTGCTTTTCGTAATTTGTATTTTCCGTTCCTTACTTTGTCTGTGGTCGGTTCTTGTTAACTTCTTCATGTATCGTGTTGTGAAGTTTACGACTTGGTTAAAATGTATGGTTTTTTCAACTTTTTTTTCTATAAAATCTGAATTTCTTCTATAATTTGTACTTAGCTTTTCTATTAAAATTGTTATCTTGTTCATGTTCTAAAGTTTTTGTACTTTTTTCACTTCTCTTGGAACACAAAACGTAGTTGTGTATCTTGTTAAATTTTCAGGCTGGAAATTTTGGAAGTTATGTGTTGTATTTTTAGGGGTCTAAGTTTGTGTGTACAGATTTTTTGTTTTTTAGTTTTTTTTTTCAAATTTAAATTTCTTGAATGAACTGATTTGATTTTGGAATTAAGTTCTGTGATTCAATTGATATAAGAAAGAAAGTTGAGCTTTTGAAGAAAATTTGAAGTTTCAATTCATGTAATTTTGTGGATTTTTATTTTAAATTTAGTAGATTTTTCATCTCCAATCAGACACTGTGCTTTCAAAAATTTGAAGTTTGGTCATGAGTTGCTAAGTTTTTTGGAAAATCTAGCGTGTTAGCTACCTTGAACTAATTCAATGACTGAAAGCTCTGGTAAATACAACTTGAAGTTTGGGCATGGTCAATTTAGTGAGGTTTGTGTGTTTAGTATAGTGTTTTTTTTTTTTTTTTTTTTTTTTTTTTGGTCTTCTTTTACATTTAAAATCGGTCAATCTATAGTTGATATGTTCTTTTTCGTTTTTACAAAAGTTAGTTTTACCAGTTCAATTTTACATTTCTTGATTAATTTTTTGCAATGTCTAAATGATATCTCGCTTTAGGATGTATATTTTTTTCGTTCTCTACTGATAGCAAGTATGAATGTACTTTTTTTTTTTAGTAAATAAGTTATTTAATTATGTTTGATTTATTTATTTACGTTCTTAAAATAGAAATTGTAGCACCGTATTTTCTAGAAAATTTCATTTCAAAATTTTCGAAGTCATGTGTTTGAGGCTGATTTCCTAAACCTACTCTTTTTGGGAAACGAACAGTGGTGTTTGGAGAATTCAGTCTTAATGGTGTTAGCAGAGCTAGAGTTCAGTCCAACATTCGCTTGGGCCTTGTATTTGTGAATGGCCAGGTCATCTATAAGGTGACTTATTTTTTCTCCGTCTTTACTGTTTTGAAGATATAAAAATCTGATTCTATTGCTGAGTTTTTTTTAATATCAAATGATATTCTTTTCTCTGTTTGTCTGCGTTTTGTATAAAATTTAAGTGCTTAATTTCGTACTTTTCATAAGAAAGTGCTATGTTGTTGTTTTTTTTTTTTTTTTTTTTTTTTAATGATATTGTGCATCTTTTATAATAACCTTTAACTATTTTTGATAAGGGATTTTGATGCTTTTGTAATCAGGTTAAAACGAAATAGAAGTGCTCGTTGGGAATCCAAAGGAAAAGATTATGCTTTGCCTGGAAACTTGGTACTTTCATATTTTAATTTTTATTGCTAGTTTGTTTTCCAATCCTGAAATTGTATTTGACTCCCTATTTGTTTGGTAAGACTAAATTTCACCATTCTCTTGTCTACTTCAAAAACCATTTCATGTTCTGAAAAATTAAAATAATTAGTTAATTAATTAATATGAAGTGTCACATCCTTCCATGGGTATTTATGATATCTGTGGGTTTCAATGCCGCTGCAAGGTATTTATGATATCCTTTATTTTCCATTTTCTCATTTTCCAATGGTTTGTTAAATATTGAATTAATTTTTCCACTTCTTATGACTAAAGTATTGATTCTTCTTTAGAATTTATATTGTAAGGTTAACATTGTTTTATTATGAATATCTCCTGTTCCATTGCAAAAGTAGAACCACGCATTTTCCATTTTACCATACACTAGTATTACCTTAAGGAAAAACAAAGCCCGTGCATTGCAAACCATGCACGAGCACGAGACTAGTACATATAAAAAAGAAAACTTTGAATCAATTACATTAATGCATGCAAGGTGTTTGTTCAAAGAAAATGTGAAAAAAGTGATATTCTGTCAGTTTTCTAGAAAAAGGTCACAGTATTTCATTTGAGCGATTATCTAAGTGCATACATGTGTTTTTTGGAAATTTGAACATAGAATTTAAGCCTTGCTTTATAATAATACATATGGAAACAAGCCTTGTTTTGAAATTTGAATATGCGAATTCCAGCCTTGTTTTATGTTAATACATACGAATTCAAAATTAATGTTACTTTTTTGGCTTATTTACGAGCTATTTTCTTCACTCGTTGGGTGAAATTTTTGTTATCATTTTGAAGTATTCACAATAAACTTTAAAATATATCTTTCAAATTGAAAAATCGATAAACGACGAGTTCGAAATAACAAGTCAAAAATGCAGCAAGTAATGGTGTTAATAATTATTGTTTATTTTGCGTTCCATAATTCATGTGAGAAAATTTTTGTTATTTAAACTTCGTCCATAACATATTTATCATGGTCACATTGCAAGCTTTTTAACAAATTTTGAACCTCTTAAAATAGATAATTGTAGCGTAAAATATCGTATCAAGCGAAAACTTTTTAATAATAAAATTTTTGAAAAATAGAAAACATAAAAATGGAGGAATGCCGCCGTTTTGGGAATGATTTTGTTGATTTTTAAATGTTTTATTCTGGTGGACATTATTAATACAACTATTAAAACTTGAATGTGATTTAAGTGTATTAATCAATTCCTTATATTTTTTCAAGTACTGCGTCTAATTTCCTCTATTAATAATCCATCTAAAAATAAGATAAATTTCAATTGTGTCATTTTAATTTATCTCAATTAACAAGCTTAAGCTCCCATTTGAGCATTATTTTTATCAAAACTCATTTTTCAAAACTAATTTTCAATCACACATGACACATTCTCTCATAAATAATTTTATACATAAATTGAAAAAATTTCCTATTTTTCAATCACACATTTTCTAAAAATTACCATTATAAAACTCATCATTCGCAAAATATGGAGTTCAAACAAGGGCTAGATTTCAATCTAATTTTAAATTCACCATGTTGCCACCTTAAGTAACCTATCGTTTATGAACTGACGAGAATATTGATCTTCCATGTCATTATTAGACAACGCCTGAGAAACGAAATTGATAAATCTACACACATCTGCCGAAAAACTGTGCTTGGATTTATTTACAAATAAATGCACACAAGCTTAATAAATAGTAATGCTATTTACAGTCACTCACTGCCGTGGTGATAAGTGTATTTTATACACTTATTCGGTACCCTAAATAGAGATATTTGATGGTTCTTTCGACAAATTATATTCTAAATGTTTGTATTTTATGTTTAATAGGTAAAATTTTATGAAGGAAAGAAGCAAAAGTAGGCAAATTTGGAGAAAATAACTAAATTTTATGAAATTCAAAGTTCGGGGAGTAAAGTACAAATATCTAAAAATTGAGTCGAACCTCAAGATGAAGATTCGAGAGCGTTAGGAGTCAATTGGATGAAGAAAGACATCAAAGGGATCAAATTTAGACAGAATATAATCACAAATCAATTTCCAACTGAAAAGCTATGCTCTGGAATTTCAGGCTCACATTAAGACCAATTTTTGACATAGAAAACGATCGAGAATGATGTCTGAAGCAAAATTGTAGCCCTTTGAGTTAACTTTACAACCCATCTTGAATCGCCTCAATTAAATATCGGGAGAGAAAGTTATGCTAAAAATACTGAAAAAGGTGCGTGCTATCTGAGTGAAAAGTGGCGCGCGTCAGAGCGCTGTGGTGCCGGGAGATTCAGAGTGGTGGTGCTGCACCTTTTTTGACGTGGCACTGCGCTGCAGCATTTCAGGCGCCGCAACGCCGCATCCTAGATGCGTTAGGGCGCAATTTCGACCCGTTTTTGAGTTCATATAAAACCCTATTTTTCCAACACGACAAGGGATCTATAAATACGAAAATTCTCATACTTTAAGGGTTCCACACATTCCAGAGACAAAAACACTTCTTGAGAGAAAGGGGGAGAGATTCAAAGGGAGAAGACAACGCCAAATTCATCGTGTGAAGCATAAATTGAAAAAAAGAGGAACTCTTGGTGCAAGATCCACTTTTTCTTTTACATACTCTTATTTAAAATCCGGTGATGTATTATAAGACAATTTGTTATTGCCCTTCTTTTATTACGCGTAGCTAAATCCATTGTTAGAGTGAATAATGTAACCTATTTGAAATCATTTATATTTTATTATTAAGATTTTTGGTTTTTAATTCTTCCATGTGTTGAGTTTTGCTATGGATTGATTACATTAAATTATCTGATCAATAATTTGATAAATTTTGCGAATCTTTTATGAATAGAGATATGAGTTTAGGATTTGGACCATGTAGTAAAATTCATTACATTGGTATAACAAGTAGAGATACCTATACAATTTATTGCGGTCATAATTGAATTTCTAGAATAAAAAAATCGTTTAACTAAGTTGAATTTGCATAGAGATATGAAATTTAATTAGTTGAATAGGCTCAATGAGAACTCGAGAGGGGTAAATTGAATACAATAGGAGAATTCGACCGAACAATACATTAGAATTGAGTCTTAATTTGAAATGTAAAGATGATCAATGAGTGAAATTATTTGGCCCTAACGTCCTTTAATTTTTTGATTTTACAAAAAAAAATTGTGTGAGCATTCATTTATTTTCTAGAATTTAGATTAAAATTCAAATCATACAACTTTTAATTTGTTTCCATCAAATAACAGTTAAAGAAAAAATGAATTAAGTGCTAGAAAATAGTTCTCGTGGAAACGATAATTCGGACTCAAAAGGTCCACTTTATTAATTGTTACGATCCGTCCACTTGCAGGATAAAACGACAACACGTTAACATCCTATGTGGTATATATGTGACAGTTAGTGATTTGATACATTAATGTAGTAATTTTTTATTATCTTATGTAACAAATCACTAATCACTACATGTATATCATGTAAGGACATTAGGATAGTGAATGACTGGGAATAACATTATTCATTAATAAATCCCCTGTTTCTTCAATCAATGTCTTACTGATATTCGAGTTGAGTCCACTCAAGATGCAGACATTAGCCTATCAGTATCGAATCTGAATATGAATTTCAATTATTGGAAGCATCCATTTTTGCAATTTGCAATATGCACAGAATTGAATAGATTGAATAGAAAAATCCATCTAATTAACAAATAAAACAGAGATTGTGGAAGAAATTTCCATTTCCATTTCTTAACTTGATCTGTTTACACTTGATGATGATCATCGATCAAAATTATTTTTCTTCGTTCGGGTTT
>NC_036238.1:22321579-22324974 GCF_002742605.1 Olea europaea var. sylvestris
GGGTTTTTTTTTTTTTTTTTTTTTTTTTTTTTGTTTCAGAATTTACCATCTGGCTGGCTATTCACAATCTTCATCCATTCCAAAACAAACCGATGCATCGACATCGGACAGACTCGGAATACAGCTCTCCGACCGAGTCAACCCGTTGAGTTTCATGTCAACATACTTCGTGGGACTGCTTGGCATCGACCTTATCAACTTGGGACTCTCCAAACTCTTTCTCAATACCTGTCTCATAGCAGTGATCAAATGCCGGGTTGGATCCGGCGGTGGCCCGGCGAACCTAAACTTCTGGCAGAAGCTGAAATGGCGAGCCATAGCCTCATCTGGGCTTATCAATTTTTGCTTTTCGCAACGTAAAACTTCATCGTTCACTGCCTCTGCGCATAGCCCACAAAGCCATTTTCCTTTATAACGCTCGCGTACTGTCTCTATATAAGACAGGGTGCATTCCTCTGTCAATCCGCAGCAATCGCATTCAACAAAATCAACCTCATTTTTCCCTGTAATTTTCGAATCATCACCGATGATACTCGTCGACATGCCTGAAAAAGAACAACTTCACACAAACGTGATGAATCCAAATATGGGTTTTTACAAAAAACAGAATTTTATCAAAAACTAACCTGATCAAAAGAGAAACGAGAAATTTGGGTTTGTTTTCTTATCTTGCCTTCTCCCACTTGCCGACCTTGGCTTCCTCAGGGCCGAAGAACGTGTGCATGAAAGACATTTCAGAAAATTGGAATCAATGATTGGGCTTCGATGGAGAATATATGAATATGAATCAATCAAAACCAGTACATCAAATCAAATCAAATCAAAGAAATTTTAATGGACTCATGGTGTGAATTGGGTTTAAAGTGGTAGAGTACACGTCAACAGAGAATTTCTAGCCGCATGCATATTATTGGATTTGCCAACTCCGACTTATCTGTGTTGCGAATATTATAAAGAAATGTGTTGCCATCTTTATGCCGTATCAACCAATAGTTTTATGCCACGAGTACGAATCCTACGTGTTATTTTCATTTTCCAGCTAGACTATCCAATTGTAAACTACTCAAAATATTCTGCTCATTTTTTAACAATATTCTATTAATTAAAAACAATTAATTCTCTTTATCAAAATAAAAAGAGTCAAATAAGATAAAATTTATCTTAATTTTATATATGGACTGTCCTCAACTGATTTAAAATATTTTAAATTATTAATCAATTTGGTGACTTTGAATAAAAATAATTTGATGCGGGTTAGGTTTCTTTCACATTTCCATTAATATGAAAATATGATATACATGCATTGACAAATCAAATGCTAATTTTGTTCTCACTTTAGCTTCTTCTACTTGATGTTATATCATTTTTTTTCTTCGCACAATTGTTAGTTAATGGAATTCGATAAATTAGAATGTTGTTTTGTTGTATGTCCTTTGCGAATAAGATGAAAAGGGAATCAAGAAACAAATTTTAAGTTGTACGAACAAGATTGAGTCACGTTTTTTTTTTTGAGTGAGGGCCATGCGTGAAAAAATGCATGTCTATTCATTTACAAATTGGAATATATGTGTGCGTGCGTACATGCAAAACACGAAGGGACCAAAGAAAAGAATGCCTTTAATTATGTAGTATACAGTTCACGTTTGTGAAAGGGACTTTGGAGTTTGTAGATGGGAAGGGAGAGGGATTCATTGAACCACAATAGATAGAAGAGGATTTTTCAATCATATAGTTTGAGCTCTTAGATTATGACGCTCTTGAGATGGCCCCACTTCTTCCATACTGAAACTCCCTAGAATAGCAAACAAGAGTATCAGTGGGGTCTCCAAAGCCTGGGCAAGTAATTATGCAAGCATACTATATGTCAAAATCATGTTGAGGGAAAGAAAAAGAGCATCTTTTCTTATGCTCGAAGTCAGAATTTTGTGATTGAGCATTGTTTACCCAAGTTTAAAAGATGATTAATAATTTGTTTGAACCCATTTTCTAGAAAAATAAATTTTGTTAGAGTAATTTTTTGGGAGGACATTCTGAATTTATGTGAAAAGTTCATTCGGTTGACTGTGATCTTCATCATTGAAAAAACTGCTAACAGTCGCACAGCCCGCCTCATCGAAAGTTATTATACCCAGACTGTTCAGCAAAGTGTTAAAGTTCGTAAAAGTAAAATTTTGTAAAGATGCAGAAATAGAAAAACTCAAGAACACAAAAACTATTTTGCCCTAAAAAGGCTCAAATGTTCGGTATTAAAACCTGATCACCCGTTGAGCAATTGCTAAGAAATATTGCTCTAGATCCAGTAATATCAACCAAATAGTAGGGATGACAAAAAAAAACTTATCAAACCCGATACCCATGGAGCGATAATTACCCACTTAAGTTGGTATTCGGGTAGATAATTGAGTGAGAAATTTCGCTTGGGGGCGAGTAAGGTAACAAGGGCCCTCACCCCGTTTAACTTTATTATTATTTTTTTTTAAAGAATTCAATAATTTAAATGAAAAGTTTCACGAAATTTCATTAATTTTAATAGAACGTGACAATTAAAATTTTAATTGGGTCAATCTATTTTTATTTATCGTGGTGAATGTCTTCTTTGATTCATTCTGAGAACCTCCTTAATAAATTGATCGGTTCACTAGTTCCCTAACCTACTTTGTTCAATTAACTCGTTGATTCACCGATTCGCAAGATCAAACTTGCTAGTTCGGAGAGATTCTAAAAAATATGATCCATGTAAAAAAATGTGCAATATACTTGAGAATAGCTAGCGGTTTAAAAGTAACAGAGTGATATTTTTTTTTTCCTTTTATAATATCAATATAAGCTTCTTCTTTTTTCTTTTTTTTTTTTGTTCTTTGTAATAGAAAGGGAAAAAATAAAATAAAAAATTCAGATGCAACTTATGTCAAAGCTCAATTGCAAAAAAAAAGTTGAACCCCAATCTTGAGGGCCCCCATTGCCCCGTCCTTGGTGCATAGTAAGAGAGGTAAAGCGGGATGTATCTCAGCAGGTCAAGGAACAAGAGTTTACCCGTACATTGGTGCCCACAAAGAGTTCAATTTCATATCTCAAGCATTGAACACTCACAGTGCGGCTGCCAACAAGGCTACGACTACCTCACTCTTGTCATTTGTACCACTAGATTATACCCCGAGGGCTGTCAAAGCTCAATTGTACATATACCAAAGGGTTAAATCTATTCATGGCCACCTAACTTTAAATTTATTGTCCTCATCCAATTTGATTTCTTTCACTGCGGCCATCCAATTTTATACTTAGAGTCACCATGTCCATCCAATTTGATTTTATTTCACCATGATCACCTAATTTCATATAACGTTTCGTTATGACCACCAAACTTCTTTTTAACATTCTTTTATTAATTTTAAAAG
>NC_036238.1:22325083-22327081 GCF_002742605.1 Olea europaea var. sylvestris
TTCTAATCTTCTTTCTTTCCCGAAAGGGAAATTCTTAATTGTTCTTATTCTTAGATAGAATAATATCCCACAAAAATATGTTGTTTTAAAAAACTACCGATAGATCATTCCGGTAGGTATGCTTTATAGTTCTAAGATATGGTTCTAATAGTTAATATTAGTTCCAGATCTTGTAAGAACAATTTTTGTTAATAAATTTTTCATTTTGTAAAAATTTTATGATTTTTGTAAAGAGTTTTATGTTTCATGCTGAGTATATGATAATAGCATGTCTTAACTCCAAGTTAAAAGTTTAAACTGTTTTTAAAATAAGCCCTAAGTGACCTCTCAAAGCGTAAAGGCCCAGTGAAGAGGCTAGGAGACGCATAGAAGAGGGAAAGGGATCACTGTTTTAAGAATTCTTGTTAAGGGAGCGCCAGTGGTGTCCTTACAAGAATGGAGTTAGGCCCAAGTTCATATATCTCAGATGGCATGATTTAAAAAAAAAAAAAAAGGGATATTATTTTATCAAAAGAAAAAGATATCTAAATTAAGAAAAGTACTGAGTAGGATTTTTCATAATTTGTTTTAACAACCCCTACAACAACCTACAAATCCTTGAAATAACCTCCTTTTTTCAGGGACCCCCCTTACTTCTTCTTTTTTTTTCTTTTTTTTTTTTAAAAGTCACGCCATCTGAGATATATGAACTTGCGCCTAACTCCATTCTTATAAGGACACCGCTGGCACTCCCTTAATAAGAATTCTTAAAACAGTGATCCCTTTCTCTCTTCTATGCGTCTCCTAGCCTCTTCACTGGGCCTTTACGCTTTGAGAGGTCACTCAGGACTTATTTTAAAAACAGTTTAAACTTTTAATTTGGAGTTAAGACATGCTATTATCATATACTCAGCATGAAACATAAAACTCTTTACAAAAATCATAAAACTTTTACAAAATGAAAAATTTATTATATCAATAGAAGATTATAATAATAATTGTAATCTAGAAGAACAATCAGATTATGAAAATTTCATACAAGAATTTTCAAATATTAAAAATTTATCAGATTCAGATGAAGAATTAGAATTTATGGATATAGAATTAGAATGTAAACATAAATGGATAAAAGAAACAGGTTCAGATAGTATACCATGTTTTTTATGTAAATGGTATCCTAGTAAAAAATTAAGAGTTAAATGTAAAGAGTGTTTTTTAGAAGCATGTAAAAAATGCTTAATACAAAAAGACTTAGTAGAATTTGAAGAGGATAATCAGAATGATTCAATTCAAATAGAATTATCAGAAATAAAAATATTAAGAAAAAGAATAGAAAACTTAGTATATTTTGAATTCTTTCATCATAAATAGTTAATAAAACTTTATTTCCTAAATTTTTTCTCATTAATCCTTTAATTCCTATTACTATTAATCCTAAATGCATAAATCTAAAATTCTTTTTTCTTAATTCTGTTTTAGATTCTTCTGATATTAATGATAATTGTCTTACTTGACCATCTAAACATTGAATTGATACTTCTCTAGTATGTCTAAAAAATTGGGTTCTTGATTCAAAAATTCCTCTATTATATAAATTTTCTGGATTAAGTAATTGTAGACCATGAGTTTGAAATCTATTATAATCTTGTTTAGGATCTATAAGTTCTTCTATATTCTGATTATACTGAGACTGTCTATGTAAAATTCTTTCTATTATATTTGTACTTATATTAGAAGTACTATGTCTACCTCTATCATAGGGTTCTGAAAATGATCCTACTTCTCTAATAGTTCTTGATCTGCCAGGAAAATTATTCATATTTTATAAAATATTGTAGATAATTTTCTAGTTATTTTTTCTTTACCTGTATTTTTTAAACTTAATCTATCTAGCTTATTTATTATATTTTCTATTTCTTGATTTGGTTTATTTTCTATATTGTTTAATTTTTTATTTATATTTTCTATTGCTTCTGTAGTCTTAAGATCTGAAAATTTTTCTTTATCTTCTACTCTAGA
>NC_036238.1:22327160-22361546 GCF_002742605.1 Olea europaea var. sylvestris
ATATATATGTATGTATGTATGTATGTATGTATGTATGTATGTATGTATGTATATTTTTTTTTTCTAAATAAGTTTTTATGTTATTTTATTTTTCTAAGTAACGTCTTTCTTAAAATAAATTTTTATTTTATTTTTTTAAGTAACGTTTTTTAAATAAGTTCTTATTTGGTTTTATTTTTTAAAAAACAAGATTTTATTTTATTTTTTTTAAAAATTTATTATATGCATAATGCAAAGTTACAATTTTACTCATTTTAAAATTAATGAAATGGGGTGGAAAGAAGTTGGGTGGCTATGATGAAGTGTTATATAAAATTGAGGGGTCATGGTGAAATAAAATTAAATTGAATGATCCTAGTGACACTAAGTATAAAATTTGGACCGTTGATGTATTTAACTTAATACCAAATGATATGGGTGGTTGAGTTTCTTGGGCCTAATCGTACCAAATGCGCTTACCATCTTACTTCATGCACAATTTTGAAAATCGTCATTTATAAGGCTTAGCTAAACATGTCGAATTATTAATTTCATTCACACAAACCAAAGTTGTTCTAAGTAAATATTTAGATTACTGAATTGAACGAGATTAATTTCTACATTAAAAATTTGACAACGCTAGGATATAATTTTACAGAACGCGGTCTCAAGTGGAGGACTATAAATCTTAAAGAAAAAGATTGTCACCTTGCAAAGAAAAGAAGAATAAAACCTAAATAAATAACTCTTTATCTTTATCATTCTGTTAGTGCGTAGATTAGTTGCACTCTTTTCTGTGTGAATGATTAATCTACTGTAACTATATATATATAAAATTGGCCTTCTATTTCGAGAAAAAAAAAAAAATGTGGCTTCAGTGTAATAAACTCAATACTTCAACGGTCAACTGAGAATTTCTCCCCCGGAGTGTATTATGAGAAAAATATTAGGGTCCGTTTGATTGCAAATATGAAATTGAATTACCTAGAAAACGAATTTTAGGGAATTGAATTGCCTAAAAATTATTTTTCTGGGAATGGTAAATTATTGTGTTTGGTTGGTATAATTTTTCATGAAATAAAAGTGTTTTTTGGTGTTCGTTTGACTTTATTTTACATGAAAATTGTCAATTAAAGGGATATAATTTACTGGTATTAGAGATGAAATTTGTTCTCATTGCCAAAACAAAAAAAATCAAAAAAATTATCTATCTTTTAATGTTCGTTTGACTTTATTTTACATGAAAATTATCAGTTAAAGGAAAATATTTTTTTACAATAATTCTCAAAATTTATTTCCATCAAATAAAAAAAAAAGTAATCGAAAATTGCAATTCTCACCATTTCTTGAATTCATGAAAAATGACTTATGTGGCCCCAAAGATGAAAATTCAATTTTAGGTAAAAATAAAATAAAATTATCAAATAAGGTTAAAATGAAAGATAAAATAAAAATTCCATTTTACATGAATTTCAATGGCTATGAAACACTACTTTACTTGAATCACTCTCATTCAAGAACTTAAAATTTCGTCATGCGTTTGTGCCTCCGACTGTACCTCAGATTTTTCCAGATCTGAACTTCAACAAAAAGTCAACACGAAATCCCCAACTTCCAGGATTCCATTTTCTTGATTAGGATTTTAGCATATTAGATCGAGACTTCTCAAAATTTTTAATTTTTTTCCCGTGAAATGGGGTGGGGAATCAAAAGAGCGCATATCTGAGCTGCCAATGCAATTCTGTTTAGTTGAGATTGTTTGTGTTAGGTGTTTTTTGTGGGATAACGTTAAAGTTGAAGTCTTTTTGTGAACTCATCAATGTCTTGGGCAGGCCCAGAAGATATTTACCTCTCTACTTCTCTTGCCAACTATCTTGACAGTAAGTTTATCTTGATTTTTTTTTTTTTTGTCGGATTTTCTTTATATTTTAAATTTGGAACGATAAATCTAATGTGCGTTTGGGTATTTCTTAATAATTGAAATCGGAATTTTCGTCGTTTTAGGGTGATATTTTCATTTGTGATAAACTGTGTCATTGGTTCTTGATGTTCTCGGTGGAATCTTTTTCTTTAAGTTTTAATGCAATTTTGGGTTGATATTCTTTCCGCGGCCTCCGCCTCTCCTCCTCTGCTGACGGTTAGGCCTGGGCGCGGTTTAGTTTGGAGTCCGAAACCGAAACCAAAACCAAATTAGTTGGTTTGGGCAAAATTCAACCCAAACCAACCCACTCTAGCTCTTAAATCGATTTGGTTCAGTTCGGTTTGGATTTTTAGTCCAAATTGAATTTTTTGTAAAAAAATTTGTCCGAGTTTTGACCCACTTAGATTACAACTAAAATCACCAAATAATTTTATGTTACAAGAATTATTGACTAACAAATAAAATCAGATTAATAGAGATGGATCAACATAAACATAAAAAAATTGTTGCTTTTTTATGCATTATCTAGCCTCACTGGTTGAGTAAGAAAAAATGGTAAGTATAATATAATGAGCTTGTGAAAGGAAATTCTCAGTGCTGTAATTCTATTAATTGAGCTGAAGGTTGCACTAACAAAGATAAATAGAAAACAGAGAAAGAAGGGGCAGGATCAGAGAGTTTAGAAGAGATTCAGATTTAGAGGAGTTGAAAAAGAGAGAGAAATAGATTCATAGAAGTGGAGAGAAGAAGAACAGAGAAACCAATGAGAGAAAGGGGGGAAATTCTGTTTTGCAACAACTCTCAACTTGTTTTTCCTCCCTCCATGTTCTCAATTTATTGAGTAGGCTATGGAATATTCTAGAATGCTTTGGTTATGGTGAGTAAAGTGAGCCATGACACACATTCCTTTAAATTTCTGGAGTTAATAGAGGGCATTGTAACCATCTCTAACATTTATAGTAACCGTCCTTACCGTTTATAGTAACCGTCCCTGAAGCTTTATTCACTAAGGTTATACTAAAAGGGTATTTTTGTTACCCAACGAAATAGGCAGCCACTATATGTTCTTGAAAGCAAGGCGAGGCAGCCTGGTTGACACCAAAAATGCAGCTCTAGGTCAATTCTTTTTTATTTCGGGTGAGGCTTGGTGGCCACCCTCCGGTACTGAATTTGCCTAGCCACAAAGGTGTATTGGCAGTTGCTACTTCCATTATCAGTGCTGGTTGATAAGCTTTACACCAGGAAGATTATAGCAGCTACCAACCTTCATATAGCTTGCCTGCTCGTTTAGATTAACACGAATAACTACCACTACTTCTATCGGAGGTTTTTTCGTGTTCCGTTCGGAGATATATTCTTGATGCCAGCGT
This sequence comes from Olea europaea var. sylvestris, assembly GCF_002742605.1. Lineage (NCBI taxonomy): Eukaryota > Viridiplantae > Streptophyta > Magnoliopsida > Lamiales > Oleaceae > Olea > Olea europaea. The sequence goes on from NC_036238.1 coordinate 22,330,431, forward strand.
GGCTTTGTATTCATGTGAGTAAATGACTGCTGATGTGTGGATTTTCTGAAATAGTTGTTTTTTGTGTCTTATCTTTGGAGGAGGTATTCTGTTTTTTCTTTGATATGTTTGCAAGAGTTTTGGTTAGATATTATCCTATGTTGTTTTTGAATATGAAACCTGTAAGAGTAAAGTAAACAATAAAGTCAAATCCAACTCTGTCCAATTTTCATATCAGTGTGATGGCCTTATCATTAGAATCATGTTTATGATGTGAAATTGATGCATATAAGTTATAACTAGAAGCCTTGTGAAGAACAAATTTTTTTGCATGGAATTTGACTGAGGCAAATATATGTCTGTTCATTGGAAAAATTTAAAGATTTATTATGTGCGAATACGGTTAAAATTTACATTGGCTTAGATTGGGAGGTGCGACATTTTCTATCTTATGCTTGATATTCCCCAGAGAAACTCCTTGCATTGCTGCGAGATGGACGGAAATTATTTGGGACTCTCCGGTCTTTTGACCAATTTGGTATTGATTTTCACGTTTATTGACATCAGTCATTTGATTCCCTTATGTTATTTTTTATCGAGCGTTTAACTGAACTTTGATCATCTAATTTGTAGCCAATGCTGTTCTAGAAGGTGCATGTGAGCGCATAATTGTTGGTGATCTTTACTGTGACATCCCATTAGGTCTATACATAATCCGTGGGGAAAATGTAGTGTTGATCGGCGAGCTAGTATGTGTTGTTTTACTTTTTCAGTAACTTTTATTCTCTGTTTGGCCCCTATTTCTAAACTCATTTTTCATCGAACTCATTCCAACCACACATTTCATAGAAGCTACACCTTTTATCAACTTTTAAACTACACATTTCATCAACTTTTATCGAAATCTATAAAAAATCTGATTTTTAGCAAAGCCAAACCGGGGCTTATTAGTATTCTGCTTTCTTGTGTGTAATTTTGATAATCAGATGTGATTAATTAGGATTTGGAGAAAGAAGAACTTCCCCCACATATGACTCGTGTTTCAGTAGATGAGATAAAAAGGGTAAGATTTCATGATGTTTTGTTAGTGCGTATATCAATGGAAATGACTCCGTGGCTTGTGCAAATGCTTCTGTGTTCAACTACACCTTCTTTTGGTGGGGATGTGGAGTTTCACCATTCTTACTTCAGATGTTATTATAAAGAGCCTTCCTATGACTCGCTGTTTAATGGTTTGAGGCTGGTTGTTTATCGTTTCATCGGTTGAATATATTGGAGCCTTTAATGATGCCTTTTACGCTCAATTCTTCTCACCCCCTTTTTTCTTGTAGTTGCCAAAAGTGAATTAAGTAAACGATCCTTGTCAGTGTTCTGTTGTCAAAAGGCGGAATAATAAGATAATAAAGAGACTAACCTCTAAGCCACAGTACGCGATATTCAATCTTGGAAGGGAAAAAAAACGGATATACTGTGATCTTGCATATTTCTTTTCTTCGAGAAAAATTCCACATATGTTTGCTTTCCCTTTTTATGTTTATTTAATCATGCACTTCAGCTGTTTTAGCCGCGTCTTTTTCTGTTCTTATCAGGCACAGAAAGCAGAAGAGGTGGCTTCAGATCTCAAGGGTACAATGAAAAAGCGGATGGATTTCCTCGATATGGATTGATGTGTACTTTAGTGTTTGACGTCTGGAAATATCACTTGCTCGAATGTCATTTTACTTGTGTCGCTTTTCAAAATTAGTTCTACAAGATAGAAATATATATAATTAGTAGATCTAGTTTTGAATATGATTTGTGCTTATCTTCTTGTCATCTGATGCATAGACTGATAGAAGTGGTGGAGCATATATGGCAAATCAAGTGTAGATCATTGTTGTACCAGTTTTAACAAGTACCTCCACATTGACTTTATTCTTGAGTTTTTGCAATTACTTTGGTATACCGTTAGCGATATTTGTGTTGAATTTTACAGTTCGCTGGTGAAGTTGAAATATCTTTTAGGATAAAGCTTGGTGTATATAATTTTACCACACTCGTGTGAGTGTATGGACACTCTTATGTACATAAAATTATCTTGTGTGTGTGTGTGTTTTTTTTTTTGACAAAAAATGATACGAAAAAGTTTTTTTTTTTTTTTTTTTGGATATTTTCTAAACTTCTTTCTCCCTACCAAATAAGGCCCTTGTAAAGGTGGCAAGACTAGAGAATTAAATTTATGAAGTGTTAAATAAAGGGAACTTTAAATTATTAAATCGCTCAAATTACAATAATTCGAGCCTCAAATTACACCCCTATTTGAGTCCTATTATTTGTAGATTATAATGAGATGAATAGTGTTTTTTTGAAAAATGAGTGGTTGAAAAATTTTTGATTTACGTGTAATATTATTTTATTGAAAATTGTGTAGTTAAAAGTGGGAGAGAGAAAAATTTAATTTAATGTAATGAAAAATAATGGGGCTCAAACGGGGGCGTATAACTTGAAACTTGCTAAATATGTCTCAAAATATGCTAACGATTATTTGAACGAAAATTAACATTGAAAAAGAATTTATTAGTTAATTGAAGGTGTTTAAAGATAAAAATGTGAAGAGAAGAATTGACACATTAGTCCTTGTATGGGTTTTGATTAAATGTAATTTCAGAAGAAAATGTATTTTGGAATAATGATTTTTTTGAAAAATGTGTGATTAAAAGATAGAGGAAAATTTTAAATTTACGTTTAATATTATTTTACGGAAGAATATGTAATTGAAAATGAATTTTAGAAAAAATGGAGCGAATATAGATTGAAAATTTTTATTGCAATTAAAATATTATGCACAGGTGTTAATATAATTACGAGACTCGTAATATTTTGCTATAAAAGGCTGATGAGGTAGGTTCCATTTTAATTTGTCCAGATTGTGTAGTTAAAAGTGGGAGAGAGAAAAATTTAATTTAATGTAATGAAAAATAATGGGGCTCAAACGGGGGCGTATAACTTGAAACTTGCTAAAAGATGTCTCAAAATATGCTAACGATTATTTGAACGAAAATTAACATTGAAAAAGAATTTATTAGTTAATTGAAGGTGTTTAAAGATAAAAATGTGAAGAGAAGAATTGACACATTAGTCCTTGTATGGGTTTTGATTAAATGTAATTTCAGAAGAAAATGTATTTTGAAATAGTGATTTTTTTGAAAAATGTGTGATTAAAAGATAGAGGAAAATTTTAAATTTATGTTTAATATTATTTTTATGAAAGAATATGTAATTAAAAATGAATTTTAGAAAAAATGAAGTGAATATTGATTGAAAATTTTTATTGCAATTAAAATATTATGCACAGGTGTTAATATAATTACGAGACTCGTAATATTTTGCTATAAAAGGCTGATGAGGTAGGTTCCATTTTAATTTGTCCACTCTTGGTGAGGACTGAGGCATTTCTTTCTTTCTTTCTTTCTTTCTTTTTTTTTTTTTTTTTTTTTTTTTTTTTTTTTTTTTGTTTTTTTTTTTTTTTTTTTTGGTCTTTTCCTCTTTTTTTCCCTCTCTGTGAACCCTGCCCGTTTTACAAACCCTAGAAATTTTCTCCGATCAATCAATTGAATCGGGTTTTTGGAATTTATAATCCTAATAAACGAACATGCATAACCAGAGGCTGAAGCAACAGCAACACCAGGCCTTGATGCAGCAGGCTCTACTTCAACAACAGTCTCTTTACCACCCTGGCCTCTTAGCTCCACCTCCTCAGGTTTCATTTCCTTTTTCTTTTTTTTTTCAACCTATTATTGTTGCTTATTGTGTTATTATTATTATTTTGCGTATTTTAGATGTTGACATCTGGGATATTATTATTAGTATTTCCCCATTCCCGCAATTTCAACAATCTTTCGTACTCGAAGATCGTTTGAAATTGCTCTCATTTTAATCACTTTTTAAGGTTTGCTTGTGCTTAAACCATTTTTCTTTCCGTTCTGGTGGATAATTTTTTGAACGAAGTGACTAGTTTAGGCAATTCACAGATACTTTTAAGGTTTTTGCATGATATGAGAAGGAACTTCTCGTTGATTCTGTTTAGATTTCATTTTTTATTAAATGTACTATAGTTTTGTATTTATGAATAGCTACACGTCTGTTTTTATTTTTCACTCTTGAGCCAATGGTCTGCAATTTAAGGTTTTGCTTCCAATTTTTTAATAACTATTTTAACTTTCCTAGTATCAGCCTTATATTTTATTTTGAAAACCATTATGAATCACTGAATTGACTTCTGTGGCTTTTACAAGTTTTTCCTGACATCATTTGTGTCAGGCAGTCTTATGTCAGGAGTATTTTCTTTTAAAAGTTTGTAAATAGAGAACAGGAATTAGAGAATTGCCCACTTTGGCTGTTATTGAGGATGAAGGTTATACTGTACTCTGAGATTTGTGAACTTTCTTATTACAAACTAACTTTTTGTTGCCTGATTGGAGACTTAAGAAAAACAAGTTTGAAAGGGTTATATTCTGTAATATGTGGTTTATTGCCTATGGTTTTTTCAAAGATTTCATGATCTGTTTAGTTACAGGATTTTTTTTTTGAAACTGGACAAACTTGCAGATTTACACGATTCTTCAGTTTGATATTGCTGTTGCATTTGAAATCTTCTCTTCTTGCCATTTGTGATGTTCTATCAGTGATGGCTTGTTTTTTCGGTGTTTTTACTTTTACTGTTTTTTCCCCTTGGGTGTGATGGTGATTGTGATCAGCCGATAAATCGGGAAGCCCTTTTCTGTATATTTATATTACTTTTTCCTGCTTTACCCTTTTATTTTGCAGATTGAGCCAATCCCAACTGGAAATCTGCCTCTGGGGTTTGATCCAAATACATGCCGCAGTGTGTGAGTGTTGTCACATGTTTCTCATTTTATTTTTTGTTCTTTATCTTTGTTATGTGCTTGCGTCATTTGCATATCAGTGCAATGTCTCCAAAAAAAAAAAACACACACACACGCACACGCACGCATGCAAATATGTTTAAAGCCATCCACCCCCACCCCCATTAATGTTCTGCTGCATGCTTTTGTGACCTACTTACCTTACTAAGCCTAAACCTGATCTAAGTAAATTGTTTATGTCTTTATAGATCTTCTCTATTTTCTTGTATGGATTTTCTTGTCATTATTCTTACGTTTGAATTTCCAAGGTGCTTTCTTAGCCATTATCATCTCATATTGTAATATCATGAGGAGATTCTTACAGATGCATCCATTTTTCTTTGTTTTAATTTTTTTTAACCTCCTAGGGTTTTTATGTTTGAGAAATGCAGATATGTTGGGAACATTCACACACAGGTGACTGAACCACTTCTTCAAGAGGTTTTTGCAAGTACTGGTCCTGTGGAAGGCTGCAAGCTTATTAGAAAAGAAAAGGTATTGTTCACATGCATCTTGTTTCCCATGATTACGTGACCATGAGCTGATATGGATTTTTACACCTTGAGATATTGTTGTTTTATGTTCTTTTTGTGCTCTGTGCAGTCATCCTATGGGTTTATTCATTACTTTGACCGTAGATCAGCCAGCCTTGCTATTTTTACTCTTAATGGAAGGCATCTGTAAGTAGGAAGCCTTCTCCCTTTTCTCATGGATAATTGGAAGCTCTACATATTGCCCCTTTTATTGTAGATTTAATTTCTGATGTCATATAGATTATTATCTTTATTCTGTGATTTCCAGGTTCGGGCAGCCTATTAAAGTCAATTGGGCATACACCAGTGGTCAGAAAGAGGACACATCAGGTAGGTCCCTCATAATTTCTTTTTACTGTGTTTCTTAGTTGCTTAGCATATAACAAAGTCATGTCTTGTGATTTTGGGCGTGTTATTATTTTATACCTTTTATGCAGGCCACTACAACTTGTTTGTTGGTGATCTTAGCCCTGAAGTTACTGATGCCATGTTGTATGCATGCTTTTCTGTTTACCCGAGTTGTTCGTAAGCACCTCTCTCTCTCTCTCTTCCTCTTTCCTTGTCCACAATCTCTTTCTCGATTTAACTTCCATACAGTGGTAAAAAGTCAGTTCAAACTTGGTCTTTCCCCTTGCATTGAAGTTTTTGGTTAAAATATAGTTCAGCGTTGCTGTCTGATTAATGATTTGTTTTGTTTGTTTTATAAAAATGATTATTGTCTTGTTTGTTTGCAGTGACGCTAGGGTTATGTGGGATCAAAAGACTGGTCGTTCCAGGGGGTTTGGATTTGTCTCATTCAGAAGTCAGCAGGTATGTTCCCTTGCTTTTTATTTGACTTTGTTTCGCATACTCTTGACTTCCTTCTACTCAAATTCAATTTTTTTAATTTTCTGCTCAGGATGCGCAAAGTGCAATAAATGATTTAACTGGTGAGAACATTCTCATGAATCTCTCTTCATAAGTTGTCGTTGCATAATATTTTTTTTTTTTAGCATAATGACATGGAAATACTATAGCATTACGTTACTAAGTCTGTGTGTTCATAACGAATTTAAAATAAATTAGAAAATGGTTAGTGAAATGGATATTTTAATTTGAGAAAACTTGGACAGCCAAAGTATTGGTTTTTGGGGAACCAATAATTTCCCAAAACAAACAATACTTTTGCAAAATAGTTCATTCGTAGGCTTAAAGCTTAAATACAAAATAATGCAAAACTAACGAGCACTAATTTGCTCGATATCCCCATTGTCTCCTACAAGAACTACAATTTACAATTACAAATAACCATCCACTACTAACTCAAAATTTTATAATATATATGTAAAATGAAATGGAAAAATAAAAATCATGACATTCCTACCCCTTAATGACACCCTTGTCCTCTAGGGTGAATTTTGAGAACAATTGTACTTTTCTTCGTTTTCAATTTATGATCAAATGTAAAAATATGTTAAATCTTTGTTGTAGACGCTTCATTAGTTCAACCTCATTCTTCCTTTTTATTGTGGCACTTGGTAGATGGATGATATGTCTTGATTTTGTCTATGTCCATGTTTAGCCTTCTTCTTGAAATTAGTTATTCTATTTTTTATTCTCTCCAATTTTTGAGCACTTAATGCTTCTTGAAGACCACTGAATATGGATGCCCATTTCCTAGGCTACAAAAACATTTTAACCGACATTTTTCTATCCTTTTTGCACATCAGTTGGTTGCAGTAATGAAGAATATTGTTGTTACAAGTCTCATCCTAGATTAGCAATAGTTTTCCATCTTCAAAACTTTTGGTGGTAGCCGATGTTTGATTTCTTACATGCTCAACGTCACAAGGAATGGATCTTTGTCTTTGCACTGTAGAAAGCCGAATCACTATTCTGCTACTTTATTGTGAATGCTTCGAGACCTTAAAATTTTCAGATCGACATTTAGTATCTTTATCGCATGATAACGATAAAAATACCTACTTAATATCTAACAGCTCAAAAAACTCGTTCATCTTGGACTGAAGTTCTCTTTGACTGTTAGTCATAGTTTTCACTGTCTTTTCCGAGCGCTACACGTTCCTGCAATTCGTATATGCTGGCACGGGTACAAATGCTGTGTTCACGGTTTATTCCTAATTAATTTAAATCAAAATAGGGAATGATTACCGAAATGGATAGGTTAATTGGAGGAAACCTGGACCTCCCATATTGGTTTTCGAGGAAGCAATAGCCTCCCTGAACAAACAGTATGTTCGTAAAATATTTTATTCATAAGTATTCATTGACAGTTTATGTATGAAATACACTTTCACCTAAAACCAAGAGTACTAATTTGCTCCATAACTTCACTGTCTTCTATGATTTATTTTATTTGTAATTTTTTTGTTTTATTTAATTTTGATTTAGTCCAATATAAGCAGTTGTGAGTTGTTATTTCTTCTTTTACTTTAGTTATTGTAGGGGATAGTGAGGAAATGATGCCAATTATGCTACTTTGTTGTAGGAGAAAATGTGAAAATGATCTTGTATTTATATTCTAAAGAAATGAATACGATGTCAAAGAATTATTCTACAAACTTATGTTTCTTGTACGAATAAATTCTTGCCCGGATCATATTACTTATCTCAAACAAAAAGAATAGGTAATTTACTGTCTAATATTCTCTCTGACTACCACTCAGGGAAATGGCTTGGCAGCAGGCAGATACGTTGCAATTGGGCCACAAAAGGTGCTGGTACCAGTGATGACAAGCAGGATTCGGATGCCAAAAGTGTAGTGGAACTAATGAATGGCACCTTGGGTGAGCAAGAAAAATTGACTGCAAGAATTATGGGAAACATATAAAAGATGGTCTCGTAGAAAAATACTAAATGGTAGTCATTGATTGAAACTAAGTAATTTGAGGCCTTGCCATATGAATTTATTTAAGAAAAACTGGATTTAAGTGATTGTAATTTCTTTTGTTCCATTTCTCGCTGAGAATTATGCTTCAGACGTGATTTTGTGATTAACTTACAGATAATTATTTTTTTACTAGTTGATGCCCAACGAGAAAAATAATCATATTTGTTGGCTTTTGCTTTTTACAGAAGATGTTAAAGAGGCTACAAATAGTGATATACCCGATAATAACCCTCAATACACCACAGTGTATGTTGGTAATCTTGCTCCAGAGGTAAGAAACTTTCGATTCCATGTGATGTCTCACTCTCATGACTTGTTTATTCCTTCCAAGGATTTTATTTACAGAGAATTTTTTCTTTTTCAAGTTGCTAAAGGTAAACCCTTGGAATATTTGATAAATTATGAGGGCTTTGGGGAGATTATTGCTAGGATTTCACGCATTATCCCTATTTACTCTACATAGACATGTTTGATCACGAAGCTTCTTAATCCTCAACCATGACCCCACCCAAAAACTAATATTCTTCTTCATGCATTTTCCATTGCATTTGCTTTACCAGGTTACCCAGGTTGATCTCCATCGCCACTTCCATTCCCTTGGTGCTGGAGCAATCAAGGAAGTTCGAGTTCAGCGTGACAAAGGATTTGGTTTTGTAAGATATAGTACCCATGCAGAGGCCGCATTGGCCATTTCACTGGGAAATAATCAATCATTTTTCTTTGGCAAACAAATCAAGGTAATGCCCTCATAGTTGCTTGCTTATAAGGCAGGGGAATAGATATTCAGCTGGAAAAGGATGTTTTGCCAGATAGCTGTCCTTGTCAAAAGCTATTGTTGACAAGGAAAAAAATCTGATTTTTGAGAAGAAAAAATATTCATTTAGCCAATCTGACTTAGGGAATAAGGCTTGGAATGTTCGTTTATAGTTTTAGCTCGAACTCATCAATGTTTTTCAAATGCCTGCAGTGTTCATGGGGAAACAAGCCAACTCCAGCTGGAACAAGCTCAAACCCTCTCCCACCACCTGCACCTGCACCTTTTCCGGGCCTTCAAGCGACAGACCTTCTGGCTTATGAACGGCAACTTGCAATGAGCAAGATGGGTGGCATACATCCTTTGAAGCAAGCATCTTTGGGAATGGGTGCTGGTACTAGCCAAGCCATCTATGATAGTGGTTTCCAGAATGTTGCTGCTGCTCAGCAGTTTATGTACTACCAATGATTTAACTAGATTGGATATCATGTGAAGATCCTTCGAGTGCCCATTTGGACTTTGTACTTTGTAGGACGAGTTTCTAATATTTCTGTTTTGGGCTGTTCCCTGACTTTATATGCTTGCCCTTGTGTATTGTTACACACGTTATGTATGCATGAATTGGTTATATAGGATGTGCGTGCCATTATTGAAAGGAAAATGGCCTCACTAATTTAGCTCCGTGTTCGTATAATATATATACACACAGACACCCCCCTTTAGATTAAATAATGATATAAATAAGAGTAGTTTATATTTGTTGATAACAAGATACGTTAAATTGGGGTATATAAAAAAGTTAGGAAAGTGAGTTATAACTTGAATCAATCAAAAAATAAGTCTATTTTTATGAGGATGGAGGGAATATAAGATGACAATTAAAATTTCAAATCAATTAAAGTCAACTGATATCACTGCATCTAAAGAGGGGCGGGGGGGGGGAATGTGTGTGCGTGTGTGTGAGAGAGAGAGAGTTGTTTTCATTTCATTTGTGAGTAAGTCCTTTGCTCTATTTTTTTTGAAATTTTTAACTAAACATTTCATTAAATTCACACTTTCATCAAATTTTTAATTTTATATTTCACCAATTTTTATCAAAATTCATTAAACTCTTATTTTTATCCGAACCAAATAGAGGCATAGTTTGTTTGGGAGAGATTTTTGAAAAATAAAATTATTTTATTGGGAGAATGTATGATTGAAATTAAGTTATAAAAAAATTAAATAAGTTGTGCCAAACTAACAATGAGTTGGATGTTTAAATTTAAAGATGTTGATTATACAGAAACAATTTAAATAGAGTTACATAAAAATTTCTGCATTGATAATATTATCCTTTTTTTCTTCCAAAACTGAATACAGATTTCCTTGTAAATTTTATGTCAAATGTAGAGAAAAATTACCTTTATACTTTTCAATCTAATTTTATGAGTGAGATGGGAGCACCACTTCAATTTGACAATTAAAAAAATAATAAAAAAAAGTAAACAAACAAAGATTAAAGCCCATAAAAAGTGTCCCATTTTAAACCAGAGTAAATTACACCCCAGCATACTTTTACAGATTCGTGTTCTAAAAATTAGGTGGGAAGTTTCACATTTCACAAATCGGATATTTTATATTTAAATATTAAATATACAATTTTCATCCCAAATCTTAATCAATTTCTCTCTCTATATCCTACTTCTGTCGGCGGCTGTGCACACATGACGCTGTCAGTGCTACGCTCACACAATCGCTGTCGGCGCAGCGCTGACATAGCGCCACACGATGGGCAACAACCCCTCACGCTCTGGACGCCATTTGCCTAGCTTTTACATAGAGATTACAACACCACTTGTTGCTTTTGTGGTGTGGCAACTGACAATGATGGTTTCCAGGCTCCTGCTTTTGTCTCATGACGTTGTTTTTGCCAGTGGTAATGCAGGCAGTATTAGTGTGCGATGGTGGGGTGAATTTGTAGATTTTTTTGGTAAGTGTGGTGGTTTGTAGTGTTGTGTAGATTGAAATAGAGGAGGTGGCTGCAGTGGTGGCGGTTGTGTGGTGTGTGAATGGTAGGGATGACAATCGGGCTTGTCGGTTCGGGCCGCCCGTGGCTCGACTCGGAAAAATCTCGAGCCGAGTCCCATTTTTAAGTGCTAGGCAAAGCTCGAGCCGGCCTACGTGGCTTGCCAGCTCAGAGCATATATTAAAAAAAATAAAAAAATAAAAAAGGCAGCTGGTGCTACTAAAAATAGGGCAGCGGGTTGCTGCCAAACATGGCAACAACCTGCTGCCATTTTATTTAATAATAATAATAAAATCCAAAACAAACGAAATCTGAACCGACTCGGCTTGGCTCAGAAAGGCCCGAGCTAAAAGCTCGGGTTGAGCATAATTTTTTTTTGTCGAGCTTTTGCTCGGCTCAACTCGGGCTCGGAAAAAAGCTCGAATATTTTACCCGAGCCCGAGCCTAGAATTTTGGCTCACGAGCCGACTCGATTCGACTCGTTGACATCCCTAGTGAATGGTGGTTTTACGGGTGCTGTGGTGGCAAGGCAGTGGTTCTGGAGGCAGCTTGTGACCAATTATTTGGGTGCGGTAGTGTTAAATCGATGGTGGATCTGGTGGTGGGGTGGCTTTTGTTGATGGAGGTAGTAGTGGTGGTGGTGAATCTGGCATGGATGTGTTGGTGGTTGGTGGTTTGTAATTGAAAATGGTGGTTTGTCTGTGGTTGTGGTGGTGAGGTCGTTGTGAATTTGGCGCGACAATTTGTTTGTGTTTTTTTTTTTCAATGTGTTCGATTTGTTGTAGGTAATGGTGGTTTTGGCCTTGACGGCGATAATGGTACTGTTGGGGACAGTGGTGAGGTAGTGGTCACAAGCATTGATGGTAGTCATAAATTATTTGGTTGACTGTAACCATTAAATTGGTTAATCTGTGACCAATAAATAATATGTGACCAATAAAAGAGATGAATTTTGATCAAGAAATAATGTGTGACCTAAAAAATTGTTAATTTGTAACCGATACTTTTGATAATTTGTGGCTGTCTAATAAGTTGTGATTTATAATGTTCGTGATTTGTGATCGATGAACAAATTGTGACTTATAAAATTTTTGAATTGTAATCGTGAAATAATTTGTGAGATATAAAAATTTTGATTAGTTACCAACAAATAACATGTGACTAACTAAATTTGTGAATTTGTGATCAAATTGTATAAATTTGTAACTTTAATATATTTAATTAATAAAATATATAACCAGTTAATTAAATTATAAATAAATTGTAATAAATATATAATTTTTGAAATTTGAAACTTTTAATCTTAATTTTGAAATAGGTGATAGTTAATCTCTTATTTATGAATTTTTCCCTTTAAACAATCTTTACTATTAATTAATTGAAAGACGATTTCACAAAGTTCCCAAAAAAAAAAAAAAAAAAAGAATTGTATAATTGTTCAAAAATATTTCTCCAATATCCATAGTTTGGCATTCGGGTAATCAGTCCTTAATAATAATAATAACTGCACTATAACAAAGGCAATCAACCTTTGCTCATTTTATTTTATTTTTATTTATGTCATCAACTTTTTATTAATTAATAGTTAATCTATGATAGCAGTTTACTTCCAAATAAGTTGGGACGTTGGAAGACTTACTTTTCCTTCATATTTTAAAATAATCAAAATAAAGAATAAAAATGGAATATTTGTCTCTCATTTCAAAGTACGTTAATAAAATATTAGATCTGAAACCTTTAGAAACAAGATTTACTAATTAATTGAAAGATAAGAATGAGATTGAACTAAAAAAATTGAGGTACAAGTGCAACAATGAGCAAATTTTGAGGACTTTCACAATAATTAATAATTTCTCTGTAATAGGAATAGTATGTTAATATAATTACTTTTTTGATATAAATATACCCCATTTTAATTGCATCACAGGTTCTTGGCCTTCACATAATGTCACACTCAGATCCCCAATTTTAACACTTTCTTAACCTTCAATATTTCATTAATTAGTACATGTTTTTTACAACATTTCTCATCCAAAAATTTGTTTAGTGTGCTTTAAAATAAGAGGCAAATATCTAATTGCACATTATTATTATTATTATTATTATTATTATTATTATTATTATTATTATTATTAAAATGCGAGGGGCAAAAAGTCTTTTTATGCCCTTCAATATAATATTTGGATGAAAGTGACAAGACGTGCCAATTAGTGAAAAGTAGTTGATGATTCTAGCAATATGTTTAGCATTACTCAATTAATATACATTTTATGCAACATAATCGCTCTTTACTAATGTTTATGCCTAAATCAATATTTTTATTTTTTAAATTTTAATAGTTCAAATAAAATTCAACTTATAGTAATTTGATGCATTGCTTTATAATTCATTAATGCAGAAATACCACCACCTATGATGAAAAGATGTATTTGGTTAAAGTTCGATTGTGATCCGAATTCTATTTGAGGGTTCAATTGGGAGTTTTTAGTTGAAGTAGTTTTGAAGCAGTCAAAGATGTACAAGCAGGGAGAACATTCGCGTTGAAGATCGTTCACTGGCTGCTCAAGCAAAAAAGTCAATAACATCACTGCTCACTAGCTGTGAGGGCACCGCTCTAGTGATTGTGTTATATGGTGCAATTGGGTTTCACGAATTTGGCAGCTTTTTCTTTCCTATTCAATCTCAAACATTATGATATTGGTGATGCATATTGTACTAGGACCCTACTTTGGGTTAGGTTCTTTGTATTATATACACAACGAATAAATCTTTGGAAAAGTCACCCAACACAATTTTTATAATTCTCCATTATTTTATATCAGTAAATTCTCCGATTCTGCCCTCGATTTTTTTCGGGGGTCTTGAATTTTGAAGTAAATCTTGTGTCTATGTTATTATTTTTGATACTACCATTTCCCGACTTTTGTTTCAACATATTCTAATGAAAATGCAATATCTTGTGGGGAATGAGGCAAGGATGGGATGGGAACGGGAACGAGGACATGGAGGAGGAACATGGTCCTCATATCGAACCTATTCCTAATTTTTTATGCTGTTAAATCTAAATTGTATTTAAAAATAAGTAAAACTAGTAAATGAAGATATTTTAATATTCGTCCAACTTCTTTTGATAGGGCAGGACTAGAAGGGTCATCCAGACTTCTTGCTTTTTCTAGCAAATAGACTATTTCCATCAAGGGACCGATGCTTCTAAGTTCAAAAACGTTAAACATGTGTGAATGGTATACCATCATAAAAATAACTTAGAGAGGAGAATAATAATGCAATTCATTTAAAGTTTAGATGATCATCGCTCTATGTGACAATTGAGGAAGTGCAATGCTATCCAATGCATAAAAATGTATTGAAAATTCATTGTATGGATCTATGATCATCTAAACTCATAAATAACATTACTCAAAGGAAATCATCCTACGAAAAGTGCAAGTAAAATATAAGTGAAAGATTAGAGATTAAAATGCTCTATCTCAAAGGTTAAGGACCAAAATACAAATAAATCGAGGACCTTCTCTGTTATTTTCCATATATAGAAAAGGGTGAACGTCTCTTCACTCCGCTTGGGGGATTTTTCTAAATGGCCTATCACTATTCATTCTTGTCAAAATGTCTATAATACCCTTAATGAAATGACTTGCCATATTTTGCACAAAATATCCCAATTTATTGGAATAGTTCCACAATTCTTCTATTTCTCTCATTTCGAATTTTAATATATAGTTCCATCCTTTGATCTAATAAATTAGCATGATCTGTAATATAATTGTCATATAATTCTTTAAGATTATCATATTCCTTAGATAATATATCCATAGTCTCTAATTGAGAAATTTTTTTTTTATTTTTTCTAATAGTCTTTCTAACAGATTATCTAATCTTTTAATTGTATAGCTGGGCATCATTTAGATAATTCCTTACAAGCTTTATGAATAATAATAATATGATAGATAAGTTTTTTGCAAACATGAAAAATAATAATCCCTACGATTCTTTCAAGATATTAGAAGAATTCTTTCTAAATTTAACAAAGACAATAATTTTACCTTACTTATGATCTTAAATTTGTATTCTTAGAATCGAGTGATCTTCAGGCTCTGAATCTGCAAACTGCTCCCTCAAACGGCATTTTGCCTTAATGGAAATTCTGCTATTTCAGTTTCTTGCCCTCACTGTATCTTTTCTTAGAATTAAGAATAAGGATTTTAAGTAAAGAAAATTCTCTCTTTGTTAAAGTAAGAAAGAAATTATCTTCTTCAATCTGTCAAGAATCTATGGGATAGAAAGTTTAGAAACTCATATTTTTCTGATATCAAAAGATTGAGATTTTATTTCTATAATGATTTATACAATATTTCTATTGTATACAAGGGGTTTCCAGAAAAACTGGTTTTAAAGAAAGCTTAAGGAAAGAGGATGGTTTCTAACTCGAGATGCTCCATTCTTTCCCAAAGACCTCTATTTATACATGACTCAAACTTACTATTATTGGTCTACTACATCATTGAATACATCAGAATTTGAAAAATGCTCACATGCCTCTCTATTCTTTTCCTCCTGGTGTCTACATTTTCACATGCGTTTTTTGCTTTTTCATCAAAAAGACATCTTTTCCTCTATTATTGCCTCTTCATCTTTGGCTCTATATACAGCTGACTAGATGCTTTAGTAGTGGTAGGTCCCTTTTTACTTATCTCCATTCATCTTTCATCTTGAAAAATCAATCTTTTTAATCTTGTCTGCATGTGGGGCACTCCATCAGTCTGCATGACTCTTGGATTGTTGTAGGACTTCCATTAATTTGATGAGTATCAAATTTCTAGATATATTCTTTCAAAATAGTAGATTTTTCTTTTCCATTATTCATAAGAAGTGTCCATCCTTCATATTGACACAAGCATCTGAATTTTTTATTAAGTAAGTTCTTTGCAATGTTGTAAAGAACTTTCATTCCCAAAATTCTCCGGGATTTTATCCATAATTTATTGATTTTAGGCAATGGTTTATTATTTCGACCAACTTCAATCTGAAAATCTCGGCCAACATATCCAATTGTGATAATATGTTCAGCAGGATAGTATATCCTTCCATCAACCTCGGGACTTATTGAATAAAATTTGATATAAATCGATCTCCCTTGGGCAAATTTTGAAACTTCTGCCCTGAATATATCATCAAAATTTTCAATTTCTTTTAAATCTTTTCCTGGATAGATCAAATCCATAAATCCATAATCTGCTGCCATTTTGACCATGAAAGAGTCTGCATCTTTGGTAATTATTAATCTGGGATAAACATGATCTCCTGATGCAATAAAGTGTGATTCATTTTCTTCTAATTCATAAACAATTTTGGCAAATGATCTATATTCTTCTTCTTTTGATGATAAAGGGGTATCATCATCTTCATCAATTTTGATCCTGATAACTCTTGTATGTTTATCACCATTTTTTATAGTCACCTTCCGGGGACTTGCTATGTCTCGTTTGATATTACTGGGTCCACTGTTGCTTCCTAGCTATGTACGTGTTTGTATTTTGGAGATTGAATCAATTGGTATTTCCTGTTTGGTATTTAATGATTCGAATTGTGAAGTAATATCAATAATTCTGTCATTCAATTCTTTGGTATATTTGAAATGAGAATTAGAGATTTCCACCAACAATTTGACATTTTGTTGGATAGATTCTGTCATTTGCTCAATTTCAATTTTCATATCTTCTGATTCTTCCACGAGGAATTTCATTCGTCTGTTGACATCTATTAATGAATGATATTATCCATCTCCAAATTCGATATTCCTGCTCAAAAAATCTGCAAGATAGTTATTTATTCATTTAATATGAATATTATCAAAATTGTAGAATGATAAATATGATTGCTATCTGTGTAACCTTCTATATTGAGGTTCCATAGGTAACTTATTTCTAATAAGTCCTGCAACTTGAGAATTATCAGTTTCAACAATAAATTTTTTAGATAAAAGGAATAATGAAAACTTTTTTATTCCTCTAATAATTGCTAACAATTCTTTTTCATAAGTAGTATAATTTATTTCTGTTTGGTTAAAAGTTCCACTTGAATATCTGCATATTTCATTTAAATCTGTTTTTAATATAGCTGTCCAATATTTATCCGAGGCATCAGTATTAACAATTAGATTATCTTTTTTCATCTGGTAACTTTAATTTTGGTAAATTTTTACATTCTTCTTTTAATGATTTAACAATTTCAGTATGTTCTTTGTTCCAACCTTTAGTATTTATTTTTCTAAGTAGAATTTGTATTTTATGTCTCTTTTTTGAGAGATTTTCAATAAATCTTTCAACATAGTTTAAATATCCTAAAAAATTTTGTATTTGTTATTTGGATTTTAATTCATTTGGAAAGCTTTCTATCTTTTTAGATATATGAGTCTGTAATTTTATTCCTTTTCTATCTATTGATAATCCCAGAAAATCTATTTCTTATTTCTCAATTATAGATTCCTTTTTAGAAGTACAATTCCTTCCTTTTTGTATTCATTTATGAATTGTAATAAATTATTCCTATATTCTTTTTTATTATTAGAGCATATTAGTATATCATCTATATAAACAATAAGAAAATCACTAAACTTTTTGAATATATTATCTATTTTCCTTTGAAATATTTGTGGTGCATTTTTTAAACCAAATGGCATAACTAACCATTCATAATTTCCTTAAGGTGTATTAAAAGCTGTATATTGTATACTATCTTCTTCCATTTTTATTTGCCAAAATTCTGATTTACAATCAAATTTGAAATAATATTGTTTTCCTTTTGCAAGGTTTATTAGGACTTCTTTAGTTGGTAAAAAGTACCCATCAAATTTAGTACATTTATTTAATTCCTTATAGTTTATTACCATTCTAACTTTTCCTCTAATCTGCTCAGAATGTTTCATAACCATAAAAGCTGGACTACTATGAGGTCCATTACTGAGTCTAATTAAATTTTGTTTTAATAGTTCTTTTATTTGAATTTTAAATTCTTGCATATCCTGTAAGGTATAAATCATTGGTCTGATTCTTATTATAATATTTTCTGTTAATTCTATTTTAGCTCTAGGATGATATGGTTTCCAAAATAATAATGGGTTTTCTCCATAAATTTTTTCTAATTGTTCTATGGTTTTTTCCATACTTATTTCTATTTCTGTTTTTAGGATTTTTTTATATGATAGTTTTTTATTTTTTAGTTCATCTTGTACTATTGGTCGTTTTTCCCATTTATCACCACGCTGGGCTGGTTGAACTCTGTAGGGTCTAAATTCTCTTGGTATTTTTAATAGATGTGCACAAGGTGTTTGTAACATTATCATGTAATTATTTTGTTTATAGTATTGAAATTGTTGGATAAAGTCATTTCCTAATAATATATCACATTCTAATTTATTATAATTATATACTTTATTTATTATAACTTGTTTACTACCAAGTATTATATTAACTTTTTCAACACTATCAATTATTTGAGTGCTTTCTTCAGTCACTCGTGTTATTTTTATTCCATGATTTTATTAAGAAATGTTTAAAAATTGTTATATCACTTCCTGTATCAATTAAGGCACAAGTTGTTATATTTGTTTCTACTATAGTAACTTGTATATATACTGCTAATGGAAAACTTATTTGATTATTCATTCACTTCCTATTTTACATAATGTAGTTTGTCATTTATGAGTTATATATAACCCTTCTCTTTTTATACTATAATCTTCTAATTCATTTAAGAAATTCATTCCTAATAATATATGAGGTTCAATATCCATACTTTCATCCAAATAACATGGTACTAAAAGATCAATCCCACCTATTTTTATTGGTACCTTTACCTTTGATTCTGTAATATATAGTTGTCCATCAAAATTCCTGTATTCATATAGTTCTGTTTTGTAAGTCATTAATCCTTCATTTTTAGTTGCAGCCATATGACATTCTCCAGCACCTGTATCTATCAATATATTTCATCCTTTATATACCTTCTACCGTTGAAATATTTTCCTTTTATTTTCATATTTCCAATATTTTCATGAGGTTTTAGTTCTTTTATACCACTAGTTTCTCCTAAATATTCTTTTTTATTAGGTAGTCTAAGACTTTTTGATTTCTTTATCAACCTTCTATTATGAAATGTTATTTTATAATCTTCTTCTTCTCTTAACTCTGTTATTTCAGGCTTATTTTTAATTATATTAAATTTATACTCTTCTGAAAATAAGATTTATTTGTTTGTTTGGTTCCACTATTTTACTAATATCTTTACATTACTTATAAATTTCTATGTATGGTTTATTAGAATAAATATTCCCATAATTAGAAATAGTAAATGTATATGATGCCCTATATTCCATAGTCATAATTTGGTATCTTGGTTCCATTATATCATTTTTATGTAATTTGAAATGTAATCCTAAGACTTCATTAAAATTTTTATCTTTCAATGAGACACAATATTTTGGGTAACAAGTAAATATTAACTTTTGATATGCTAAATTTCCTTCTATAATTCCTAAATGACCATCTTCAAGATTTATAATTCTTCCATCGTGTAAACTTACAGTTAATGGTGAATCTATTCATTCCCTAAATAAAGATTTAAACATTATTTGTATTCCTACTAAATAAACATATTTGATCTTTTCACTATGTTTTTTTACTTATTTTTTATAATAATTCTGATACTGTACTTTTTGTTAAAAGGTTTATTTTATGTGTTCCTTGCGTTGTCTTGACATCTGTAGTTTTTTCAATCTTATGGTATTCATTTATTGTTATTCCTTTTCTTCTCCATATTTTATCTAGAATTTCCCATTTTCCTATTTTCAAATCTAAGGATAACTTTTGTATTTTCTTAAATTTATTAGTATCAAAAGTTACTTTTAATCCATAACCTTCTATTCCCTCATATTCTTGGATTTCTATATTATTATTTTCTATTTTTTCAATTTCTCTATTCAGATTCCAATCCATTATCTTCTGAATCTACTTCACTTATAAATATTTCCTAATTATTATAATGTTCAATATCAGATATTTCACTTTCTATTTCAAAATAATCATTTTGTAATATTCTCACTTTTTTCTTTGTGCAATCAGGACTTATATGACCTATTTCTCTACAATTCCAACACTTACATTGTTTCTTATCTTTCTTATAAGGTTTATTTTTCTGTATATTATTTTTTCTTTTATAATATTTTCTTCCAAGTTTTATGTATTTTTTCTTAAAATTTCTATATTTTTTAAACTTTCTGTTTTTATACTTTCTTTTATTTCTTTTTTTAGAATTACATCCCCATCTTATAGGTTTTTTCATATCTTCACAACATATTCTAGTTAATTTTTCTGATTTTTTCAATAATTGTCTTTGTTGACATATATATGCAAGTCTTTCAAACAAGAATTTTATTCTTGATCCTAGTGTTCTAGGTATTCCTATATTTTCTTTAATATATTTTTCAAATTCTATTTTAAAATATATTCCCCATGATCTTGGTAATTTATTGTAATACATATCTTGATATATTTCTTGATTTTCATTACTATAAAATTGAGTATAATAGTAATTCTTGAATTCACAAGTATATTTTTTAATTTTACACATATCACAAATTGTTAAATTAATTAACTTAACTCTTGCATTATCTTTTTCTCGTATTGCTTCTTCTTCATAATTTCTTAACCAATTTTCTCCTAAGAATTCATCTGTAATATATCTACTAATCTTTCTATTCCTAGTTTATCTGACTTTATTATTTCTGTTTGTACATTTCTGTTTATTAATAATTTTGTATCACTACTAATTCCTTCCCACCAATTTCTAACATTTCCTTCAAAAGATGCAATTAAAAAATCTATCATTCTTTTAGTATTTTTTTCATGTGTCATCTTTATTATATAAAAAGAATAATATCATTGAGTATGCCCATGTTATTAAGGCTTTCTTAGTGTCTATTTTGCAATCTAGGTCTAATTTTGTTCTTCCATGGTTAACAGGTTTATCATAATTATTATTTAATTCAAATCTATTACTATATTTATTTCCTTTAGACGGTTGTTTATCTCTTATTTTATCATAAAATTGTCTATGTGGTTTATTATACATCGGAGCATAACTTTTATTTGGATCTATTGATTCTTGTTTAGAGGTTCATACGTGATTAGGTTCTCCTCCAGTATTCATTAAGATTTGATATTCATCATCTATACTTTCTAAACTTAAATGATCAAAATTATCTATAAGTAGATCTAATTCTTCATTCATTTTCTTTGTCTTGATTTTCTTTAATTTTTTGTTTACTTAACATTTTTTCTCTAGATTCCTCTTCTTCTAATATTTTAGGTAACATATTTTTCCTAAACTCATCATCCATGCTTCCTGTTTCTATTATTAAATTGTCTCTTTCAATATGTTTTTTCCCTATTCTGGTTATTTCTTTTTCTATAAATTTTTTATCTATTCTATTATTCTTTTCTTCATTTTCTTTTAATTTTCTGACTTCAAGTTTCAATATATTTGTATCATTTCTTGCTTTTTTATTTCATTCTTTATTTCTTGTACATCATTTATTAATGTTCTTATTAAATGTTTTAATTTTTCCATATGTTCACTGATTGACATTTTCTTTTATCGATTTTTTGATTGACAATAATAAAATACTATATACTCAGTATTTTTACAATCTCTTATCATTTTATCATACTTTTGTTTTATAACTTCAATATTTGTTAGTTCTTTTAATTTTTCATAATACCTTGTTTTTTTTTTTATACATTTCTTGTTTTAATTTTAATATTTGTTTTTCTTTAGTTTTAGTTATATCTCCAAATATTAATAATTCATCTAAAATTTTATTATTTATTATTCTTATTCTTCTTAACTTTCTTTCTAAAATATTTTTAGTTTCTTCCATTATATTTTTATGATGATTCAAATATTTCTCTATGATATAATTCATTTTCAAATACTTCGATAATTATTTCATATGTACGTCTATCTTTGATAAATCCTACAATTAATTTACGTAATATTTGTTCCTTTATCTCTCTAGGTAAATTCCTAGTTACATATAATGTTATTATTTTTAATTTATTAGGGATAGAGTTGAAAAATATATAACATCCTTTTTCTTCAATACATTGATAATAATTATTTATTTTTATGATTTCCATAATAATTTTTTTTTCAGATTACTATGAAATCTATTTCACTCTGGATTTCTTCTAATATATATATGCTCTTATATTATTCAAATAATATCTTTTTAATTATTTTTTCTTTTAGTTCTAAAGGTAGATTTTTAATTACTCTAAAAATTTCTAATACTTCTTTTATGTCTTTACTATATGTTCCAACTATATTATCTTCTTCGATATAGCATTTTATATTAAAATTATATTTTACCTGATACCTTAGTCTATTTTTATAAGTTTCAATAATTTCTAAAATCATAAACTTTTAAGTCTTTCTTTATCTTTTCAACAATTAATTTTATTTATTTTCAATATCTTTTAGGTAATTTATTTTTATATATTTTCTCATGATCTCTCTGACTCTGATACCAACGGGATGAATGCTACTATGAGCGGACAAAAATCTAATAATAAAAAATCTAATAATCTAATATTCTAAAAATTCTTTTATTTTTGTTTTAGTTAATCTATTTGTTATTAAGCGTATATAAAATCTTAAGGTAAGGTTAAAAACTAATTTTTTGTATGCTTGTGGTAATTTATTTTTTATTGGCCTTCTCATAAATTTTTAAGTAATTCTTCAAAGTTTAGTAATGTTTGAGAATTTATAATATCAACATCTGTTATCATATCTATGTCTGTTCTAAAAGGTATATCGTATTTTAAGATATTTTTCTTCCTTTTTTCTAATTTATTTATGATACCTTGTATATCTTTTATGATTATTGATCTTACAACTCCTTTAGCAAAATTTTCTAATAAGTTTTCTTTGAAACACTTTAATATTTCTTGTGATACATATAATTGTTCTTGATATCTTATCTTATCAATTTCTTTGTCAAACTTAATTTCTTTTTTATTTTTAACAACTTTTTATATATTACATGGTCCTCTCTCATATTTGAATTTTTTCATTTTATAATTATTCATTAATAATTCTTTCAAATTTTCAGAAAAATTATTTGTTAATTTTTTAAAGATTTAGATAGAAGATTTTTATTATGAAATAAATTATTTTTAATATTTGTTTAAGGATATTTTAGATAATTCCAAATATTTGAAAAAGTCAAGCCTATTTTGAAAAATGCCCTCTCTAGTCAATTTCATGTATTTCCCACTCCGCTTAGCTCTTTCACAGTAACAATTTGCATACATTGAGTTCTAACATGTTCGTCTGAATTTGATTTGTGAGGGATCAATCAGTCGGAAAATGGGGGTTTCATTTAAGGTCTCCAAAACCGGTAAGAGGTTCCACCCCAGACCGCTCGAGTTAGACGCCCCCGTCGGAGGAGGAGGAGGAGAAGACACCATAATTTCATCCTCAATTCAGAAGAGCGATCCCAATTTCACTACCACCCGAAATCTCACGGTAAAACATATAATTAAAAAAGTTCGATGCCTTGGCATCAATTGAATTATGGTCGGAACAGGTACATACAGAGGAGGGTTTGTAGAATGAGCTTAACCTTATTCCAAGTTTTGCACTTTTTCTTCCTTTTTTTTTTGTGGAATTTTTTATTTTAATTCAGTGCAGATTTCCGTTGAGGTTTTTTCTTTGTGGGTTTCACCGTAAAAAGTTTCATAGCTTTGTTGATTTTTCGCTCTGGATATGGATTATTTATTTATTTATTTTTTATATCAATTCTTTATATTTTAGCCTTCTCGATATGGATTTATCTTTGATTTTTAATATAAATGATCAAATATTTTAACTGAGAAAAAAAAATCTGTTCAAGTCGATTCTTTTGCCGTTAATTTTGGATAATAAATTGCAGGTCCAATATTTTTAATTTTTATTTTTCTAAATTCATTAATTAATTAATTTATGTTTTTAAGCTTTAGCTTAGTTTGCAAAGGAACTTGTTCATTTAGATCCTCAAAGATTAAACTTCTATGTGAAACTTTGAATTTATCTGTTTGGACTTTATATTCTTGCAAAAAGTTGATCAATTTTATGATATGAATTCTATTTTTGAGTCACAGGTCGAGGCTGATAAGAATGGTGGTGTTACTGAAATCTCTGGTAAGTATTAGTTTCTGAATTCCTTTTTTAGGTCCATTTGGAAATGTCATTTTCTGTACTTTCTGGTTCTAAGTATTTTGGGTTTTGTCTTCTGATTATCGAACCTTTTGTCCCCCTTTTTTTACAGATAATGATGTGTCATTCACCCTTAGCCTATTCCCAGACGGATATTTAATGGGGAAGCCGGTGGAGGTGTGTTTATAATCACTTTAAATGGTGAAAAAAAAGTAATAAATCAGTCCATGTAAAAAAACAAAAATTTGTGGGAAGCTCTTGTGTATTGGTGTTTACTTCAATTATATTTCAAATTTTCAGAATGACCAGAGTCATCAGACTCCTGTTGATGTTCCAAAGTTATTGCACCCATACGATAGAGCATCCGAAACTCTATTCTTGGTAAGTAATGCACTTTGTAGGTTTATTTATCAGTGAAAGCATGTAGCACATCTTACACTTCGTTTAAAGCATGTTACTGCTTACTCATTGTTTGAGGCTATTGGCAACACTGGAAATGCTAAACATATGAAGTGACCTGAGAGATTCTTGCATTTAAGATCCCTTGCTTACTTGGAATTAAATTTGATTATTGAACTGCTCTTTGCATGACACGTATTGGACATTGATACGTCGCCTTAGTAGAAGTGTCCGTGCATCACAAATTCCAAGTAATGACAATCATTATACTTCTACTCCTCAGCATGTCCCCACAGCTCGCTTGCCATGTTGGAATGCAGCAATAACTGACTAGCAGACTTCATGTAACACTTTCACGTAAAACATCAACTCATTTAAAGCTAGGGTGAAATTAAAAAAATTACAATTTCATATTAATAACCTAATACGATTCCTTTACATATGTACTGATGCTTTTCCTTTTTGAATATTTCAATAAAATTGCCACTTTCTCAAAATCGAAACTTTTAATTCCCTGTCCTGAAATAGCTTCCATTAAAATAATGATACAATCGTTGAAGATTAATAGAAAATCTAGTCTTCCATTCTCAGAGAATCTGCAGTCCATTCTCTCCTATCCCGGAAAGGCTCCCAAGACTTATTTCTCACTCCACGGACATCATCACCGCCATCCCCTTCACCCCAAACCACACTGTCCACCACCACAAACACCTATTATCATCGTCACAATTTTGCCCCTAATTAGAGGCACAAGCAAAGTCAATCCTAGATTCCTCCAGCCTCCAAAATGATGCAGGGAGGGTAGTAGAAGAATAGAAACGGGTGTCGTTTTGTTGGATGTAGATTTATAATTTGAGCCGCTCTTTATATTTAAATAAGATTTGGAGATGAATAATGTTGGTAACAGCAGCGTGGGATGAGGTTTTGGTTGCCTTATCTGATGGTGTTTTTGGATGGTTAAAATGACTTCTTTCATTTTCTATTTCTCTTGCCTTTTTTCTTCAACATCCTAGATGCAAATTGATAAGTTTTCTGGAGATGGTGGTTTTAGTGGTCTTGAATGTTTTAGGTAGCGTTTTTTTTTTTTGTTGGCCGCACCTTGGTGGGGTTGTGTGTACAACAACCTTTTAAGTAGAGGAGGTAAAGTGCTTGTGAACTTGGTGAAGTATGGTGTCACGTTAGTTGGATTTTTGGAAGATGATCACACCAAGTAGAGGGGATGTGGAAATGTTGGTGACTTTCTACTGGATGATCATTTTTTTTTTTTTGGGGGTGGGGGGTGAGTGTTGGAAATTTTGAGATGATTTTTTTCCCCATAAACTGGCCCTCTTTGACACAGTTCGAGTCATACGCTCTACTCAAATACTTGTCCAAGCTAGACTCGGTTATGAAATGGAGGGACTTGTTAATCATGAAAACTGAACGATTGATCCAAAAAAATTTGTCAAAAATATAGTTTTTAATTTTTAAAAGAATCAAAAGTTTGAATTAGAAACCTCTTTGTTCATAAGTGGAATTTACTAAAGACTAAATAAATAGACCTACAATATGCAAAAACAGGAGTGGAGAAACATTTATTCATTTAATGTAATTCTTCACACCTTTGACCATACAATGGCACGCAAATAGAATCAATTATTCAAATAATGAAGCAGAGTAAGATAAGAATCCATCAAGTTTGTTTTCTATCTTGAATGTACCTGCCTTTTTCCTTGGGGGAGAAAAAAAAAATGCAACAAGTTGGAGCTGCAATGGAACAGTAGAACTGTTATGACCATTCCAGTTCTGACTTGGCTGAGTCTTTGAACAATGATGTAAGATATTCTCATCGTATAAGCTTAAATATGCTAAAGTATATTACAAAAAGATTTGGATCACCAAATTTAGTGTTTGAAATTGCTAGCGTATCACGTGTTAGAGTGATGGTGTTCATTTACAGCATGAAACGATTTAGTCATCTTGAGTAACTCTTCCTCCCATGATGATTGTGGCATGCCTAGTTATCAACCACACAAATGGTAATACCGGTTGAGGAGGATATAAATCCTTAACTAGAAACAGCAGCATAGGTTATATTTCGTATAGAGAGTTTTGCTTGTGGTTGCAATAATTTGTCTATACAGAAATTGTTTTTGCTCACTGTGAATTTCTTTGTTGTATCTACAGTTCCTCAGTTTTATCTTCAATGGTTTATCTAAAGGAATTTGTCTTGTATAAGTTTTTGATTGTATTTATGCAATTTGTTATATAAAGGCAATTGAGTCCGGGCGACTGCCTGGAGACATTCTGGATGATCTACCATGCAAGTACATTGAAGGGACACTTGTCTGTGAGGTATGTTATCGGAAAAACTTCAAAGCAAATATAGTGTGAGATGGTTATCTTATCATGGAAATAATTTCTAATCTGTACTATTAATTGGAGTGTATATCTACATGAGGATATGATGTTATGACAAATTATTAATGGTACAGTTACTGCATATGAAGCATGCTTGCAAACAACCTTCCACTTAAAAGATATTGGAAAAAATTCTGAAGCTTAATCATTATGTCCACTTTTTTTGCCAACAATTATTAAAAACCTTCATTTTTCTTTATACCCTTTTAGTAATCTTTCATGATTTGTGGTCTTCTCTCTGCACTACCACCTTTGCTTTTGCCTCGTTCCAACCAAAGTAGTCCTGCTGCTGTTGTGTTGGTGATGCCTTTCCATTCTCTTGGATGGCTCAAGCAATTCTGTTTTATTGGATTTGTAGAACCTAATTATACTGTGCACTTTGTGTGTTTAATCCATAATATGGTTTATCTATGTTCTTTAATTGCTTTCAATTTTCATTTATATTGCACTCAGCTGTCGGGATTAAGCATTTAAACCATAGTAAATGGTTGATCCGTCAAATTCATTGCTTCTTTATTTGTTCAATACTTGATAAAATGAATGGGGGAATGGAGTCCATGTAGGTTTTGAGTTAGAGATAGTAATGGAGACAGTTATTCTAGTCACATTAATATCGATCATTTATTCGGCATCAAAGACATTTGGAATTTCGGAATTTCGAGAATTTGTAACATTGGATGATACTTCTACAGGTGCGAGATTACCGGAATTGCTCTTCTGAAAAAAGGATTCATGTGCCTTCTGGGGATGCTTCACCTAGTGTCCTTAGAGTGCGTCTTAGAATGTCTTTGGAAAATGTAGTAAAGGATATTCCATCTATTTCCGACGATAGTTGGACATATGGAGATCTGATGGTAAGTGAACCGTTTTTCTTGTTGCATGCACCAGGAGATAGTATCCTTATGATGTTTGTGTGTAGGAAGTGGAGGCCCGGATTTTGAAAGCTGTACAACCACAACTTTGCCTGGATCCAAGTCCAAAGCTGGATAGACTCAGTGACAACCCAGTTCCTGCTAAGGTGCATATGCAACTTGATTTATCTTATTTTTGTTGTAAGGATATTATTTATTTTAACATGATGCACCTTATTTGCAGTTAAATTTGGCAGTGCACAGCATGAGGAGAAAAAGATTGAGGCAGATTCATGAAGCTACCATCTCATCGAATAATAAAATCCATGGGAAAAGGGTATGCCTAGATAAAGTTCCCGAAAGTTCAAGGTTGGGTGACTGGCGACCCTTAATGCAGCAGTCTGTCCAAGAGAATTTGAACACTCAAAATAATGTTCCAAGTGCAATGCTTCCTCTAAGGACCAACAGCTTTGGGTCAGATGTCTCTGTTTCAGCATCTTCTCTGGTATCCCCCCAGTCAAAATTTCAAATGGGGGTTGGGAGCCCAAGCCTTCTGCAGGATAATCGGCCTGGAGCTCAATTGAATGCATCAATTGCTTCACCAGCTGGGCAGGATATGATATCACTCACTGATAATGGCGCTTCTTGTGTTCATTGCAAGAGAGAAAACCAAGATGGGCAACTATCTCCACTTTTAAGCAAGAGGGGTAGGCTTATGGCTACAGGTGTTGATGGTAGTCAAAATGTAGCACAACAAATGGACAGCTTCAACGGACCAGATTCACACTGGAAGAATACATTAATGCAGCAGCAATCTGTTGCAAGAGGGATTCAGTATGCTAATAATCCTATGAAAAAGTTCTCACAGCAGGTGTTTGAAGGAGGTCTAAATCAGGATATTGGGACAATGCCGTTTACCGCTGGACAGCAAGGAATGAGATATGGGTTAAAGGAAGAACCAATTGAGACAGAGAGATTGGACAAAACAGATCTCTGTCGAATTCATATGGCAGAATCAGGAATAGCCCATATTGATTCCTCACAGTCACGATTACAGCAAAGAATGCCACAGCAATTCGGGAGAGCTGGTTTCCTCCAGCCTCCATGGAATAGTCTTGGTCAGCCTCTTGATAATAATTCTAGAAAGGAGGATTTCCACAAGAGAAAACTAGTTCAAAGTCCTCGTGTATCTGCTGGAGGTTTACCTCAATCTCCCTTGTCATCAAAATCTGGAGAATTCTCCAGCAGTTCAATAGGACCTCAATTTGGAGGTGGTGTGACTAGTGGACTTGTCTCATCCCAAAAGGAGAAGTCTGCAGTGACTTCAGTTCCTCCCATTGGTGTTGGTGGCACCGTGCCTTTGACTTCCAGTGCGAATGAGGCAATGCAACGGCAAAACCAGGCACAAGCTGCTGCAAAACGTAGATCCAATTCTCTCCAAAGAACCGCTGCAATTAGTGGAGTTGGTTCTCCTGCTAGTGTTAGTAATATGAATTCTATGATAAATGCAAACAGTCCTGTTGGAGCTCAATTGGCGGACCAAGCCATGCTAGAAAGATTCTCGAATATTGAAATGGTGACTTCGAGGTATTTCTGTCAATCAGGCTGCCATTATTTTTAGACTTGTACCACATATATTGGATAAAAGTACTCTTGCACTCCTGACATAAGTTCTCAAATCTCAACTACTTTGAAATCTAGTATGCATAAAAGCTTGAAGACTTACTTAATGGGGGTTCTGACTTGTCAATTATTTGCTCAAAGTAATTAAAAAGAGCCCAAACCAATTAGACTTCTGTGTAATGCGAGTGGAATAGAACATTATAGCTCTTATATTGCCTTCCATGAGAAGTTCCCAAGTAGAACTGTCTAGGGAGAACAAATTATCAAAAATTGTTGGTTTATCTTGATTTTTCCTTTAGTATCTTGTTGAACAGGCCCTTATTTCTCGACTGCTCATTTCATTTTCTTTTTCTATTTCAGGTATCAACTTAACAGCAAAAAGAACAAGGTTGATCAGTATCCTATCGGGAAACCAAATACGTTTTCTGCTCAACAGCTGCTGCTTCATCTTTCCAGTGATTCAAACAATGAGAATTTGAAAGATGAAACACGTAAAATGCCATTATCAAGGTCCCTTGTAGGTGGGAGCATGAATGTTCCCAAGACAAGGATCTTAAACTTTGTTCAGACGGAGCGTGTTCTTCAAGGTTGGTTGACTATAAATTCCTGATTGTGATGTAGAATAGATTGAGGGGAAAAGGCAAGGAGGGGAGAAGAAGCAAGAAGAGGAGGAGAAGAAGAAGAAACAGAACAGAAGCAGCAGCAAGAGACTAGGAAAGAAGAAGAGGAAATTAGGGGAGAAGAAAACTTTTTGATTCAATTTCTCAATCCCTTGTGCCCTTGAAATTACATTACCAAGTCTTATAAATAGAGAAACCAATAAACCTAAAAAGTAAGTGGGCTTGGGCCAAACCCTATAATACAAGCCCAATGAAATAAAACAATAGTAAATGATCCACAAGAAAATAAGCTAGCCCAAACAAGTGATGTCCTCATCAGATTGGCTAGCACTTTGTGATGGTGACTGATCCTTTCACTGTATGTCAGGTAATGGTTATCAACTCATTCCAAAAGCACGGACTAGGATGATCATGTCAGAGAAGTCAAATGATGGTTCTGTGGCAATTCATATTGGAGAAATAGAGTATGCTGACTATTTGGCTACAGAGGATTACCTTCCAACATTGCCAAATACTGTGAGTATGTCTATTTGCTTGTTTATTGTGGTTCACAGAACAGATTGTGTTCCAGACAATTTATTTGTTTCATCATATGTTAACATATAAGTATTGTCTCCTTAGCTTAATTTGGCTTCAGTGTCAGAAATTCCCACTTATATGCACACAGGCACATAAAGAGGAGAGTTCCTCCTCTATTGTAGCTGACCCAAAGAAAAGTAGTGGTGCAAATTCTTTGGCAGGTCTTGTGGGGATGTAGCCAGTGCGAAGCAGTGTTTTGCTCTCTAGAACCGACTACAAAGGCTTGTGAATGTAATAGTATCAAAAGGAAGGAGGGAAACCCCTCCTATCCCCTCCCCTCCCCCACAACTCCAACACACACACA